>NC_057805.1:186044173-186393921 GCF_018294505.1 Triticum aestivum | reverse complement strand
TGCTTTTGTCTCTATCACAGAGCCCATTAAGGTAGATGAAGCATTTCTGGAGCCTGAGTGGATTCAGGCCATGCAAGAAGAATTACATCAGTTCAAGCTCAACAACGTTTGGGAACTGGTCAATCGTCCAGATCCTCACAAACACAATATCATTGGCACATAGTGGATCTACCGCAACAAGCAAGATGAAAATGGCCTTGTGGTGAGGAATAAGGCACGGCTTGTAGCTCAAGGCTACACACAGGTTGAAGGAATTGATTTCGATGAAACTTTTGCACCTGTTGCTAGACTTGAAGCTATTCGCATATTCCTTGCTTATACTAACCATCATGATATCACTTTATATCAAATGGATGTGAAAAGTGCATTCCTCAGTGGTAAGCTTGAGGAAGAAGTATATGTTGCTCAACCCAAGGTTTTGAAGATCCTAAGCATCCTGACAATGTCTTCAGACTAAATAAGGCCCTCTATGGCCTCAAGAAGGCCCCTCGTGTGTGGTATGATACTTTGAAGGAATTACTCATGAAGAAAGGCTTCAAACCCGGTTCACTCGACCCTACTCTTTTCACTAAATCATATGATGATGAATTGTTTGTGTGCCAAATATATGTTGATGATATCATCTTTGGCTGTACTCACCAACGTTATAGTGATGAATTTGCCTATATGATGAGTGAAGAATATCAAATGTCTATGATGGGAGAGTTGAAATTCTTCTTAGGTCTTCAAATTCGTCAACAGCGCAATGGCATATTCATATCTCAGGAGAAATACCTCAAGGATCTGCTGAGGAAATTCGGCATGCAAGATTGCAAAGGCGTCAAAATTCCTATGCCCACAAATGGCCATCTGTGCACTGATGAAAATGGTATTGACTTCGATCAAAAGGTATACCGCTCCATGATTGGTTCTTTATTGTACTTATGTGCATCTGGGCCAGATATTATGCTTAGTGTTTGCATGTGTGCCCAATTTCAAGCTACACCGAAGGAATCACACCATAAGGCTGTGAAACACATTCTTCGATATCTAACTCACACACCAACACTAGGATTATGGTACCCCAAGGGCTCGGCTTTTGATCTCATTGGATATTCGGACTCTGCCTATGCTGGTGATCGTGTGGACCGCAAGTCAACATCTGGTACATGTCATTTCCTCGGACGATCTTTGGTCTGTTGGTCCTTGAAGAAACAGAACTGCGTATCACTGTCTACTGCTGAAGCTGAGTACATTGCTGCTGGCTCTTGCTGTGCTCAATTGCTATGGATGAAGCAAACTCTCAAGGACTATGGCGTCAACGTGAAGAATGTGCCTCTCTTCTGTGACAATGAGAGTGCCATCAAGATTGCTCACAACCCAGTTCAGCACTCGAAGACAAAGCACATTCAGATTCGTCATCATTTTCTTCACGATCATGTGTTGAAGGGCGACATTTCTATTGAGCATGTGAAGGCTGAAGAACAGCTTGCGGATATCTTCACAAAGCCCTTGGATGAGAAGAGATTTAGCAAGTTGCGGTGTGAGCTAAATATCTTAGAATCTTCGAATGTTCTTTGAAAAGGACACTCATCCTAACACTTATGCAAAATTGATGACTTAGATGTGCAACACATGAAGAAACGTTTTTCTTCAATCAATGAAGAATAACACTCTAAGTGTGAAGAAATTAATGAAGAATTTGATTCTCAGAACCCTACGACAATTGTACACGGTGTTTGAAATCATCATTCTTATACGGTGGATCACGCCACTACAAAAGTTGAAAATCTTCAATTTGAGTTTTTCCTCAGTATTTTAAATTCCTCAGTTGTTCATTATTCTTCAACTTTGCATTGTCTTCACTGTTTTCGTCATTTTTCTTCATTGGCTATATATATATATATATATATATATATATATATATATATGAGTTTATGTCCTCTACAACATTCACTTATGGCTAATTCTTCAAGTTGATCCTCGACTACATTGACCTCTGGCACAAGGACCCAAACACTCCTATGCCTGACTTCAAGCTGACTCTTGGTCAAACTCATATGCTGACTGCCTTCATCCAAGAAGAAAAATGGAAATTTGAGAAGGCCAGACAGCTCAAGAAAGCACAGTACAGGAAGGAGAAATTCCTGAAGAACAACGTTGTCTCTATGACAACTGATGAACTTGTGAAGATCCAATTTGAAATCAAAGTCCTCAGCGATGATTTCAATGCTTACTATGCTGATTGGAAAGGAGCCAAGGTCAGGTTTGTCAAACTGACTAAGATGTTCACCTCAAATGTTGCAGCCCCGTCGCAACAAGAAATTCCTCGGGCTAAAGCCTCTGCTTAGCCAACTGAAGAACATGCCAGCACTGCTGATGAAAATCAGGCTGCTGAAGAAAATGTGAGTTCCAGGGCTGATGACTGCATTCCAGCCGCTGAAGAAATTGCCAGGGCACCCACTAGTGGTGCGCCTGAAGAAAATGAAGAGGTCAGGGCAACTGCATCAGTTGTGCCTGAAGAAAATCAACCACAGTACTCTGCTCCTCCTGCGCCTACTCCAACTCCAATCCTTCCATCTGCATCAGATGTGAAGAAGACCAAGGCTGTAGAGCGTGCAGCAGTGAAGAAAAGGAAAGCATCAGCTCCTTCAGATTCTTCAGCACCAAAGAAGATGAAGAAATTGACAAGCTCATTTGCTCATCCAATTGATGTTGTTCCAGTTTCCTCCATGCCATCAAAGGAAATCATCCCTTTTGATGAAGAATATGTGATGCCTAGCGGATCTGATGAAGAAAATCCTTCTGCTGCTTCGTCAGAACAGATGGATGAAGAAATTGAAGTGGATAAAATCCCTTCAACCCCCACAGTTTCCTCGCATATGCCTCAGTTTACTGCTGAAGAGGCTTGCGCTGAAGAAATTGAAGAAGAAGATGTGGACATTGGCTGTACCACACCAGTGATGAATGATGACTTTTGGGAAAGTCAGCACCCCAATTCTCCACTCTTCACTCCACTGCAGCAAATTCCTCAGTCCCCAGCCACTACAGTTCAAATGGGATCCGGTGAAGCTCATGAAGACATTCCAGCCGCTAGTGCTGAAGAAAATGAAAATGAAGATTTAAAGAACCAGGCTGCCACTGAAGAGGAACCAGAAATTCCTCAGCATGAAGAACCTGAGATTGCGATCCCTGAGGTCATCATGCAACTGACTGACACTCCTCTGCCCAAGCGAAAGGACCCATTCTCAAGGAAGAAAAAATTCAAGGCTGATGCTTTGTTTGGCGAGCACGTATTCTTCACTGATTACAACCCTTATGACTCTGCTCGCATAAGGAAGAGGCGTTTCTGGACTGCCAGCCAGGCAAATTTCTATTCCTCAATGTTGTTCAACAAAGACAAAGTCTTCGATCATCAGCACATTCCTCACGTGGATACGGAATCTCTGCCATGCTTCGGGCCAGTCCCCAGTGTTCTCTGCGATGCTGGCCTGTTAAATTTCTGCACTGATATATGTGATTGGAATGGAGAGCTAATTCTTCAATTTTATGCAACTCTGCACATCACCGGCAATTCTCAAGACGTGAATTCATTGGTGCTGGACTGGATGTCTGAAAACACTCACTACAAAGCACCAGCTACGGAATTGCTTCATGCTTTGCCTCTCAGTCCGTCCCTTGAAGGTGCTTGTTGCATCTACAATGAACCTGAGCTTACAGATCACTATATGCAAGTGCTGATGAAGCCATTGAAGCTAGGTCAGGCCCCAAGAACAAAATTCCTTGTGAAGGAATTGTTGTATGTGCCTCGGACTGTCTATCGCATTCTGACGAAGACATTGAGTCCTATCAAGGGCCACGACTCGAATGAAGAAGAAGTCGTTGGCATCATGAGGAATCTACTTTTCAATATCATTCATGGCATTCCCGTCAACTTCCATGATTTCTTCATGAGGACTCTAGCCAATGTCGCAATGTCCCCATTTGAGTTGAATCCTTATGCACCGTGGATTATGAGATTCATCAGAACCAGGTCTTCACTAAACTACAAAGCTGATACACTGAACCATTGCAGCTACTTGCCCCCGATTGAAGTCCTCAAACAGACATTTTCCTCAGCTGATGAAAAGGGCAAGGCTACGGCTGTAATTGATGAAGGTATTCGTCCATTGGATGGTCAATTTCGCAAGGCTGCATCCTACTCAACCAATGATGACTCTGCCACCCATGACTCTGCCGCAAACGTACCCAAGCAAAATCCTCAAGGCACAGCACCCAGGGTGATGACGGACCGTGAGCTTCTCTCCTCAGTCTTCACCAGAAGGTTGATCGCAATCACAAATGGGTCAAACGTTAGTTTGGTTCAATTCTTCACAACATGACTGCTACCCACAATGCAGTGAAGAAAAACCATTACTACCTTCATGAAACCCTCAATCGCACCTGGGTTGTTCTGTTGCACATATATGGTGAAGAAGATCTGAAGAAAATGGGTCTCAAGGAAGATCTTGACTAGGCTGCACCTCCTCCGAAGAACTACAAGAAGGTCAAGGTTCCTTCCTTGGTGGCCAGCTCCTATTCTTCATCATGTGACACTGATGAACATGAAGACTTGGACGACACTGCAGCAGGCCCTACTACAACAAACGACCCCAACAACGCTGATGCTCCTTCATCACCTTGATATTCTTCAGGGGTGTTAGTCCTCATTTTTGACCCTTTTGGTCATTTGATGACAAAGGGGGAGAAATTTGAGTTAGTCTTCAAGCGGGTCTATCTTATGGGGCGTTTTTTCTTCTAAAGTTACAACTCTCGTTCTTCTGATGACTTTGTTGGATCGAGTTGTAAACTTAAACTCTATGGTGGTCTGTTACTTTTGTTGTTTCTTCTGCATGCTTATTCCTCATTAATGTTATTGTGCGCATGCTGAATTACATCAGTCACCATATTTTATCATGTTATTTCAAATTCTTCCTATATTATGTCAAATGCGTGTATGAACTACAAGATATAGGGGGAGATCTCCATGACTCAACTCTTCAAGTGTGCATTGCTTCAAAAGCAAATTCCTCACTATGCACATCTTCAGGGGGAGTTCTTCTATATCTTGCAATCAAATTCCTCAATATCAGTATTTACACTTCATATGTTTATCCCCGTTGAAAACTTAACCTATATTGTCATCAATCACCAAAAAGGGGGAGATTGTAAGTGCATCTAGTGCCCCTTAGTGATTTTGGTGTATTGAAGAATTATAGGTTAAGGGACTAATGTGTTTATGAGTCTACATAGGTCTATAAGTCTATGAGGAGTTTGATATTTACAGAGAAAGTCGACCCATAAAAATGAAGTTCTTCGACTGAAGACTTTGGATTTCTGAAGACTTTCTGAAGCCTTTGAAAGTGAAGAAATTGGTGTGACCTTGAAGACTTGGTATTCATTTGAGGAACATGAAGCATGAAGACTTTTGTTTTCGTAGTTTCATTTTCTCTTTCTTGAGTCATAGGAAACACCGTACTGTTAAAGGGGGTCGAGGAAATACTAAGGAAAAATTTCCATGTGATGCTCAACTCAAAATCCTACACCTACCAATCCCTTCGAGTGAAGCCATTGGAAATCTCATACAGTTCAGTCATATTCTTCAGTGACAGAGACGAAGTTCTTGTGGTCTCTGAAGAATTTGTTCTGACTGAGGAGTTAGGAATTCGCCAGTGTGAATTGCCTACACAGTGAGGAACACGATAGCCCTGAGGAATTTGATACTCCAATTTCCGACCATTGTTGTGCTACGCGCCAGCTGTCCCAAAATATCTTATCCACCTAACGTTCATATCATAGAAGGGCATTTATGTCTTATCATGCCAAGCTGCTCCCTAGGCTATAAATAGTCGCCCCCTACAACCACTAGCTGGTTGGTTGCTCCGAGAGAAACTGACACTTGTCATTTGAGAGCATCCCATCCTCCGAGGACTTTGAGCAAAAATCATCGAGTGAGGAAAACCCAAACCCAAACTCTTACAAACCCAAAGTGATTGAGCATCACTGAAGAGATTGAACCTGCGTGGATCCGACGATTGTTACCTTTGAAGACTGTGCTTCTTCCAGACGGTTAGGCGTCATGGTCTAGAGCATCCAAGAGGAATTGTGGATCGCCGAGTGACCGAGTTTATGAAGGTTTGGAAGTCACCTGAAGACTTACCACGTGTGATTGGACGAGGTCTGTGTGACCTTAGTTCAAGGAGAATATGGTGAGGACTGTGTGTCCAGGACTGTGTCTCCTCAGGTTTAAATACCTAACCGCTCCAACCAGACGTACAACTGAGACAACAGTTGGAACTGGTCTACCAAATCATTGTCTTCACTAAGCCAACTGGTTCTATTTCCTCAACTCTTTCATTTCCTCATTACTGTGTTCTATGCTTGTTCATATCTGTGTTTGAAGACTTTGACTGAAGACTTTCTCAATTTCCTCAGTTCAATTTCTTCAGTCTGTTTTTCTTCATCCTGTGCTATCTTGTGTTTACGCTTTCTGTACTCTGTGCTTGTTTTCATTTCATCATGATGACTATGCTTGTGTTCTGCTATGCATACTTTTGAGTACTTTTTCCGCTGCAAGTAGTACTTCGCTAAGGAATTTCCTCACCCACAAATTCCTCAGTGAAGAATTCATAAAAATTGCCTATTCACCCCCCTCTAGTCGATATTATGCACTTTCAAGTGTTCCTACGAACCACAAGTAAAGCAACCATCTCTCTTTTTGTCTTTCTTCTTACCCTTCTTAATGGCCGACGCTGGCAGCACCATTCAAACATATAGTCCGGTGGCTCAAGGTGACGACGAATGATTAGAGAACCATTCGATGTATTGTGCATGATGAAGTATAATGGAGGACACAAACCATCTGGACATTTTGTGCAGTTCCCCTAAAATCAAGCTGAGCATCCCTGTGGATATCGTATTTATATGCTGCAAGAAAACAAAGACACAGCAGCACACACATGAATATTGGTCCCAGTGTCAACCCACCAATTGGTGGACTAACAAACTGAAAGTACGGTAAACAGATTACCATACCTAGATGCCCCGTCATTGTTGCTTAGAATGACATTGACAGATTTGGAGTCCTGTCCTGGCTTCCTGTACTTGTTTGGGCACTTTTTGCCCAGTGCACCCCACGTGTTGTAGAGTTTCCGATGCTCTCTGCAGACTAGTCATGTCACCAGCGTCTACTAATACTCTGTAAAGCTTCTCGATCATTCCTTGTGTAATGTAGCGCAAACAGTGACTGCTTCTTTCTGCAAAGTGGTAAGACCAACTGGACCCACTAATGCAGCAGTTTGCCTTAGACACATTGGCTCCTTTTGTGCAGTTCAACTAAAATCAAAGTCGGAATAAAACCGAGCTTTAATTTTGATATCCCTATAAGCAACAATAGGTATAAGGGAAACAACTACTGAGAAATAACGGTTCATGACTTGTACTCCCAGAAGAAAAACATCTACTGATCTACCTTATCTTAATGGGAAACAAAGCAGGAGTTTAGAAATTCTCAATCAGTGTGATTCATTCATATTAACTGAGACATTATCTTAACAATGCTTGTTTCAACATGTATAAAGAACGACAAAGCAGAAAAGTATCATTCCTAAAACAATGCGACTAATTCATTTTAACAGAGACATTATCTTAATAATACTTTGGTTAAACATGTAGAAAGAACTACAAAGGAGGATAGTACCATTGTAAAACATTGTAACTGATATATAATAACAAAGACATTATCTGAACAATACATTTCTTAAACATGTACTCCGGCCGATCCCTAACAGAAATGGTACTCCCACCGATCCCTAAAAGTGTTGCAGTTTTGAACTAAGATTCAGTAGTTAATTATGAGGAAAGTAGGTACTGACCTTTCAAGACCAAGATTTGAAACAACTCTTGAGGAAGATCTAAAAGAGATCTCAACACATATATGGAAATCCGGTCTCATTTTGTGCAGTTCCACCAAAATTAAGCGAAGCAAAATGTCACAATAGCAACAAGTTGAATAGATATCCCTGTTTTAACAGAGGCTAAAAAGGAATCAAATACTGGCCAATAAAGGAGGATGAAACATGCGGCCACAAAAATGGTAGTCCCGCCAATCCCTAACAAGTGTTGCAGTTTTGAAATAAGATTCGGTAGTTAATTCTGAGAGTGGCATTGCTTAATTTTACTAGTGGCATTAGATTAACAAAAAGCATAAACAGTTCCAGGGGAGAGTGGGCGCAACAAGAACATGTGCTTCCATCTACTTATAAAGGGGGTGATGCAGATTTTGTTGTAACAAAGAAACAAGCATAATGTCTGGGTTGGTCCCATTTTTGTTCACTACTTCATGGGAAAAGATAGCAATACAATAGCTTCAATTCAACATTTATTTAAAACAGTACCAATACAAGTAGCACAGCATCTCAAAACACACTTCACGATCATGTGCATGAAGGCAAGTACCAACCTGTCATGACGCACACAAGATCACGTACGAATCTGCCAACACGAATAGGAAATCCAATCTCGTTTTGTGCAGTTGCACTGAAATCAAGTAAAGTCGCCAGTGTGACATTTAGGTTTTCTATAGCAACAAGTTGAATAGATATCCCTGATTTAACAGAGGCAAAAAAGGAAACAATTACTGCCAATAAAGGAGGATGAAACATGCGGCCACAAAAAGAAGCTTCTACCTTATCTTGATGGAAAACAAAGTATAGGACAGTAGCATTTCTAAAATGGTTGCATTGATTTATATTAACAGAGAAATTCTCTTAAAATAGTTCAGTAGTTAATTCTGAGAGTGGCATTGCTTAATTTTACCATCAGCATTAGATTAAGAAAAAGCATAAACAGTTCCAGGGCCAAGTGGGTGCAACAACACCATGTGCTTCCATCTACTTATAAAGGGGGTGATGCAGGGTTTGTTGTAACAAAGCAACAAGCATCATGTCTGGGTTGGTACCATTTTTGTTCACTACTTAATGGGAAAAGAGAGCAATACAATAGCTTCAATTCAACATTTATTTAAAACAGTACCAATACAAGTAGCACAACATATCAAAACACACTGCCCGATCATGTGGATGAAGACAAGTACCAACCTATCATGACGCACAGAAGATCACCTACGAATCTGCCAACACGAATAGGAAATCCAATCTCGTTTTGTGCAGTTGCACCAAAATCAAGCAAAGTCGCCGGTGTGACATTTAAGTTTGCTAGGCAACAACTTGAATAGATATCCCTGTTTTAACAGAGGAAAAAAAGGAAATAATTACTGGCCAATAAAGGAGGATGAAAAAAAACGGCGACAAAAAGATGCATCTAACTTATCTTGATGGAAAACAAAGTAGGACAGTAGCATTTCTAAAACGGTTGCATTGGTTCATATTAAAAGAGACATTTTATTAAAACAACATTCATTAAGAATGTAATTTACTTTTAACAGTGGCATTGCTTCAATTTTCCAGCAGCATTCTTAGATTAATAACAACAAAGTAGTTGTATGGGACATGACATGTGACATGGGACATGCTAGCACCATGTGCGTCCAAACGTATAAATGGTTGATGGAGAGTATGTAGCCAAGCAGCATATCTGCGTTGGTCCCATATTTGTTCTCTTTGAAACTTTTTCCTATGTGAGGGCAGCAAATCTAGTCCTGCACAAACTACCCGACCCCTCAGTTTCTTTCCCTTTTTAACAAAGAGTTCGGCTCCTTACAGATGTGTGTACTGGGTTACCCCCTTTTTCCCTTTTTGACCAACAAAGCGGCTGGATAGCTAGTCTATACTACTTTCCCTCCCTCCTCTCCTCATTGAACCATGTCCTAGATTCATGCTCCAGCCCGTCGCACCCTTCTTTCCTCTTTGAACCAAGACCTAGATTCGACTACAGAATCGAAAAAGATCCGCATGCAGCTAGACCAATGACGGTTTCAAAGAAACTTATACCTTAGGGTCGTCGGGATGTGGCAAGGCGTCCGGCGGGAGGTCGGATCTTCCCACACTATGTACGGCAGCGAGGAAGAAGGGGTCGGTGGCCCTCCCGCACAGGCACTGGGTGAAAGAGAAAAGTGCAGCCGACAGTGGATTGCCTCCCTCGTCGAAGGCGATAGAGTGAACGCTGCACCACCTCCCCTTGCCGGTGCGACGGGATCCGGACGCCTCCTTCGCTAGCTGTGAGGGGGTGAGAGAGAGAGAGGCCACAATGTAGTCTTGTTTAGATCTGGTGAAGAGGGTGAGAGACTGTGAATATAACAAACCCTAGCAAAGGAACGCTGAGCTTCCAAAGTGTATATATATATATGTAGTGCGGCGAGAGTGTGGAGAGTGCAAACCCTAGCGAACAAGCGCTCAGGCTCTAGCTTATATATATTGTAGTAGGGACTGAGCTCCGGTGCCTTAAATGCACCTGCTTTTGGTTGTATGACAGGTGGGCCCGCCACATTTTGGGCCCACCTGTCATAAACCCAAAGGCAGGTGCACTAAAGTCAATGAAGCTGCGTCCATATAGTACTCGTGTATACGACTAATATATAGTGCAGTGGTTTTCTTATTCTCTCCATAACAATCATTTTAAATTGTATAAGTACGAAACGAAACACTTTATTTAACGTACCAGTGAAGAAAACTACTACTCCCTCTGTTCCTTAATATTTGTCTTTCTAGAGATTTCAACAAATGACTACATACGGAGCAAAATGAGTGAATCTACACTGTAAAAAATGTCTATATACATCCGTATGTGGTAGTCCATTTCAAACCACTTGAAAGACAAATATTTAGGAATGGAGGGAGTACTTCCGATGAACTAACGATCCACGCGTCCTGGTCGCACTTCTTGTCCTTCACATGCGGTACACTACCCTCCCTTAAGTGAACAACCACACATGCGCCAAATTATCGGAAACGTGTGAGAGTGTGTACAAATAAAGAATTTTAATTTCAATTATCGGAAAGGTTTGAGAGTATCTACAGTTTGCCCTCTCTAATAATTATGGTTTGTTGTGTTCGGCCCAAACTTGGTCAAACTTTACAAAGTTTGACTACAGTAAAATCTAATATGCAGAGTAAATAAAAATGGAGGGCTACTACATCCATCCGGGTTTTTAGTCCACACCATTTTTTTAATCAAAGTTAATAGCTGGATGTAACATACCAAAATTCTAAATTTTGGAATGTTATAATAAACAGATAGATTGGATTGATTGTTTCATTGATTGAGTGAAATTGAGTGGAATCGAAACTTTTTGAAAGTTAAATGAGAGGGAATAAAAGGACTTTCCCAAACTTTCATTTTTGCTGTTATGATCTCCATGAATTCAAATTCTTTTCACCACAAAACCCTGGCGAGAAGATGACATGACTTCTTCCATTTATTTAAATGACAAGGGGTGTTGAAAATATTTGAATTTCATTTGAAAACATTTCCAATTCTGAAACTTTATGCAACTCAATGATTTTCACGAGAGAAGATAAAATGACTTCTTCAAAATATATGAAATATGAGTTGGGAGTTTCAAAGAAACTCAAAATTAAAATCCATTCAGAAAATTATTTTCAATATTGGAGTTATTTGAGTTTTATTCCAATTATCTTTCTCCAAAAATAAAATATATGGAAATTAGGGTAAAATGATTCCCTGCATGAGAAAATTGGAGAGAAATAAATTTGAAATCATTTTGGTATTTTTAAAATTATTTTTATTGGATTTTATTAAGGCAGTAGCATCGTTTGATTTATTTAAATTTGTGTGGATTTTATTTGACTTTACAAAAATGTTCGTGTTGTAGAAAATATTTTTCTGAAAATTTTGATATATTATATGCCTATATAATATTTTATTTTATTTTTGTTTTCCTTTCTTTTCCCTCTGTTAAAAAAAAGAGAAACCGCCGAACTGGGCCAAGCCAGCCCAGCCCAGCGTGCTCGCGCCCGTCTCCGAGCTCGGGACGAAGTCCCGAGCGTGGCCGACTCCGCCGCCGCCCCCGAGTCCCGGTCGGGCACGCCTCCCCTTGCCCCTCCTCCACGCCGCCTCCTCCCCTCCCTCCTATAAATTCGGAGCCCTGGGCCCCGCCTCCTCTCCTCCCCTCACGCCGCATCTCGCCGGAGCCTGCAGCCACCGCCGCCATAGCCAACCGCCGCCGCCATTGTTCCGCACCACCGCCTCGCCGCGCCTCCACCGCTCGCGCCGCCGCCGCACTTTGCCGCCGAAGCCGCCCGCGCCTGGCCTCGCCCCGCGCCGCGCAGCCCCGCCGCCGTCTCGCCGACGCCCGCCGCCGCGGGAAACCGCCGGAGTTAACCGGTCCGCCGTTGCCAGATCCGATCCGCCCGAACCGGTACAAACCGCCCGGGTCCGGTTTATTTTTTTGTGTTTTGTTTTCTTTGGTTTTCTGTAAAACCCGTTTTTTATATAATCCAGTTAATTTGTGAACGTTCACTGGTTAGGTCTACACAGCGAACGATCTTCGTTCGTTAGTATTCTGTAACGAACGTTCGTTCTTTAGGTTTTTCTTTTATTTTTATTTTCTGGCAGGGACCTATCCGTAGTGTTACTTTTATAGATTAGTCCCTGTTTTTCAAACGACCACATCTTTTTACTCGTTTGTCCAAATCCAACGAAACCAATGCCCACGTCTTCGTTATGATCCCCTCTATCCAGTAAATCCAACTCAAACATGTTTTTGAAAGTTTAAAATTTGAATTAGACCAGATTTGAATTCAAACTTCGTTTGATCGTAACTTGAGTTTCGTAGCTCCGATTTAGTTGATTCTTTTTGCAAACCGAAGCTCTTGACCTAAACTTTCTGATAAGGCCAAATTCACATAATTTTGGTACTGTTAGAAATTGTTTTATGTTGCAAGAGTTATTTGCTTGGTTTTGATGTTTTCTGAACTGTCTTCTTCGTTCTTCCCGATCTTTTGAGTGATTGCTTATGTGTGGTTACTATTGCTTGCTTACGATAGATTGACCGGAGTGTGATGAGTAGAACTATGAAGAGTTATGAGTGCGAATCATCTTCATCAAGATTGCAGGCAAGTTCACACTTTGATCATACTTTTCATTACCCAGTTTTATTGCATTAGATCAATCCTCAAACATTGCATGGTTAGGATCTAATTAAACTGTGGGAATTGGGAAGTAGTTGAGGTAGTACCTATCACCTATTTATTATCAAACCCTTGGGAGTTACTTCTACGTTTGCTTATTTTGTTATGCTATGCTAGTAGACGTGGATTGGGTTTGAGTGTTACCATGACAGATGTGAGATTGTTAATTAATGGTTCAACTTAAGGTGGCAACTAAAACTCACATCTGGGTGGATTGAGGTACCTGGGTATTCCAGGATTGCCTGTTTTCTTTTGGACCGCCACCCAGGTTCAAAGGGATCATAAGATTATTCATGCTAGAAACTTCCGTGTGCAGCCACATGCTATTATGGGCTCTAGCATAGTTGATTAAGTCGTGTGAACTCTTACAGTGGTAGACTAGCAGATGTAGGGGATGTAGGTGGTACGGTCTACCCATCGTAAGGTGCTGACACTTCTGAAAGACTGTGTCTCGGTCATCCGTTTCCCAAACATTATGTAGTGCGAGAATCCAGCGGAGGCGATCGAGTCTTGTGGGAGAAGTGCACAAACCTCTGCAGAGTGTATAAACTAATCATGGTTAGCCGTGTCCCCGGTTATGGATAACTTGAGTATCTAGTACTTGGATTATCATGTTGATCTCATCATGTTACTTTAGTTAATATTGTTGGGTTAATGATGATACTTAATTGGGATTGAGATGCTGTCAACCATCTCAATGTTTCACAACCACCATGATAGTTAAATAAAATTTATTCCTTTGCAGTAGGGAAAAATTGGCTTTTCGCAAAAACGTTATAACCATAGAGCTTTTTCACCAGCCATATATGCATGTAGTGATAGCCCTTGTTCATCATTGCTCTATGGTGTGAATTTGCCAGCATATTCCATGTGCTGACCCGTTTTCGGGCTGCAACATTTCATGTTGCAGGATATCCTACAACAAGTAAGTGATACGATAGGGTTACGATTTCTACACTCAACTTAGCCGTTGGTGTTGATGGGAATCCACAACCTTGTTACTTCCGCTTTCTGGATTGAGGTAATAGTATTTACGTTATTTTATACATGTGATTTACCTCTGTTATAAATCCTCGAGTACTGTGTGTGTCAGCATACCGATCCAGGGATGACACTTAAGCACAGAGACTTGATCCATTCGGGTCGGGTCGCTACAAGATGTATCAGAGCACATGTTGACTGTAGGACGTGACCCTAGAAACTGGCAAGCCCATAGGAAGGATTTTCCCTAAAACTTTCCTTTTCAAAAAGATCTTTTACCTCTCTCCTTTTCTGAGCTTATTCAAATATTCCCTTTAAGTGAGACCATACCCTTTTTCCTTTTGGACCACTCGAAGACTCGACGGATAAGACCACTTCAAGAAGTACAGGATATCGGACAACTAAGACCATTCGGAATGAAGAGAATTTTACCGTGCATTATGATAATGGAAACTACAATGGTTGAAGACTCCGAAGACTGGGAGAATTTGAAGGCTCTGAAGAATTGCCAGATGTGTATGACCTAGGAAGGTTACCCTTATGGAACTTGGCAGACTATGGAAGCCGTCAATGCCCGAGATCAAGGTGTATCGGAGAAAGACCAAAACATGGAGAGTTAGAAACTCACAGTTTTTGTTAAGAAAACCCAAAGACAGGAGATATTAGTTATGGAATGAAAGCTCATGGCAGTAACATGGGCATAAACACGGCTATCCATGATGTTATCGCCCGCTTATGCTATTGTCACCGTGCCAAGTTAAGCATGCATATGCATGGAAGGATTGGATGGTAGAAGGCTGATGGAGCACCTATCAGCAAGATGAAGTTTTAACTTTAGACCGGTGTATCACCAGGATTTGGAGTATTACATCAAGAAGTTTTTGACAAAGAAGTGTTTCGTGAAGAACTCAGAACCCAGAAACTGAAAGTAGCCAAGCTGGGAAAGCAAAACCTCGAGATAACGGAGACTCGTCAGGAACTGAAGGACAGTAGGATCATGGTTCATGTCAAGGATGTTGAGACCCAGAAGTTGGAGCGCAACTCCAGAAATATTAAAGGACGTCACGAGAGACTTCGCGTCAACAGAGATGATTTGGCAAAAGAACTTGAGAAGGACAAGCATGATTGGAAGAAGCCATCGGAGACATTAACAAGACTTGAAGAGTTTGGCGACGTTGAAGACTTATTGACCTTTAGAAGACCAAACCCCTGTTATACCTACGTTAGATGCGACGATTGTGAGCTGTCATTTGTTTGATGTTTTTCGACAGCCACAAATAAAAATCTGTCTTTTCAAAACCGTTGTTTGTATTGTGTGCATCCCTCTCGATCTCTCTTATCCCACCCCAAAACCCCTGGACCCAATAGAGGATGAATGGAGATGAGCTTGTATTTTCTGGACCGATGAGTCAATTGGAGACGGACCAATGAATTCAGAACATGGAGGATCACATGAAGAATAACCCTATAGTCGGAAAGGATATGACCCGGCATGCTCTTCAATGTTTTGAAAGAGGTGCTGCTACTTGGTGGAGGATGTACCAAACCATCAATGGATGGCAAGGAGTAACCACTTGGAAAGAATTTAAGTGGACTCTACAAAGATCTCGTCTTGTGACCCAGAAATTTAAGCCTTATGGAAAGGATATGAAGAAACCTTGTGCATACAAGCCTTGTGGAGAAATAGGACACAACCATAAGGAACACAAGGATGAATGCCCAAATTGTGAAGGAAGTCACCCAGCTGAAGAATGCCCAACTAGGCAGATCACTTGTTTCTTGTGTGAAGGGACTACCCACTACCTTGCTCAGTGTCACATCTACCCCATGGTACAAAGGACCATCCAGCAGAAGAAAGAAGCAATGAAAAGAGCCCTCATGGAAATTTTAGAGGAATCTGTGATGAAGGAAGAGGTGGAGGACACACCCAAAGAAGAACCAATTAAACCCTGCACCAAGTCATGCTATTCATGTGGAGAACAAGGACACATGTCCCAAAATTGTCTGAATGGGGATTTAGTAGAATTTCTGACAGAGGAAGTAGAGTATGACCCACAGGAAATAGAAGCCCTGATTGGAACGGAAAAGTCCAGGAAGAGAAGTAGATTGGATCCCAAGAACAACCCAATTTCTACAAAAAAAAGACCTGAGTCATATCACATGTTTCAGGTGCAAAAATTCAGGACACTACTTCAATGATTGCCCAAAAGGGAAGATGAGGACCCCAGGAGGCTATATAATCACAAGGAAACCCCGAGATATGTCAGAAGTAATATGTTTCCGTTGTGATGAAGCAGGGCACTTTGCCAGAAAATGCCCCAAGGAGATGGAGACTTGTGACAAATAGATGAGTGCAACGAGAAATATAGTAGTAGAAGTGTGGTCATTTCTTTTATTAGTGAGGTGTCGGATTGAGGCATGTAATGGAATGCAGGAGATTGTAATAATTTGAGAAATCAATAAAGCTAGCATCATTGGTATTGATTTGGATTTTATGAGTTGTTACTCTATGAAGAAAATTTTTGACCATTTTTGAGGATATGAGAAATATGATCTATGGAAGATTGTGCATTTTAAGGGTGGTAGTACCCTGTGAGGAAACTTGACCCATGGAAAAGGTAATGATATTCCACGAAGTGGATTTCGAACAAAATAAGTATGAGTTTTATCTCGATATGTTGGATACCCCAAGAATATGAGGGTATGGAGTATTATTGGATGTAAAGGAGGTAGTCTATGAAATTGGAGACGGAGCATGTCTTCATGTGTTCCCTCTGCGCGGAGTTAAACTATTTGGAGTTAAGGGAAAGTTAACCCCGAGATTTGTAGGACCATACCGAGTTTTGGAGCGTATGGGAGAAGTGACCAACAAGTTGGAGTCACCTGAATGACTGTCAGGAGTTCATGATGTGTTTCACGTTTCCCAGTTGAAGAAGTGCTATGCAGAGATGGCCAATATTCCCCTGTAAGGACGCTTGACCCTGGAAAGGATAATGATGTTCCACGAAGTGGAGTATGGACTTCATAAGTATAAGTTTTTTTTATCCCGGTATGTGGGATATCCCACGAGGATGAAGAGATGAATTACTATTGGATATAAAGGAGGTATGATGTTGGAAATATGGATCAATGGAAATTCCATAATGAGTCTGAGTAATCATGTCCTAGTTTGGTGCCAATAGAAGGAAGGAAGACAGTACAATTGGATGGATTTAAGAGTACTAGGAAGTTGGAAGTTGGAGTAATAATCAGTTGCTCGATGATAAGTTCAAGGAACTACAAGTGATGAGATGGGCCATAACCCACAGGCCCCAGGACCTGCCAAGAAGCAAGCACACTCTTGTTGAAGGGAAGACCCTGGAAGAAGTTATGATTTTATCGACAGACGATCTATTAGGAGTTATGCAAAACCTCAGGGTTGGGAAGGAACGATAGATGTTTGTTTGGCTTGCAGAATCCATGGATTTATCCGAACTTGGTTCGTTGACAAGAGAAATTCTGCAATGTTTGTGAGGATGACCGAGTGTTAGAATGCGAGATTCGCTAAACCTTATACAGGGTAATGATTTGGGTGCGGGATGGATTGATCACCATACCGACTTACTCTTATTATTCGCCTTGCTATACGGGATGGTAAATCTGAGTGACTTACCTATAGTAGAGAGACAACGAACAAAACCTTGTTTGAACCTTAGAATGGTGTAAGTATTTTTCCCCTTGTACAAGGTAGCTCTTGCCAATCGTAGGTTATACGATGGGGATCAACCCAGACCCATTTCCTGCAGGAGAAACCATAAATCGTTGACCACCATGAGATATCGATAGTTGTTTAGTTTTGGCGCCAGACCCGTCAGCTAAGAAGACCCAGTCTCGGAACAACCTTAAGAAAAAGGACAGAAGAATTGAGGTAAAGATTATGCCACTACCGGAAGAGCCCAGAGAAGGAATTTTCCGAGAATCTGAGAAGACTGACACTGTCAAAGATAACGATGGAGTATATGAGTTTTGATGGAACAGTAGCAATGCTTCTAAGGGTGGTAGCACCCCAGACCCCCTGCGATGATTGATGGAATTTGAGAAGACTCCAAACCTAACCTATTTTCTTGCTAGCCTCTCCGAATCTCGAGGACGAGATTCATTTTAAGGGTGGTAGGTTTGTAACATCCATAAATTCTAAATTTTGGAATGTTATAATAAACAGATAGATTGGATTGATTGTTTGATTGATTGAGTGAAATTGAGTGGAATTCGAAACTTTTTGAAAGTTAAATGAGAGGGAATAAAAGGACTTTCCCAAACTTTCATTTTTGCTGTTATGATCTCCATGAATTCAAATTCTTTTCACCACAAAACCCGGGAGAGAAAATGACATGACTTCTTCCATTTATTTAAATGACAAGGGGTGTTGAAAATATTTGGATTTCATTTGAAAACATATTCAATTCTGAAACTTTATGCAACTCAATGATTTTCACGAGAGAAGATAAAATGACTTCTTCAAAATATATGAAATATGAGTTGGGAGTTTCAAAGAAACTCAAAATTAAAATCCATTTTGAAATTATTTTCAATATTGGAGTTATTTGAGTTTTATTCAAATTATTTTTCTCCAAAAATAAAATATATGGAAATTAGGGTAAAATGATTCCCTACATCAGAACATTGGAGAGAAATAAATTTGAAATCATTTTGGTATTTTTAAAATTATTTTTATTGGATTTTATTAAGGCAGTAGCACCGTTTGATTTATTTAAATTTGTGTGGATTTTATTTCACTTTACAAAAATGTTCATGTTGTAGAAAATCTTTTTCTGAAAATTTTGATATATTATATGCCTATATAATATTTTATTTTCCTTTTCCTTTTCTTTTCTTTTCCCTCTGTTAAAAAAAAGAGAAACCGCCGTACTGGGCCGGCCCAGCCAACCGGGCCAAGCCAGCCCAGCCCAGCGCGCTCGCGCCTGTCCCCGAGCTCGGGACGAAGTCCCGAGCGTGGCTGACTCCGCCGCCGCCACCGAGTCCCGGTCGGGCACGCCTCCCCTTGCCCTCCTCCACGCCGCCTCCTCCCCTCCCTCCTATAAATTCGGAGCCCTGGGCCCCGCCTCCTCTCCTCCCCTCACGCCGCATCTCGCCGAAGCCCGCAGCCACCACCGCCATAGCCAACCGCCACCGCCGCTGTTCCGCACCATCGCCTCGCCGCGCCTCCACCGCACGCGCCGCCGCCGCACTTTGCCGCCGAAGCCGCCCGCGCCTGGCCTCGCCCCGCGCCGCGCAGCCCCGCCGCCGTCTCGCCGACGCCCGCCGCCGCGGGAAACCGCCGGAGTTGACCGGTCCGCCGTTGCCAGATCCGATCCGCCCGAACCGGTACAAACCGCCCCGGTCCGGTTTATTTTTTTTTGTGTTTTGTTTTCTCTGGTTTTCTGTAAAAACCCATTTTTTATATAATCCAGTTAATTTCTGAACGTTCACTGGTTAGGTCTACACAGCGAACGATCTTCGTTCGTTAGCATTCTGTAATGAACGTTCGTTCTTTAGGTTTTTCTTTTATTTTTATTTTCTGGCAGGGACCTATCCGTAGTGTTACTTTTATAGATTAGTCCCTGTTTTTCAAACGACCACATCTTTTTACTCGTTTGTCCAAATCCAACGAAACCAACGCCCACGTCTTCGTTATGATCCCCTCTATCCAGTAAATCCAACTCAAACATGTTTTTGAAAGTTTAAAATTTGAATTAGACCAGATTTGAATTCAAACTTCGTTTGATCGTAACTTGAGTTTCGTAGCTCCGATTTAGTTGATTCTTTTTGCAAACCGAAGCTCTTGACCTAAACTTTCTGATAAGGCCAAATTCACATAATTTTGGTACTGTTAGAAATTGTTTTATGTTGCAAGAGTTATTTGCTTGGTTTTGATGTTTTTCGAACTGTCTTCTTCGTTCTTCCCGATCTTTTGAGTGATTGCTTATGTGTGGTTACTATTGCTTGCTTACGATAGATTGACCGGAGTGTGATGAGTAGAACTATCAAGAGTTATGAGTGCGAATCATCTTCATCAACATTGCAGGCAAGTTCACACTTTGATCATACTTTTCATTACCCAGTTTTATTGCATTAGATCAATCCTCAAACATTGCATGGTTAGGATCTAATTAAACTGTGGGAATTGGGAAGTAGTTGAGGTAGTACCTATCACCTATTTCTTATCAAACCCTTGGGAGTTACTTCTATGTTTGTTTATTTTGTTATGCTATGCTAGTCGACGTGGATTGGGTTTGAGTGTTACCATGACAGATGTGAGATTGTTAATTAATGGTTAAACTTAAGGTGGCAACTAAAACTCACATCTGGGTGGACTGAGGTACCTGGGTATTCCAGGATTGCCTGTTTTCTTTTGGACCGCCACCCAGGTTCAAAGGGATCATAAGATTATTCATGCTAGAAACTTCCGTGTGCAGCCACATGCTATTATGGGCTCTAGCATAGTTGATTAAGTCGTGTGAACTCTTACAGTGGTAGACTAGCAGATGTAGGGGATGTAGGTGGTACGGTTGAAGGAAATATGCCCTAGAGGCAATAATAAAGTATTATATATTTCCTTATATCATGATAAATGTTTATTATTCATGCTAGAATTGTATTAACCGGAAACATAATACATGTATGAATACATAGACAAACAGAGTGTCACTAGTATGCCTCTACTTGACTAGCTCGTTAATCAAAGATGGTTATGTTTCCTAGCCATAGACATGAGTTGTCATTTGATTAATGGGATCACCTCATTAGGAGAATGACGTGATTGACTTGACCCATTCCGTTAGGTTAGCTCCCGATCGTTTAGTATGTTGCTATTGCTTTCTTCATGACTTATACATGTTCCTATGACTATGAGATTATGCAATTCCCGTTTACCGGAGGAACACTTTGTGTGCTACCAAACATCACAACGTAACTGGGTGATTATAAAGGTGCTCTACAGGTGTCTCCAAAGGTACTTGTTGGGTTGGCGTATTTCGAGATTAGGATTTGTCACTCCGATTGTCGGAGAGGTATCTCTGGGCCCACTCGGTGCTGCACATCACTATAAGCCTTGCAAGCATTGTGACTAATGAGTTAGTTGCGGGTTGATGTATTACGGAACGAGTAAAGAGACTTGCCGGTAACGAGATTGAACTAGGTATCGAGATACCGACGATCGAATCTCGGGCAAGTAACATACCGATGACAAAGGGAACAACGTATGTTGTTATGCGGTCTGACCGATAAAGATCTTCGTAGAATATGTGGGAACCAATATGGGCATCCAGGTTCCGCTATTGGTTATTGACCGGAGAGGTGTCTCGGTCATGTCTACATAGTTCTCGAACCCGTAGGGTCCGCACGCTTAACGTTACGATGACAGTTATATTATGAGTTTATGTTTTTGATGTACCGAAGGTTGTTCGGAGTCCCGGATGTGATCACGGACATGACGAGGAGTCTCGAAATGGTCGAGACATAAAGATCAATATATTGGACGACTATATTCGGACATCGGAAAGGTTTCGAGTGATTCGGGTATTATCGGAACCGAGAGTTACAGGAATTCGCCGGGGAGTGTATGGGCCTTATTGGGCTTAGGGAAGAGAGAGGGGAGGCTGCGTGCCCCCCAAGGCCTAGTCCGAATTGGACTAGGGGGAGGGGCGGTGCCCCATCCTTCTTTCTCTTCTCTTTCCCTTTCCTTCTCTCCTACTCCTACTACATGGAAGGGGGGAATCCTACTCCCGTGGGAGTAGACTCCCCAGGGTGTGCCATAAGTAGAGGGCCGGCCCTCCCCTCCTCCACTCCTTTATATACGGGGGAGGGGGCACCCCATGGACACACAAGTTGATCATTGATCTCTCTTAGCCCTGTGCGGTGCCCCTTCCACTATAATCCACCTCGGTCATATCGTAGCGGTGCTTACGCAAAGCCTGCGTGGAATTCAAACTTCATCAACCGTCATCACGCCGTTGTGCTGACGAAGCTCTTCCCCGAAGCTCTACTGGATCATGAGTTCGCGGGGAAATCCCCGAGCTGAATGTGAGCTGAAAACAGAGGTGTCGTACATTCGGTACGAGGATCGGTCGATCGTGAAGACGTACGACTACATCAACCCGTGTTGTCATAACGCTTCCGCTTTCGATCTACGAGGGTACGTGGACACACTCTCCCTCTCGTTGCTATGCATCATCATGATCTTGCGTGTGCGTAGGAATTTTTTTGAAATTACTATGTTACCCAACGGTGGCATCCGAGCCAGGTTTATGCGTAGATGTTATATGCATGAGTACAACACAAGTGAGTTGTGGGCGGTACAAGTCATACTGCTTACCAGCATGTCATACTTTGATCGGCGGTATTGTTGGATGAAGCAGCCCGGACCGACATTACGCGTACGCTTACGCGAGACTGGTTCTACCGACGTGCTTCGCACACAAGTGGCGGGTGGGTGTCTGTCTCTCTCACTTTAGTTGAACCGAGTGTGGCTACGCCCGGTCCTTGCGAAGGTTAAAACAGCACCAACTTGACAAACTATCGTTGTGGTTTTGAAGCGTAGGTAAGAACGGTTCTTGCTAAGCCCGTAGCAGCCACGTAAAACTATGCAACAACAAAGTAGAGGACGTCTAACTTGTTTTTGCAGGGCATGTTGTGATGTGATATGGTCAAGACATGATGTGATATAATTTGTTGTATGAGATGATCATGTTTTGTAACCGAGTTATCGGCAACTGGCAGGAGCCATATGGTTGTCGCTTTATTGTATGAGATGCAATCGCCATGTAATAGTTTTACTTTATCACTAAGCGGTAGCGATAGTCGTAAAAGCAATAAGTTGGCGAGACGACAACGATGCTACGATGGAGATCAAGGTGTCGCGCCGGTGACGATGGTGATCATGACGGTGCTTCGGAGATGGAGATCACGGGCACGGTGCTTCGGAGATGGAGATCACAAGCACAAGATGATGATGGCCATATCATATCACTTATATTGATTGCATGTGATGTTAATCCTTTATGCATCTTATCTTGCTTTGATTGACGGTAGCATTATAAGATGATCTCTCACTAAAATTTCAAGATAAAAGTGTTCTCCCTGAGTATGCACCGTTGCGAAAGTTCTTCGTGCTGAGACACCACGTGTTAATCGGGTGTGATAGGCTCTACGTTCAAATACAACGGGTGCAAAACAGTTGCACACGCGGAATACTCAGGTTAAACTTGACGAGCCTAGCATATACAGATATGGCCTCGGAACACAGAGACCGAAAGGTCGAGCGTGAATCATATAGTAGATATGATCAACATAGTGATGTTCACCATTGAAACTACTCCATCTCACGTGTTAATCGGACATGGTTTAGTTGCTTTGGATCACGTAATCACTTAGATGATTAGAGGGATGTCTATCTAAGTGGGAGTTCTTAAGTAATATGATTAATTGAACTTAAATTTATCATGAACTTAGTCCTGATAGTATTTTGCAAATTATGTTGTAGATCAATAGCTCGCGTTGTTGCTTCCCTGTGTTTATTTTTGATATGTTCCTAGAGAAAATTATGTTGAAAGATGTTAGTAGCAAAGATGCGGATTGGATCCGTGATCTGAGGATTATCCTCATTGCTGCACAGAAGAATTATGTCCTTGATGCACCGCTAGGTGACAGACCTATTGCAGGAGCAGATGCAGACGTTATGAACGTTTGGCTAGCTCAATATGATGACTACTTGATAGTTTAGTGCACCATGCTTAACG
Organism: Triticum aestivum; assembly: GCF_018294505.1. Lineage (NCBI taxonomy): Eukaryota > Viridiplantae > Streptophyta > Magnoliopsida > Poales > Poaceae > Triticum > Triticum aestivum. Next base: position 186,370,037 of record NC_057805.1, on the reverse strand, counting down.
GCTTAGAATCGGGACTTCAAAGACGTTTTGAACGTCATGGACCATATAAGATGTTCCAGGAGTTGAAGTTAATATTTCAAGCAAATACCCGAGTTGAGAGATATGAAGTCTCCAACAAGTTCTATAGCTAAAAGATGGAGGAGAATCGCTCAACTAGTGAGCATGTGCTCAGATTGTCTGGGTACTACAATCGCTTGAATCAAGTGGGAGTTAATCTTCCAGATAAAATAGTGATTGACAGAATTCTCTAGTCACCATCACCAAGTTAGTAGAACTTCGTGATGAACTATAGTATGCAAGGGATGACGAAAGTAATTCCCGAGCTCTTCGTGATGCTGAAATCGACGAAGGTAGAAATCAAGAAAAACATCAAGTGTTGATGGTTGACGAGACCACTAGTTTCAAGAAAAGGGCAAAGGGAAGAAGGGGAACTTCAAGAAGAACGGCAAGCAAGTTGCTGCTCAAGTGAAGAAGCCTAAGTCTGGTCCTAAGCCTGAGACTAAGTGCTTCTACTGCAAAGGGACTGGTCACTGGAAGCGGAACTACCCCAACTATTTGGTGGATAAGAAGGATGGCAAAGTGAACAAAGGTATATTGGATATACATGTTATTGATGTGTACTTTACTAGTGTTTATAGCAACCCCTCGGTATTTGATACTGGTTCAGTTGCTAAGAGTAGTAACTCGAAACGGGAGTTGCAGAATAAACAGAGACTAGTAAAAGGCGAGGTGACGATGTGTGTTGGAAGTAGTTCCAAGATTGATATGATCATCATCGCACACTCCCTATACTTTCGGGATTAGTGTTGAAACTAAATAAGTGTTATTTGGTGTTTGCGTTGAGCATGAATATGATTTGATCATGTTTATTGCAATACGGTTATTCATTTAAGTTAGAGAACAATTGTTGTTCTGTTTACATGAATAAAAACCTTCTATGGTCATACACACCAACGAAAATGGTTTGTTGGATCTCGATCGTAGTGATACACATATTCATAATATTGAAGCGAAAAGATGCAAAGTTAATAATGATAGTGCAACTTATTTGTGGCACTGCCGTTTAGGTCATATTGGTGTAAAGCGCATGAAGAAACGCCATACTGATGGGATTTTGGAATCACTTGATTATGAATCACTTGATGCTTGCGAACCGTGCCTCATGGGCAAGATGACTAAAACGCCGTTCTCCGGAACTATGGAGAGAGCAACAGATTTGTTGGAAATCATACATACAGATGTATGTGGTCCGATGAATATTGAGGCTCGTAGGAGGTATCATTATTTTCTGACCTTCACAGATAATTTGAGCAGATATGGGTATATCTACTTGATGAAACACAAGTCTGAAACATTTGAAAAGTTCAAAGAATTTCAGAGTGAAGTAGAGAATCATCGTAACAAGAAAATAAAAGTTTCTACGATATGATCGCAGAGGTAAAATATTTGAGTTACGAGTTTGGCCTTCAGTTAAAACAATGTGAAATAGTTTCACTACTCACGCCACCTGGAACACCACAGTGTAATGGTGTGTCCAAACATCGTAACTGTACTTTATTAGATATGGTGTGATATATGATGTCTCTTACCGATCTACCACTATCGTTTTGGGGTTATGCATTAGAGACAGCTGCATTCACGTTAAATAGGCTACCATCTAAGTCCATTGAGACGACATCTTATGAACTGTGGTTTGGCAAGAAACCAAAGTTGTCGTTTCTTAAAGTTTGGGGTTGCGATGCTTATGTGAAAAAGTTTCATCTTGATAAGCTCAAACCCAAATCGGAGAAATGTGTCTTCATAGGATACCCAAAGGAGACTGTTGGGTACACCTTCTATCACAGATCCGAAGGCAAGACATTCGTTGCTAAGAATGGATCCTTTCTAGAGAAGGAGTTTCTCTCGAAAGAAGTGAGTGGGAGGAAAGTAGAACTTGATGAGGTAACTGTACCTGCTCCCTTATTGGAAAGTAGTTCATCACAGAAATCTGTTCCTGTGACTTCTACACCAATTAGTGAGGAAGTTAATGATGATGATCATGTAACTTCAGATCAAGTTACTACCAAACCTCGTAGGTAAACCAGAGTAAGATCCGCACCAGAGTGGTACGGTAATCCTATTCTGGAGGTTATGTTACTAGACCATGACGAACCTACGAACTATGAAGAAGCGATGGTGAGCCCAGATTCCGCAAAATGGCTTGAGGCCATGAAATCTGAGATGAGATCCATGTATGAGAACAAAGTGTGGACTTTGGTTGACTTGCCCGATGATCGGCAAGCAATTGAGAATAAATGGATCTTCAAGAGGAAGACGGACGCTGATAGTAGTGTTACTATCTACAAAGCTAGAATTGTCGCAAAAAGGTTTTCGACAAGTTCAAAGTGTTGACTACGATGAGAGTTTCTCACTCGTATCTATGCTTAAGTATGTCCGAATCATGTTAGCAATTGCCGCATTTTATGAAATATGGCAAATGGATAAACATAACTGCATTCCTTAATGGATTTATTAAAGAAGAGTTGTATATGATGCAACCAGAAGGTTTTGTCAATCCTAAAGGTGCTAACAAAATATGCAAGCTCCAGCGATCCATCTATGGACTGGTGCAAGCATCTCGGAGTTGGAATATACGCTTTGATAAGTTGATCAAAGGATATAGTTTTATACAGACTTGCGGTGAAGCCTGTATTTACAAGAAAGTGAGTGGGAGCACTACAGCATTTCTGATAAGTATATGTGAATGACATATTGTTGATCGGAAATAATGTAGAATTATTCTGCAAAGCATAAAGGAGTGTTTGAAAGGAGTTTTTCAAAGAAAGACCTCGGTGAAGCTGCTTACATATTGAGCATCAAGATCTATAGAGATAGATGAAGACGCTTGATAAGTTTTTCAATGAGTACATACCTTAACAAGATTTTGAAGTAGTTCAAAATAGAACAGTCAAAGAAAGAGTTCTTGCCTGTGTTACAAGGTGTGAAATTGAGTAAGACTCAAAGCCCGACCACGGCAGAAGATAGAAAGAGAATGAAAGTCATTCCCTATGCCTTGGCCATAGGTTCTATAAAGTATGCCATGCTGTGTACCAGATCTATTGTATACCCTACACTGATTTTGGCAAGGGAGTACAATAGTGATCTAGGAGTAGATCACTGGACAGCGGTCAAAATTATCCTTAGTGGAATAAGGATATGTTTCTCGATTATGGAAGTGACAAAAGGTTCATCGTAAAGGGTTACGTCGATGCAAGTTTTGACACTAAATCTAGATGACTCTAAGTCTCGGTCTAGATACATATTGAAAGTGGGAGCAATTAGCTAGAGTAGCTCCGTGCAGAGCATTGTAGACATAGAAATTTGCAAAATACTTACGGATCTGAATGTGACAGACCCGGTGACTAAAATTATCCCACAATCAAAACATGATCACACCTTAGTACTCTTTGGGTGTTAATCACATAGCAATGTGAACTAGATTATTGACTCTAGTAAAACCCTTTGAGTGTTAGTCACATAGAGATGTGAACTATGGGTGTTAATCACATGGTGATGTGAATTATTGATGTTAAATCACATGGCGATGTGAACTAGATTATTGACTCTAGTGCAAGTGGGAGACTGAAGGAAATATGCCCTAGAGGCAATAATAAAGTATTATATATTTCCTTATATCATGATAAATGTTTATTATTCATGCTAGAATTGTATTAACCGGAAACATAATACATGTGTGAATACATAGACAAACAGAGTGTCACTAGTATGCCTCTACTTGACTAGCTCGTTAATCAAAGATGGTTATGTTTCCTAGCCATAGACATGAGTTGTCATTTGATTAACGGGATCACCTCATTAGGAGAATGACGTGATTGACTTGACCCATTCCGTTAGCTTAGCACCCGATCGTTTAGTATGTTGCTATTGCTTTCTTCATGACTTATACATGTTCCTATGACTATGAGATTATGCAACTCCCGTTTACCGGAGGAACACTTTGTGTGCTACCAAACGTCACAACGTAACTGGGTGATTATAAAGGTGCTCTACAGGTGTCTCCAAAGGTACTTGTTGGGTTGGCGTATTTCGAGATTAGGATTTGTCACTCCGATTGTCGGAGAGGTATCTCTGGGCCCACTCGGTAATGCACATCACTATAAGCCTTGCAAGCATTGTGACTAATGAGTTAGTTGCGGGATGATGTATTACGGAACGAGTAAAGAGACTTGCCGGTAACGAGATTGAACTAGGTATCGAGATACCGACGATCGAATCTCGGGCAAGTAACATACCGATGACAAAGGGAACAACGTATGTTGTTATGCGGTCTGACCGATAAAGATCTTCGTAGAATATGTGGGAGCCAATATGGGCATCCAGGTCCCGCTATTGGTTATTGACCGGAGAGGTGTCTCGGTCATGTCTACATAGTTCTCGAACCCAAAGGGTCCGCACGCTTAAAGTTACGATGACAGTTATATTATGAGTTTATGTGTTTTGATGTACCGAAGGTTGTTCGGAGTCCCGGATGTGATCACGGACATGACGAGGAGTCTCGAAATGGTCGAGACATAAAGATTGATATATTGGACGACTATATTCGGACACCGGAAGTGTTCCGGAGAAGTTTCGGATTAAACCCGAGTGCCGGAGGGTTACCGGAACCCCCCGGGGAAGTATTGGGCCTTGGTGGGCCTTGAGGGGAGAGAGAGGGCAGCAGCCAGGAGGTGGCGCGCCCCCTCCTAGGAGGAGTCCTAGTTGGACTAGGAGAGGGGGGCGCAGCCCCCTTTCCCTCTCCCTCTCCCTCTCTTTCCTCCCCCCTTCTTTTCCTAGTAGGACTAGGAAAGGGGAGTCCTACTCCTACTAGGAGGAGGACTCCCCCCCTCTCCTTGGCGTGCCCATAGGCAGCCGGCCTCCCCCTTGCTCCTTTATATACGGGGGCAGGGGGGCACCTCTCTACACACTTGATATACGATATTTTAGCCGTGTGCGGTGCCCCCTCCACCATATTACACCTCGATAATACCGTCGCGGAGCTTAGGCGAAGCCCTGCGTCGGTGGAACATCATCACCATCACCACGCCGTCGTGCTGACGAAACTCTCCCTGAACACTCGGTTGGATCGGAGTTCGAGGGACGTCATCGAGCTGAACGTGTGTAGAACTTGGAGGTGCCGTACGTTCGGTACTTGATCGGTCAGATCGTGAAGACGTACGACTACATCAACCGCGTTGTGATAATGCTTCCGCTGTCGGTCTACGAGGGTACATGGACAACACTCTCCCCTCTCGTTGCTATGCATCACCATGATCTTGCATGTGCATAGGAATTTTTTTGAAATTACTACGTTCCCCAACAATGGTCTACCCATCGTAAGGTGCTAACACTTCTGAAAGACTGTGTCTCGGTCATCCGTTTCCCAAACATCATGTAGTGCGAGAATCTAGCGGAGGTGATCGAGTCTTGTGGGAAAAGTGCACAAACCTCTGCAGAGTGTATAAACTAATCATGGTTAGCCGTGTCCCCGCTTATGGACAACTTGAGTATCTAGTACTTGGATTATCATGTTGATCTCATCATGTTACTTTAATTAATATTGTTGGGTTAGTGATGATACTTAATTGGGATTGAGATGCTGTCAACCATCTCAATGTTTCACAACCACCATGATAGTTAAATAAAATTTATTCCTTTGCAGTAGGAAAAAAATGGCTTTCGCAAAAACGTATAGAACGCATAGAGGCTTTTCCACCGGGCCATATATGCTTGTAGGGATAGCCCTTGTTCATCATTGCTCTTATTTGTGTGAATTTGCCAGCATATTCCATGTGCTGACCCCCCCACCGTTTTCGGGATGCAACGTTTCAATGTTTGCAAGGATATCTTACGACGAGTAAGTGAACGATAGATGTTACGATTCACTACACTGAACTTGCCGTGGTGTTTGATGGAATCCACAACCTTGTTTACTTCCGCTTTCTGGATTGAGGTAATACGATTTACTTATTTTATTACCACTACAGGAAACAGCTTCTTTGCCGTCAGCCACGGCGGACGGCAAAGGCTCGAAAGGCGGACGGCAAAGACCTTTGCCGTCAGCCGCTGACGGCAAAAGGCTCCGGCAAAGAAGGCTACGGTAAACAGCTGCTTTGCCGTCTGCTTCCTGGCGGCGGACGGCAAAGGCTCTTTGCCGTCTGCGGCGGACGGCAAAGAAGGCGGACGGCAATAATTGCGCTGTCAGTCCGTTAAGTGGCTAACGGCAGACCTTTGCCGTCCGCCGCAGACGGCAAAATTTCTCTGGTCTTTGCCGTCCGCCTTATGATGTCATCTACACGTCACTAGATGGCAGGTTCTTTGCCGTCTGCCACTGATTCTTTGCCGTCTGCCACGGACGGCAAAGTCTTTGCCGTCTGCCACTGTAGGCAAACTGACCAAATGGGTCAGCTCCCAGGAAGCACAGTTGGCTGCCACGTGGCTTCTTTGCCGTCCGCGGCAGACGGCAAAGAGCTCTTTGCCGTCGGTGGCAGACGGCAAAGAGCCTGCATATTGTCTGTTTTTTCTGTTTTTTGTTAAATCCCACAATTTGCACAGAAAATATATATGACATATAGATATATTTCACAGGCATTCATCACATAAACAAGTTCATACATCATTTCATACATAAACAAGGTCCATCCATCATTTCATACATAAACAAGTTCCATCCATCATTTCATACATAAAGAAGTTCCATCCATACATAAAGTAGCACTCCATAGCTAAGGTGACTAGAATGAGAAGACAAGAATGAGAAGACAAGAAGAAGAAGAGTAGAACAAGCACTCCATCCAGCACATAATGAAATCTGCAAAATGGCAAAATAAGAAAGTTAGAAATGGATCGTTTTTGAGGTAACTAAGGTGAAATGGATCGTTTTTGAGGTAACTAAGGTGAAATGGATCTTTTTTAGCTCACTTAGGTCAAATGGATCGTTTTTGAGCTAACTTAGTTGAAATGGATCGGTTTTGAGCTAACTTTGTTGAAATGGATCATTTTTGAGCTAATTTAGTTGAAATGGATCATTTTCAGCTAACTTAGGTGAAATGGATCATTTAAGAGCTAATTTAGGTGAAATGGATCGTTTTTTAGCTCACTTAGGTCAAATGGATCGTTTATGAGCTAAATTAGTTGAAATGGATCGTTTATGAGATAACCTAGGTAAGATGGGTCATTTTGGAGTTAACGTAGGTGAAATGGGCCATTTTAAAGCTAACGTAGGTAAAATGGATCATTTAGGAGCTAATCTAGGTAAAATGGGTCATTTTTGAGCTAACTTGGATGAACTGCATCATTTATAAGCTAACCTAGGTAAAATGGGTCATTTTGGAGGAAAATAAGCTAACTCTAGGTCATTATGGTAAGCATATTGGAGGAAATAAAGCTAAGTCTAGGTCTTTATGCATTTGTTAAGCAAAACACTAGAGAAACTTACCGTGATCAGGGAGGTGTAGGAGCGGGGTGGCTAGTGCCGCTACCTGGAGAAGGATCGTGCGATGCGTTTCTGGAGTTAAGCTGCAACAAAGATCATTTCCAATGTCTCGTTAGCATTACGACACTCAAATGTTAAGACTACCAACTAATGTCCATTCAAACTAAACTCACCGTGCTCCCAGGAGCAATCACTGGCATCGGCGGAGCGGGCTGACCGGACTTCTCGCACACAGACTGCACATTTGGTTTTCAGAACAGAGTCATACTAGTTAGTAATGAGACTCAAATGTTAAGACTAGCAAGTAATCTGCAGAAGAAACTTACCACAAGGAGCTCGTACATGGCCCTTGCCTGCATGTCATTCCGTGCCCTCTCCTCCTCCATCATCTTTCTCGTCCTCTCCTCCATCTCCCGCTGCCTCTCCGCCGCCTCCGCCAGAAGTTTCTCCGTTCTATCTCTCTCAGTCTGTATAGCAGCCTGCAACACCACTCACATGACCATTTGTAATCATTGATGGAAGCGCACACAATGTAATGGAGAAAGATAACTGAGTACGTATCACTAACCTTGATGGCGAGTTGCACTGGCCGTTCACGAGGCCTTATCTCAGGAGCGGAGCTCGACTGGCGCGCCTTGATCTCCGGGAGAGTGCTAGGACAACGGATAAGTCCATCTCCAATGGCTATGGAGCCATGGGACCTCCCGCCACCAGATATCATCACCAGCTCTGGATCAATGGGACCCTGGCTCGGGTTAAAGTCCTCCCCTTTCCTCGCCTTCCCCTCATCTCTATATCTCACGAGCTTGTTGTGGGAGGAGATGTTGGTGAAGTTGTTTGCATCATCGAGGTCAGACTGAGAGAAAGCCTTGACTTTCTTGAAAGAGCCAGTGTGGGCCATGGCATACAGGTCGTACACCTCTGGCACCTTATCCGCCTTATTGTGGCGTGCCTGAAAGAGAGAAACAATGAAAATTAGTAATTAAAGGGCTCAAGCTAGCATGATGAATGAATTGCATGAATCATGAAGCAAACCACATACCCAGTTGCGCCCGAACTGATATAAGTTGGAGCTGCCTTGATGGTGTGGCACACCTTCCATTTGGGCACGTTTGTCCTTGGCCTGGTTGTGGAGGGCTAGCCATTCTTGTGAGCACCACTCATCGACCAACACCTCCCAACAATCCATCCGATCCGCACACCATCTCGGAGGCGCCTAAGTTAGCAAATAGAAACTTGAGCGCTACGGCTAAGAATTACTAAATGAAGGAACTTAAGTAGAAGGCCTTAAGAATTACCTTCATGTACTGCTCCTTACTCAGGAACTTATCGCGGCACGCCGGCTTGGTCTTCTTGATACCACGCAAGGCGTAGTAGTCTCGAACAGCCTGCACCCGAGCCTCGTGCCGTAAGTTCTGGAGTAGGCGCTTGCAGACGTTCTGGATAACATTTGCGCTGTCCTCCTCGTATCCCTCCTCACACCTGTAGAATGTCTGCAATCAAATGAGACAATATTGATTAGTACAATTAATAACTAGCTAGTTGAAGATTTTGAAATGTGTAAAGGAGAAATTACCCAGAACGTCCTGATCACCATGTCTGCCCTCGTGTCGCACACGACACCGTCGATAATGACATCCGGCGGGGCCGGGGCAGCCACGTAGTGCTCCCAGCTCAACCCAAGCTCTGGAAGCCGACCCTCACCAGGCAACGTGACAAACCCCGGGAAGTTTTGCCGGCAAAGAACTCCAAGGACGGAGTTGGGCCGGCGGACACTATGATGGTGGTCCCAACCCCTGCAGCATGACAAGGCCAACGCATTAGTTATTTGAAGAAACGTGAATGCAGAAGGTACAAAAATATTAAATGCACTTACGTACCTCTCCCCATCAGGGAAGATCAACCACCTCTGCTCGCGGGTCGCCGGCACGGACGGGAGCCGTGTAGCACCACGCTGGTACACGGTGCCACCCTCCTCCTCAAGATCAGTCGGCTCCCCGCCATCATCAGCATGGCCACTCGGCTCCTCGGGCTGATCCGGCCAGGTACCCCATCCGGACGTGTGCTCCTCCGGGGTCTCGTGGGCCGAACTCTCGTGGGCCGAAGGCCAGTCGACCCGAGGCTCGTGGGCCCAAGACCCGTGGACCGGAGGCTCGTGGACCGGAGTCCGTGTAGCCTCCTCCTCGGACGAGTCCACCCTAGCAGTCACGTGCTCGGGTGAAACAGCTGGGGGTGGCGGCGAGGAAGGTGCCCTAGCAGTCACCCTACCTCCTCTCCCGCGACCACGTGCCCCACCTCCTCTCTTCCTACCTCGTCCCCTGCTGGGCACCGCGGTCGACGAAGAAGGGCCCGGCGGTGTGGACATACTGTCCAGCAACGCTCGGCGGAGAGGTACGTCTGGAATCGAAGACCTCAGACCACGCGCCGACGAAGAAGGGGCCTTGGCGCGCTCCCGACCAGCGCCCACCATCTTTCAACACCTGCCATGAGAAACAGTAAACGAAATTAGTACAACATAAAAAAAAGACCGACATGAATAATAATATGTGTATCACTTAAGTGTATCATCATCAAGTACAACATTAAAAAATTTAATACCTGACACTACTAATAATCTCGATCAGTATCATCAATAAATGCATAATCATCATCATCACTATAATCAATGACGGGCTCATAGGGTTCAGTGGCATCAACATGTGCAAGGCCACCTTGACGTAATCGGTCAAGCAATGACAGGTCATCCGCAGCAGTAACCTCTTCTTGTTCCGGCTCTTCTTGTTCCTCCTCTGGGGTGATGTCGGATTCACTGTCGCTGTCTACTTCAATGTTTTGGGGTGAAGTATAGCGGTTCTTGAAACGCTTTTTGGAAAGACGTGTCTCTTGGAAGAATTCTCCTTCATATGTGTCTGGGTTAATGTGAGGTTCATAATCCTCTTCCTTTGGGGGAGATAGTCTAGCACGTGGCGGCACTTCATAAACGACATCCCAACCTTTCAGATTTGGATTAGTTTGGCAGGCCCACGGTAGATAGAATACTTGGGTCGCCTGTTGAGCCGTAATATAGACATCAGGAACATCTAAATGGGTGCTTTGGTTGATTTCAACTAGCCCTATATGTTCATGAGTCCTTCTAGTCTCCTTCGGCTGAAACCAATAACATTTGAAGACTACGACATTCGGTGGGTTTTCACCATAGAATAGAAGTTCATAAATTGCTTCAACTCTCCCATAATACTCGGTACCTCCTTCGCCGATAGCAGATACACAACAATTTGTAGACTTTCGGTCGGCCATAGATAGCTCTTTGCCATAGGTACGAAAGCGATACCCGTTGATGTCGTATTTGTCAAATGAACGGACCTTATAGTCAAAACCATTAGCGACTTGTCTCAATTCGGCGTCCATAGACTCTGAATTAGCCTACAAGTTTAATATGAAAGGATTGTTGCATTACGCACAAATTAGCGAATGAAACCGGGATAGCCGCCTACAAATTAGCCTACAAGTCTAATAGAAATTACCGTTTGTTTGAACCAAGAGATGAAACCGGGATAGCCGCCTCCTTGCTTTGCGAGAAGCTCATACTCTTCGACAGAATCCTTTTGGATCACCGCTCCATACGAGAATAAGGCGACGTATCGACTGTATGAAATATCCAGGAATAAGAGCAGTTCAAAGGAAATAGAAGTTGCGAAACTATGTACCGAGAACTTACTCGATGTACGGCCGCACTTCTATCAGGTTGTTGAAGATATACAACGAAATGGTCCGCCATTGTTCGTTATCCAAAGATACTGGATTTGAAACACTGGCTGGTGCGAGATTCCCTTTGAATAGGCTGAGGTTGGATCCACCCTTTTTAGGGTCGTCAGCATTGTACCGAGGCTTCGGATTATGCAAATGACGATTTTTGGCTTCGTAGTGTGCTGTCACGAAGTTTGCCGCCTCCTCAGTGATGAATGCCTCAGCCATCGATGCTTCAATTCTACGTTTATTTTTACATTTTTGTCGAAGTGTCTTCTGCATCCTCTCAGTTGGGTAGCACCAACGATTTTGCACGGGCCCCCCCAATCTTGCCTCGGTCGGGAGATGCAAAATCAAATGTTGCATTGGATTAAAGAAGCCCGGTGGAAAGATCTTCTCTAACTTGCAGATCAACTCCGGCGCCAACTCTTCCATTTCTTCTAGCACGCCAGGCGATAGTTCTTTCGCACAAAGAACACGGAAGAAATAGCTGAGTTCTGCCAGTACTAGCCATTCATCCTCAGGGATGAAGCCACGCAACATCACCGGCATTACCCGCTCAATCCATATGTGCCAATCATGACTCTTGAGACCAAATATCTTCAATTTATCAAGACTGGCTCCCCTCTGTAGATTCGCTGCATACCCATCGGGGAACATCAACTGCATTTTCACCCACAAGATAATTTCCCTCATAGCTGGCCTTCCAAGATTGAACCATGCCTTTGGCTTCGTCCAGTTCTGCTTTCCTTTCGGTTCTTTCATGTTTTGTAACGGCCTGTCACATAGCGCCTCCAGATCGACTCTAGCCTTAGTATTATCCTTTGACTTCCCATCTATGCCGAACAATGTACCAAAAAGTGCCTCGGCGATATTCTTCTCAGTGTGCATCACGTCGATGTTGTGTGGGCAAAGGAGGTCTTTGAAGTAAGGCAGATCCCATAAGCATGTTTTGTGAGTCCAGGCGTGCTTAGAATTATACCCCTTGAAGTACCCTGGACGCTCTGGATCTGGCTCGAGAGCGTTTAACTGATTCAGGGTCTGTTGGCCTGTCAATGCATGTGGTGCAGAGTTTTTGTCAACTCTACCTCTGATGAAGTTCTTCTTGTCTTTCCTGAACTTATGGCGAGGATTCAGGAACTGTCTATGCATGTCGAAGCAAGAAAACTTGCGACCGGCCTGAAGCCAACGAAACTCAAGAGCTCCCTTGCATGTGGGGCACGGGAACCTTCCATGCACACACCAGCCAACGAATAGCGCATACGCCGGCAAGTCATGCGTCGAGTACATGTACCAGACACGCATTATGAAGTTCCGTTTGCTATAGGCATCGTATGTCTTGAACCCATTATCCCAGGCTTCTTGCAATTCGTCCTTAAGCGGTTGCATATACACATTCATATTTTTCCCCGGATAGTTGGGCCCTGGAATTATCAACGTCAGGAAAATGTTCTTTCTTTGCATAATCTGTCCGGGGGGGGAGATTGAGTGGAAATACAAATACGGGCCAACAACTGTATTGGGCTGCCGTCATACCAAACACACTGAACCCATCCGTGCTGATGCCGACTCGAGGATGCCTCGGATCTGCCGCTTTGTCACCATGTAATTCATCAAACTTTTTCCACGCAACACCATCCGATGTGTGTACAATCATCAGATTCCCATCTGCATCTAGTTCGGTTCTTTTGCCCGTTTTGTGCCATGTCATCTGTCTGGCCGTCTCTTCGACCATGAAAAGACGTTGAAGTCTTGGTACGATTGGCATATACCGAAGAACACTAACGGGGATTTTGGTCTGTGTCTTCTCACCCATACCGTTGTCTACCACAACATACCTGGAAGACTTGCAAATGGGACAACAGTTCAAGTCCGCATAGTCAAGCCTAAACAAGACACATCCTTTCTCACAGGCATGTATCTTATCATAGGGCATCTTCAGTGCACGGAGGATTTTGTCCGACTGGTACAGGTTTGCAGGCATTACATGGCCTTTGGGTAGAAAGCGTCCAAATACTGTCATCATTGCATCGTAGCATTCTCTGCCCAAGTTGAACTGAGCCTTCAGAGCCATTACTTGTGAGATGGCATCCAACTGACAAAGCTCAGTGTGCTCATGGAGCGGACGTTTTGAAGACTCCAACATTTCATTGAAGGCCTTTGCAGATTCCTCCATCTCCTCGTCCGAATCCCGAGCATCATCAAAGTCTTGCACCATGTTTTCCATACCGGTACCATGCTCGTCGGTGCGACGACGATCCACCTCAGCTCGGTCACGTTGGGCAGACTCACCATGAAATGTCCACACCGTATAATCGGGCGTAAAACCACTCTTCTGCAGGTGTTTGCCCATTTCAGCCTCTGTCCTCTTTTCCCAATTGCCGCACCGTAAACAGGGGCACCAGGTTTTCCTCTGGCCATTTGCAAATGCGGCTCGCACAAACCCCTTGGTTTTTGTGAACCATTCAGTGCTCCATTTGTTCTGACCAGTGTGACCGGTGTACATCCACGCACGATCACTCATCTTGACTTTCAGAGCTACTAGACACACAACAAATATATATATATAATTCACCATGTATGTATTCATCAGTTGATCTACTTTGTCAATTTTATTACGTCCATGCAACCTACACTCTAATAGGTAATGATAGGTCCTAATCCCACCCGAGTATGTTTAGATTGGGTTCATTTTCCCATGCTATGCCCCGGATCCTACGCAAAATTTCGGCAGCACCTCCCCGCTGTTCTCCTGATACACGTCTCTGCAATAAACAGAGAGGATGTGTACCCGGAGAACAACAGGGGAGGCACTGACGAAATTTATGCGTCGGATCCGGAGCAAAGCATATGGGAAAACGAACCCAATCTAAACATACTCGGGCTGTCCATGGATAGCGTTGGACAATTCGAAAGAATCAAGGTTATAAATATGCAAATGCATGCATATTTATAACTATGACGCTTTCGAACGGGAGACACATATTGGTTACGCATACTGATGATTCAAGACACATATATATCTAGCTATCAAGTTTCATCGGAATAGATCAAATAATTAATGGGGGAGGAGGACATGTCATTTGTGCTCACCCACGAACGAAGGGGCAGAGCTCGTCAAACGCACGGCGAGGTCGTCGAACACCAAACCTCGCAGCGATGAAACAACTGCACATTTAAAAATACCCGATCAACACAATTATATATGATGTTTTTCATAAGAAAATCGAAAGATATATGACCTAACTAATAATTCACAAATATATGACCCCGTCGGCTTCTGGAAGGCGAAAGAACACCTTTTCGGGTCGGGGTCTCGGGGTCTCGGGTCGGGTGTCGGTCGGGGTGCCGGGTCGGGGTCGGGGTGCCGTGTCGGTGTCGGGGTCGGGGTGTCGGGTCAGGCTCGGGGGCGGGGTGTCGGGGTCGGGGTCGGGGTCGGGGACTCGGGGTCGGGGCTTCGGGGTGTCGGGGGTGTCGTGTCGGGGGTCGGGGTGTCGTGTCGGGGTCGGGGTGTCGTGTCGGTCTCGGGGTGCTGTGTCGGGGTCGGGGTCTCGGGTCGGGGTGTCGGGTCGGGGTGCCGGGTCGGGGTCGGGGTGTCGTGTCAGTGTCGGGGTCGGGGTGTCGGGTCAGGCTCGGGGTCGGGGTCGGGGTCGGGGTCGGGGTCGGGGTCGGGGTCTCGGGGTCGGGGTGTCGGGGGTGTCGTGTCGGGGGTCGGGGTGTCGTGTCGGTCTCGGGGTGCCGTGTCGGGGTCGGGGTGTCGTGTCGGTCTCGGGGTGCCGTGTCGGGGTCGGGGTCTCGGGGTCGGGGTGTCGGGTCGGGGTGCCGGGTCGGGGTCGGGGTGCCGTGTCGGTGTCGGGGTCGGGGTGTCGGGTCAGGCTCGGGGTCGGGGTGTCGGGGTCGGGGTCGGGGTCGGGGTCTCGGGGTCGGGGTGTCGGGGGTGTCGTGTCGGGGGTCGGGGTGTCGTGTCGGTGTCGGGGGTCGGGGTGCCGGGTCGGGGTCGGGGTGCCGTGTCGGTGTCGGGGTCGGGGTGTCGGGTTAGGCTCGGGGTCGGGGTGTCGGGGTCGGGTTGGGTCGGGTGTCGGGGGTGTCGTGTCGGGGGTCGGGGTGTCGTGTAGGTGTCGGGGGTGCCGTGTCGGTGTTGGGGTGCCGTGTCGGGGTCGGGGTGCTGTTTCGGGGTCGGGGCTTCGGGGTGTCTCGTCCTCCTCCTCCTCCTCCTCTTCTTCTTCTTCTTCTTCTTCTTCTTCTTCTTCTTCTTCTTCTTCTTCTTCTTCTTCTTCTTCTTCTTCTTCTTCTTCTTCTTCTTCTTCTTCTTCTTTCTCCTCCTCCTTCCTCCTCCTCCTCCTCCTCTTCTTTCTTCTTCTTCTTCTTCTTCTTCTTCTTCTTCTTCTTCTCCTCCTTCTCCTCCTCCTCCTCCTCCTCCTCCTCCTCTTCTTCTTCTTCTTCTTCTTCTTCTTCCCCCTTCTACTTAACCTAAACCTAAACTAAAACCTAAACTAATTAAAACTAAACTATTTAAACTAATTAAACCTAAACTTAAACAGAAAAAACAAAAAAACAGAAAAAAAACAAAAAAACAGAAAAAAAATAGGGAGGAGGGGCTCACTGTGGGGGGCGGCGATGGGTCGGGGAGGGGCCGGCGACGGAGGGCCGGGGCAGGGCGGTGGAGGAGGCGGGGCGGCGGGGGCCCGACCGGCGGGGGGCCGGGGCGGGGCGGTGGAGGAGGCGGGGCGGGGCGGTGGAGGAGGCGGCGGGGGGCGCGGGGCGGCGGGGGGCCGGGACGGCGAGGGGCCGTGGCGGCTGTGGGCCGGGGCGGCGGTGGGGCGCGGGGCGGCGGGGGGCCGGGGCGGGGGGGCGACGGGGCGGTGGGGCGGCGGGGAGCCGGGGCGGCGGGGCGACGGGGCGGCGGGGGCGACGGGGCGACGGCGCGCGGCGGGCGGCGGCGGCGGCGGGGTGGGAGGAGAAGGGCGCGAGGACGAAGTGAGTAACGGGCGGGGGGTACGTGCCGTTAGTCAAGTGCCTTCTTTGCCGTCCTCCAGCCTTTGCCGTCCGCCTTTTTGCCTCTTTGCCGTCTGCTAGCGGACGGCAAAGAGGTGGGCCGTTATGATTTTTTCAAACGAGCGGGGGGTGGGGGCCACCACACTCTTTGCCGTCTGCCAGCGGACGGCAAAGATTCTTTGCCGTCCGCTGGCAGACGGCAAAGAGCTGGCGGATGGCAAAGAGCTTCTTTGCCGTCAGCCTTTTCTTTGCCGTCTGTTTATGTGTAGCTGATGGCAAAGAGCTTCTTTGCCGTCAGCTAGCAGACGGCAAAGAGCTGGCAGATGGCAAATTAACTGATTCCAGTAGTGTACATGTGATTTACCTCTATTATAAATCCTCGAGTACTGTGTGTGTCAGCATACCGATCCAGGGATGACACTTAAGCACAGAGACTTGATCCATTCGGGTCGGGTCGCTACACTGGACAAATAAAATTACAGGGGAGTTGGAGACAAAGTTGTGAGAAGGCTTAGAAATCAATATAAAACTTATGCTCTTAGTACCAACGTCGATCCTTCTTCGAGGAAACATTTGGTTCATAGCCAATTGTGTGATAAAATTGCACCAACATGAAAGAAGACTGCGTCTCCAACGCAACCAAGGTGAACTGACGAAGGATATCATCTTTGTGGGTAACAAGCAAAGAGCACTGATGGAAGACAGCTTGTTTTTCATTGAAAATCGATCAGGTTCACCAGCCGACGCAACCATGAGGCGCAACCATGAGCATCGATAGGTCATCGTGGTGATGCATCATCCATTTGGCCTCAAGTTTGGGTGAGGCACCTATAAAGTTCGACAAATCCTCACTGTGGTCTGTTTCTTCTCAGTAATCAAGCTCGAGGAAGGAAGAACCACGTGGCAGAGGATAGTGAGACGGAACAACAATGGCCATCCAATTTTGTGCAGTTCCACTAAAATTCAGGAAGACATGCCCGGGTATGGAGATACGCATCGCTGTTTCCAAAAATATAAAAAAGGGATATAGTGTTGTTACTTTGTTTTACAAGATTAACAAAGACATCTCAATTGTCAATAAGAATTATGAAAAGTACACCAACAAACAGAAGCATCATGATTATCTTGATGGGAACTAAACCAGGATACCCGAGAAAAAAGAGCATTTCTTCATTTAACCAGTGATAGTATTAGATTAGCAGCAGCAATAGGAGCATATGGACAATGACCGCACAACCACCATTTTCTTTTTGTCAAAACAACATGTATAACTCCACTGAGGCATAAATCAGGACAACTTTTCAAGTGGCATTTCCTCAATAATAGTAGGTGATGTTGGACCAGCCGACGAACCCTAGCTACTATACATGGGGAGCTGGGGAGTAGTCGCATAGAAGAAAACCCGCATGCACGACCTGGGGAGCTGGACCAGTACAAGAGATTATACCTCAGGTGGGCGAGGTGTCGCTTAGGCGGGCGGGCGGGATCTGCCCACACGACGGCAGCGAACAAGGGCGCGGAGGACCTTCGACCGCGCCAGCGCCAACTCCGAGAGGACGGTGTGCATCGGCTTCCTCCATCGCCGACGGCGACAACGTCAACGCTGCAGCTCCTCACCTCCCGCAGCGGATCGGATTCGGCCAGATCTGTGACCACCGGTAAGGAGAGAGATAGTGTGGACATTGTCATCTTGTTTTGATATGGAGAGGGTGAGAGAGCGAGACGCGAGAAACTCTATCAAACAAGAGGCTATAATGGAGTAAAAAACTCTCTCCATAGCAGTGGTTTTAAATAGAATACGCGCGTTCCCAGAAAAAAGAAACAAAAACTGGCGGACAATTTTTTAATGTACCAAGAAAGAAAAGTCGATCAAAAACACGCCCCCGCTTCTAGGTCGAGAGAGTTGTCGCGCACACACACATAGACATAGACATGCATATCCGTGTTTACGTAAAATTCCATTTCCATCTCCATCTCCAATCATATTTGTCCAACTGGCACATTATTTATGTTGTTAATTATATACGCGGCAATATTAACGTACAACATCTCTTGTTTGCGGGCGTCCGGGCCGCGGCCACGGCCGCTCCTGACTAACCCGAACTCTCTTCATCACCCGCGCATGCTTCCCGCCCGAAACGGTCAGTGCCGCATTCATGCCCGGCCAGAGCGGACACGACCTCTCACTGGCGCCGGCATTGAAGCGGCGCGCCGGCCGAGAGAGCGTCGCCCGCGCCGCTTCCTGGTGCACGCAACTGCTCCGCGTTAAAAGGTCGCAATAGCCGGCCACAACATGCATATAAAAAGTTCTTGGGAGTCCGTGCTACAGCTAGCTGTCCTCCCCCAACTCGTCAATCTCTTCTAGTAGTGCTAGTACTCCATGGCGCGATCCATCGAAAAGCAGGCGGGAAAGTTATCGAGTTTGCGGTGAGTGGCATGTCGAGCGATAGTGTGGGGTCGAGCCGTGGAGGAGGGTGAGACACGAACACGACAGACGTGATTTAAACGTTGGTTTTGCTCGATGGCGCGATCCAACGAAACGAAACGTTGGTTTCTCTACATTTCCATTTTTTCTCCGGAAAAACGAAAAATTTCCACTCCATTTTCATTCCTACTCCAAGGTTGCCCCGTTACAACAGTCCATAAAATACAAAGGAAAACTAACACGCATGCTGATGCATCTGAATGATTCACAGATAATAGCCAATATTACTTCATAACTAAAGACAACACTTGTGAGAGCGTGTACGAAAGAAAAACTACTGATGGGGTCACGAATTAAACCCTAAACCCTAAACAAGATTTAATTTCCTGGCCAGGTAGAACCTGTCGAAGGAAAGACGGCTGACACCCTTGGATCATATGATGCTTTTGTGCAGTTTCACTAAAATCGAGCTGAGCATCCCTCATGGCAAAGATATTGAAGAAGTGTGATTAGAATAATAGTACTGGCACTAGTTCATGAGACATAAACTCATCACAAGTAGAAGCCGGTAGAAGTAGAGAAAGATCGACATGGAGATGGAGCTACGTGGGGAGCTGCGGCAGTGGAGCAAGTCGGCTCCAAAAGGAAGATGGACTACCTGGGACGTCGGGCTGTAGCTAGAAGGGCGGTTGGGATGCGTCATCGGCCCATACCGCGGTGACCCCCGATTGGGACGCACCGACTGTGAATTTTCTCCCTCGCCGATGTCGACCGCGTCTACGCAGAACATTGTTCCCTTCCCCCAGCTGCGGGATCAGGCCGGATATGTGACCAACGGTGTGGCCACCGTCGTTCTATGCTTGTGAAGAGAGAAACCCAAGCAAGCAGGCTTGTAGCTTAGGCTCCTACTATTGTATATATAGTGGTTTTATTTTTCTCTCCATATCAACCATTTTATATTGCGTACGTGTCATTGAAGAGTGAAATGATGGTTGCTTCTTCCGACTAACTTACTGTGTGATTTGACTGCTCCTTTAGTGGCCCCTACACGTACTCCCCCTATGTGTATGCAACAGTCACACGTACATATGGACGCAAAAACGCGTGCGACGCCCTAATGCATGCATGTCCGAGCGCACGACGGAACACACACGGTCACGCTCAAGTGCTCAACCTACACGTATAAACACCGGAAAATGTATAAATTGAGCGCAATGAGCGTATTATGAAGTCCACTGACCGTATTTTTACAAATATACAGTGAGAGACAGTGTATTTATCTCGTTTGAAATTAAGCCATATTAACCGGAGAGGAGGCAGTATGGACTAGCATTACATTGATGTGTCCCGTCAACTTGTCGAACGAGGAGAAGCTTGCAGGACGGGAGAAGCTTGCGCGCGATGGCTCGCAGGACAAGGAGAAACTTTTGACTAATGCAAGCTCTCCCTCGCTCAGGTGGTGGACGTGCAACAGTTAATTCGGTGTCAGATTGCCAGAAGCATACACTATACAAGTACTATTATTGTCCGACTTCCCGAAGAGGCGAACAACCAAGTGCAAAGTTTACTAGTACTAGTACTACTACTATAGTCTATAGAGGTATGTACTATACTAGTACTAGGAACCGGATGGGGGAGCGTCTCCACTCTTATTATATTTTTAAAATGTGATAAAGCAATCTTCAACACATTTGGTTCTCTTCGAGGGTTCTCGCATGTGATAATGGAAGTTGATTGCATGGAACACTCGCCACAATTCTCACTTAATTCTGGCTCATATCCTATTACAAATAGGAGCTCTCGGTAATATTTCCTCTTTTTTTGTTATTCAGCATGTAAACAAGTCGGCAAACCTTGCGGCGCATCTTTGTGCGAACCGTGCTTGCTGCACTTTGAATGTGGCCGAGAGCTGGCTTGATGAAACACCTCGCTTCCTACTTCTTTTTTTGCGGGGTACCTCGCTTCCTAGTGACCAGTGTCTTGGCTGATCATCCTAAGAATGCTTATATATGAATAAAGCTCTCTCATTTACCCGCAAAAAAAGATTAAGCCATATTAACCGGAAAGGAGGGAGTATGGACTAGCACTACTTTTTGGTGTGTCCCGTCAACTCGCAGAACGAGGAGAAGCTTGCAGGACAAGGTGAAGCTCGCTTATGCCTTTTGACTAATGCAACCTACCCTCGCCCAGGCGGTGGACATGCATCAGTTCATTCGGTGTCAGATTGCTAGAGGCATACACTGTAGTACTGAACATGTGGAGTACCATCATTGTTCGACTTCACGAAGAGGCGAAGAGCCAAGCGCAAGGTTTAGTAGTACGAGTAGTACTACTACTAGAACCCCATGGTGGAGCTTCTGTACTCTTATTTTTTTAATCTCTAATAAAGTACGCATTTATTCTGGAGAAGGGCGGAAAATGGTAGCCCAACATGTAATGTTGATATCGATCAACCGTGCTCAAATATATCTTGGCCTCCGTGCGAGCCCGTCTGTGTGTTCTCGCTCCTCGTCTCTCTCAAGGAACGGCGGGTTGGCCATTTTGCCCTCAATTGAGATCGATTTGCTCACACTTCGGTCCCACATGTCATTGATCTGCCAACAGGAGGTGCGTTGACCGACTGGCCATATGCGTACTTGGTTTTGCACGTTCATACAACTCCTCCATCTCTCACAGTTTACATGGCGCGCTTCATTATGATGCATTTCTCTCAATGCATTTCCACCACCAGAGAGACTTTAGACGCGTTTGGTTTAATGCTCAATTAATTAGGGCGTGGTAACCGCAATCAAGTCCACAATTTTCTCTCGATGTAGTACGTAGTGGAGTAAGTGCATGCATGTGTGTACCCGGGGTGGAAGCACTGCATGCATGTGTGTACGCATTATTTCCTAGAGTAATAGACGTCGTGCTATAAGAGCAAGTATCATAGAGCTGAATCAGCGGGCTATAAGGAATAAACTATTATATTTCTGCTTAATTGGGCCACATAATAAAAAGTAGTACACTCTTTTGATCTACTATTGTACATGTTAGCTATAAGATGGGCTGTAGATGACATGGCACTGACTTATAGCCAGCAGCTGGCTATACTATTAACCATGCTCTAACTACCAATGCTATTTTTCAGGCCGATCGCTAGTCGCCTTGGTCCCAGAGATTTTTTCTTTTTCTGAAGCGCGCTTATAAACAGTGACGGATGGAGTAGTATGAGTGGATTCAAATAAGAGCGTATTGATGGTTGCTTCTTCCGAGCAACTTACAGTGGGAAAGGTGGGGCTTATGATTTGACTGCTTATTACTCACTATTAATGTGGCGCAATGACCGGGCCGAGTCTCCCATGCGGCTGTGCACTACCCCCTCGGTTCTTAAATATACTCCGGAGTATTTCTCTTTCTAGAGATTTTAACGAGTGACTACTCAAATATTTGTCATTTTAGAGATTCAAATGGACTACTACATACGGATGTATATAGACATATTTTAGAGTGTAGATTCACTCATTTTGCTCCGTATGTAGTCACTTGTTGAAATCTCTAGAAAGACAAATATTTAGGAATGGAGGGAGTACACATACGAAGAAAAATGATTGAATCTACACTCTAAAATATGCCCATTTTAAATTTGTAAAAAGACAAATATTTAGGAACGAAGGAGTATAATTTTGTGCATGACACATGGACCCGGATGCCAAAGAGGCTTCTGGCAATGCTATCAAGCTTCCAGCATTTGTTTACATAATTGATGTTCCATACAAATAATTTTCTAGTGACATGAAATTGTACAATGGTGTGAGCTTTCAGCTTTTGTTTCGTGTGTCTTGCCATCGATGCTCTTTCGAAAACAATAAAAAACTAACTTCCTTGCTAATGCATCTCAATTATTAACAGATCAGAGCTAATATTTACATCACAACTGAAGACAAAGTTGTGAGAAGGTGTTAAATTAAAATTGATCCATGATTTCATTGGCAGCAACGTCCCCCAGCTCTGTCTAAATCAACAAGGCATGTTGGAAAAAAAGTAGCTGTCTGGAGCATGCAACATTCCAATCATTTTGTGCAGTTCCACTAAAATAGAGCTGAGCGTCCCTGTTCCGAAGATATTAAGTGTGATTACGATAGTAGAGGACTGCTGATGAAACAATAAACACACAAATAGAAGCCGGTCACCTTTGCAGTCTCTCTTAAGACTAACTAGTTGGAGAAGATTAGGCTCAGAGTTGGATGAGGAGGATAGGGCAAAACCAATC
Organism: Triticum aestivum; assembly: GCF_018294505.1. NCBI lineage: Eukaryota > Viridiplantae > Streptophyta > Magnoliopsida > Poales > Poaceae > Triticum > Triticum aestivum. The sequence continues at coordinate 186,347,147 of NC_057805.1, read as the reverse complement.
CACCTTTGTGCAGTAGCACTGAAATGTAGAGACGTTGCCCGTGTGACATTTTAGTACAACTGCACAAAACACTCTTAAGAAAAAAGTGATTTGTGCAGTTCACCAAAAGGTCGCAATAGCAACGAGGTGAAATGGATAGCCCTGTTTGCAAAAAAGAGGTAGAAAGGAAACAATTACTGGCCAATAACAGTTGATGACACATGCGACGACAAAAAAGAAGCATATTCCTTGTCCTAAGGGAAGATAACAACATGGTTGTTTTTGTCTAAAAGAGTGTGAGGACGAGATTGCAATATGGAAAGTACGCCGGACAAGCTACGTGTTGGGCAAAGAACTATGGAAGATCCACATGCAGCAACGTGGGAAGACGGGCAGTAGAGCAAGGCCGGAGGGGATACTTGGAGGTCGTCGGGATCTAACTAGGTGAGCGGCGGCGGGCGGAATCTGCCCATACTGCAGCAGCGAGCAGGTGGCGTAGGCCCTACCGCGCCGGAGCTTGGTCAGAGAGAACGGCGTGTACCGCAAATCGGGACGTGCTGCCTCGGCGCCGTCGCACGGAGAAACGATGCACATCCTCCCTTTCCGCTGGCGGATGGGATGCGGTTGGATCAGTGACCAACGATGAGAGAGAGACAGAGAGAGGCCACCGCAGCCTTGTGTGAGATACTCTGAAGAGAGACAAACCAGGCAGGCAGACTCCATTGTATATAGTGGAGCGGACTACCTTTTTCTCCATAAAAATTGTTTTATATTATGTGTACATGCCATTGAGCGATATAACTTTATTTAAAAATAACGCGCCAATGCATCAAGTCGAACTTTGTTTCGTGCACGCGTGGTACACGACCTCCGTAGGTAAACAACCGCTACACACGTTCAAATTAGCATGTGGGCTGCCATTTCGTACAGAAATGAGCTCCACCGTGTACCCGCGTGGGTGTGGCTGGGCATGAAGCGTGAGTACGTGCACGGTGCACCTATTCTCTTCTTGTATACGTACACCACCTACGTGGGGTTGCGTGAGAGAGATACAAACATAGAGAGATATAGTGTGTGGGTTCATGAGAGTTTTTTTGGGGGGGGGTCAATAAAAAATGTAACATATGCAATGTGTGTGAAATGGAGTCCTGGATATATCATATATATAGAGGGGTCGATCCACGAGAAGAGAGCGGAGGTATCATCGGCTTGAGTTGTCCATAGAATCAAAGAGAGGGGTGATGTGTGTGTGTGTGCGTGTGCAATCGATAAAGAGTGCCATCGAATTTTTGTGTGCCCACGTCAAAGATATAGAGTGGATGGCCTACTAGAACATGAGAGGGGACAGGTGCAGTTTGTCTCTGTGGCATGGATACCTACCTACAGCGCTCGACTATCGGTGTGTGGTGGGGGGGGGAGGGAGGCCTAATTAACTATAGAGGTACAATGGCTGGTATATGTGTGGAGGAGGAGAGAGGCCTACCTCATGTATTAAGGGAGATCGATCTACCTCATGTATTAACGGAGATCGATCGGCATCCATGCATATGTGTAGGAGAGGAATAAGGTTGGGAGAGAGACAGAGCTAGAGTGTTGGAGGGGGTGGTAGTGGAGTTGCTTCTAACAAATGGTGGGATCGGCTTGCTAGACAAACGGAGGGCACGCCTGCAATATCAATAAGAGAGGGGATGGCTGCCTGTCTGTGCACGTGCGTGTGAGAGACGGGTCAGGAGGCATGCACGAATGATGAGGGGGGACGATATGGCTGTGGTAAGCAGACGTAACTACATAGGAGATCAATCGTCCTTTGTCAGAGAAAGGAGAGACATAACTTGTGAGGTACGTCGATCGATGGGGGGAATAGTTAAAGTCGACCTAGGTATATGTTGGGAGATCGATCGGTATACATGCATGTGTGTGTTAGAAGCAAATGAGGCACGGGGAGAAGGATAGAGAGAGAGAGGGATGCATCTAGGAGGTGGTGCGAGAGTCATACTATATCGAGGGGGAAGGAGTGTGCGAGTACGAGATCGATGAAAAGAGTGGTGGGAGTGAGGCATGGACGGTGATAAGAGAAGAGGGGAAGCTGGTGTTTGTGCTAGGCACACCTGGCTAGAGAGGCATATCGATCGATGTGTGTCGTAAAGAAGGAGCTGGGGGGCCTACACACACCGTGGGTGAACGACCTAAAGTGAAAAGACGAATTTGCATGATGGAGCTAGAGAATGCTGAGGGAGGGTGAGAGGGATGCGGGAGTGTGCATGCACGAGAGAAAGTTAGTGCTAGCTACAAAGACAAGAGGATTGTGTGGGTGTAAAAGACGAATAAAGATCATACTTCATTATAAAAAGCGAATTCGGATATTTGAAGAATTTATCATAGTGTTTTAAACCGATGCATGTGTGAATATATATAACGGTGATACACATGGTGTGGTTATGAACATGTCATACTACATATAATATATTTTATCTCTACTCTTATGAAAAACGGAGTTGTTGATGATGGTGTGCCTGCCATCCTACAATATAGGCCGTCCGATTTATATCTGGCGGATAGGAAGGAAACTATGGCAATTTCGAAAAAAGATACCCATACCCCTCTCCATATTTGCAAATTAGGCCTCCCCTTGGTCATGTTGATGTTCTGTGGAACGCATGGGCATCTTGCTAGTACTACTTATAATATATAGAACATTGATCATAATTTGGGCTAATGTGTGGCTTTTGCAGCTCAGGTCTAAATACTTGTCATAATGTAGGGGCGGGGCACTATACTATGTGTGATAAACACGGTGTACGTATGGAACATGGTTTAGATTATGAATATATAGTTAGTACATCAAATGTACTATTATTTGGAATCAACATCAAGTGTATTCAAAAAATAGAATCCGAGTTCATGTAGTACACATAGTTCATATCTATCTCTATAGTAATCATGTGGTGTGTTCTTAAGGTAATGCAAGAATGATCGTTGAAGTTGGCAACAATCATGATTGTAGATTCTTATTGAAATAGAGAAACGAATTCAAATTCAGTTCGAATTGCAGCGGTAATATAGACATTTGGAATGCACTAAAAGGTTGGTATGGGTAGGTTACATGCATTATACAGCAAGCGAAAAAATTTCATTGGACAAACATGGATTCATACTCCCTCCTTCCATCTATATAGGGCGTAATGCGTTTTTTAAGACCGCCTTTGACTATTGACAAGATTAATAGTACATGACATGCACAATGTGAAAATTATATCATTGAAAGAACCTTTCACAGACGAATTTAACGGTGTGCTTTGTGTAAGTTGCATGTCATATATTATTGCTCTAATATTTGGTCAAAGTTAGCATCGAAAAACGCATTAGGCCCTATATAGATGGAAGGAGGGAGTAGCTTTGAATAGCATTTTTATAGTAAAACGGGGCAAGACTCTCTCTTTGTGTGGTGTGAATAGTTTTATTTTTTTCGTTTTCTTTTTGGTTGAGGGAAGTGCGAATTAATTTGGTACGTACAAGTACAATATTACACGTTAGGCTTGTCCCTAAAATTAAACCCGCACCTTGTTATATCCCTAAAATTCAGATATCGTGCTCCCAAAACTGGCGCCTTCACAACCCGCGCCTTGCTATCCCGAAATTACAACGCGCGCGAAAACTCCCTCCAGCTGCCAAATCCCGACACACAAAATCCCCCTTCTAACCCTGAGCCGAAAGGGCCGCCAGTTCAAATCGGTGGGGGGTACTTTTGTAACACACCCTACATTTTGGACAAGCGCGTCCCTAAGTCATGGTTCACCCCCTCCCATCGCCTCCTTTTTGCCATTCGAAATCCCAGGCCGCCATAACCTCTCCGCTCCAGCCGCGAAACTCCACCCTCCTCCATCCGCCACCTCACCGCTACCCAGCCGGAGCCTCTTCCGCGACGGCGTCGTCCACCGCAACAGCTCGACGTCCCTCGTCCACCTCCCCGGATGAGGATCCGTCGTCCATCTCGTCGTCCCGCCGATTCAGTCGCCCCGTCCTCCACCTCCAAGGAGCTGCTCCGACGATCGCCTCGTCTATCGCAGCTGCTCCATCCCCACAGCGCCACCTTAACCTGCTCCACCGGAACCGTAGCATCCTTACCGACTCCTCGGACGAAGCCGAGGCCTACTCGGCGCCACCCAAGAGGTTGTAAACTCATCACGTCGCACCTTCTCCTTAACTCGACCTCCCGACGCCGATGGTGCTCCATCCCACACCCCCATGGACTGGCTACCTTGAAGCCGGCACCGCAGGCGACATCTCCACGGCGGCTCTACCCCAGTGCGAGGCCCCTTCGGCGGCGGCGGCCATACCAGCCGGATCTGCTGCTGCTGCTCCGGCTCTCGCTCGCTCGCGCTGCTGCTGCTGCTCCGGCTCTCGCTCGATCGCTCGCTCGCCCAGCTGCTACTGCTCCGGCCCTCGCTCACTCGCTCGCACTGCTGCTGCTCTCCCCCTCGCTCGTGCTGCTGCTCTGCTCTGATTTAGCTACACTTCAGTCGACTGAATCGACTTTTGGGTCAGTCGATTTTTAGGGGGTGGGGGGGCTCGCCGGAGTTAAGGAAGAACCACCCGCAGCGGGGACAGGGGATCGCCGGAGAGGTACTCCACTATCTATCTTAGGGTTCAGGGCGGGGGGCGGGGGGCCTACATGCTGGCCGGGGCGGCGGCGGACCGGCGGTGGGGAGTTGTTTCGTGGCGGCGAGGCGGCGCTGGGGCCGGCGGTTTGGCCGGTGGTGGCTGGCGGCTCAGGGGGTGCAGGTTGAAGATGAACTACATGCCCTCCCTAAACTACATGTCAAGTGCCTCTCTGCTACCATTGCATTCAGTTTCGACAGTAACATTCAGATTCCACAGTAAATTTCAGTTTCGACAGTTAAGTTCAGAGTCAACAGTTTTTACCTCATTTTTTGTAGTCAGGAGGTTTTTGGTGATGTAAATTTGACATCTATTTTACATCATCTATTGGAGATGCTATTATAATCCAACTTGAGATTGATGATGTATGTCTTGTGCTGCTTCAACCTTGACGTCTTACGGCTCACCAGAGCTGCTCCAACGACAGAACGATCCATCACAACAGAGCAGTGCCCTTGACGCCGTCTACAGATTCCTCAGATCTTCCTCCACACCTCCGACAGCCACCTCTGCCTCAACTGCTTCAGCGACCAACCCAATGATGCTGAGGTCGACACGGCTACGGCAAAGCGGTTGTACACTTGTTGCATCACTTATTACTATACATTCATGTCGATCCATTAGGGCTATTTTGGTTCAACGGAAAAACATAGCAATAGGGAATTTTCCAATGGCACTTTACTATTCAATTATTCATGCATTTTGTTGAAAGGAATGAGGCAAAACATCCACCTGGACCTACTTTTCAAAATCCTATGCATGAAAAAAAGACCAAGTGCATTAGTGGCAGAATAACATTCTAACCATACACGCTTTCATATGGTTTCACTTTATTTTGGCCATGTTTCTTTGCATTCCTCTGCTCTTGCAGTTCCTGTAAACCAAACACCCAAGTTGACAGAAATCCTGTGTTGACAAATGCTCTGTTTACCATGTGCATTCCTACCCTATTCCGGTGTTTTTCCTATCCCTGCGTTTTTAGAATCATGCAAGCCAAATGAGCCCTTACAGAATTACTTCAGTTACACATAGGTGTCGAAGGGAACTTTGTGTGGTTTGTCATGCTCCTGCCGCGACGTCGTCCACCTCACCTGAGCTGCTCCACGACAAAAACATCCACCAAACGAGACATCACGACTCCTGACCGTCTTTTGCCACCTCAGATCTCCTTCCCTACCGCCGGCACCGACTGCAACGGCATCACCATCATCGACTCAGCAGATGAACCTGAGGAGTACACGGGTCCACAAGAGAGGTCACACTCTTTTGTTTCTGCTTATGTTATGCATTGCTTAAAATTACCTGGTACTTTATTGTCCTATTCACCTCTTGGACTCCAAGTCAGGTCCAAATTAATGTTCAAACATGATTTCTAAGTTACTGGTGGGGCACATATCGAGGAAGCAATGAATAGTATCTTTTTCTAATACCTGGTTCACCTAGGGTATGCCTATGTTGTTCATCTTGGGTGGGAAACAAATAGTAAAGCAATCATCATCTGTCTTTTTATTAAATTAAAGCAATCATCAGCCTGCTATCATTATTTTTGGATCCATCCACTGGTTGTTACCATCACTCTAAATTTTTGCATGCTCTCCTTACATAATCTCACCATATTTTTTTTCGTATGCATGTCAGATATGGTACACAGTCATGCTGAACATGTAGATAAAAAGAGAATAGTCTTGCGCGGCAATACAATGTCATGCAGACATTGCTCCATGGTGGGTTCAATGGCAAACCCTCCCCACCCCTCTCCAGATTGTAATCCAGAGGAAGATAGCTGTTCTGAGGCGGATTCAGATGCCGCTGACCACTCCTATTTACCCCCCAAGGTGTTTGCTCTACCTTGGCATGATGATGTTAGTCATATCATGCATATGTTTCCTTGAAGTGCCTACTTTTGACATCATATATGTCATCTGCTTAGTTTAGACATGTTCTGTAATGCCACCTGTTTAGTTTCTATATCATATATGGGAATTATGCAGTCTCATGTCTTTTAGCCAGCCATAATATATGTGAAATGTGCAATGCCATCCTGTTTAACCAGACATCATATATTTGAATGATATCTTGCCCATCCTTTTCTTCATTATATTTCCATTTGTCGACAATGTTTGTACATTAAACCACTCTTCCTGTGAATCAGCCATTTAGGTGGGACATGGAAAAATCTGGAGTGAAAACAAGGCCTTCAGAGCAGACAGTGCTACCTGTCGAAGCAGATCTCTTGTTGGGTCCCGGTAGCTCCTCGGAGATGGCTTCAGAGACAGATGACCAGTCCTATTCCCCCACCGAGGTGTATGCTCTAACTTGGCACGGTTATACTGCTCATATCATGCATATGGTGTCTTGCATTGCATAGTTTAGACATCATATACACAATATTCAACACCATGTTCTTAGTTCAGACATCATATCGAATGCCCTCTATTTAGCATATAAATCATATATGTGAATTAAATGATGCGATCCTTATTACTTAGATAACATGTAGGTGAATTATGTCCTGCGATCCTGTTTAGTTATTCATCATATCTTTGAATTATGTTATTCTATGCTATCCAGTTTAGATAGACATCATATATGTGAAATTATGTCATGCTATCCGTTTTAGTTAAACAATATACATATCAACTATTTCATGCCCTCTTTTTTTCCACACTATCTATTGCATCTCTCTCTCATACAATATCTGTACATTCAACTATGTTTCTTGTTTATCAGCCATTTGAATTGGAGCGGGTGATGACAGTATCTAGCGGACTAAAAACACGGTCTTCAAATAAAACAGTGCTACCTCTTGGTGGAGATAGCACCCTGGTTGTACATGCACGAGAACCAGCCTTACCACACATAACCCAAACTCTCGCAGATTGTACCCTTACTGCGATGGACAGAGAACCAGCTTCACCCAGTCTAACCCCAACCCCAGCAGATAGTAACCCAGCTCCCGTTGACACAACACCATCTCCACCACAGAGCTCCCAAATAAGAGCACTTAGTAAGGTAGCTCCAGTGCCCAAAGGGCCAGTACTACCACGGCGAACCCCAACTCCACCAGTTAGTACGCCTATTCCTGTGGAGAAGCACAGCCAGCTAGCGTAGTTTAGCATCTATCGCATTTGATGTTGTTAAATCGTATGTACGTATCTTCCCATCTTGCAAATATTATACTGAAGATGAAGGAAAATGCCAGTTGTAGGTGTTTGTCCAGGAGTTATGTGTAAGTAATGTTATTCATGGCAATTACTTTGCTTTGCCCATACATCCTACCTCCATGATGGTTATAATACAGCAAATTTTCCCATTTTTCTCTATAGAGAAGGACTGATTTGGAAACTCAGGATGAGGTAACCTGTGCTAATACCTCTGCTATCTTCAAGAATGCTTGGTGGCAGTATCGGAATTACCTGAAGAAAACATACTTCACCGGCAAAGAAACTCATCAAATTCCCTTACGTTCTCCTGAGACACATTTACTGGACCATGACTGGGAACGCCTTGTTCTGTACTGGTCCCGAACCAAGAATGTGGTAAGGTCTATGAGCTCATTTTCTATTTTAAGTATTATATTCTTGCGTCTTACTGTACTCTGTTCATGCAGGACAAGTGCCTAAACCTGAAGAACGATTGTTCTAATTTAAGATTCCATTGCTATCATAGTTCAAAAAAGCGCTAGGCGTTAATTGTGCGTTTTGCCACCGCCTTGCGCTTTACTAACCAAAGCGCATGCTTATGCACAATTATGCACAGATTAAGCGTAGTTATGCGCAATGCGTTTTGCCAACGCCTAGAGCCTAGGCGCGCTTAAGCGCTCGCTTAGGCACGCCTTTTTTAACTATGATTGCTATCGTGCATACTGCGTTGCTCTTGTATCACTGTATTTACTCATACAAACTTATTTTTATATTGAAGGATCCAATGGAAACTCCAATGGCACAGCAGGTATGTTCACACATGTTTCTTTAACAAGTTTTCTCTTATCAATAGCTCTGTTGATTTCAATTTCAATTGTGTATACAGTTGACTTCTCATATCATGCACATTACTAGCATCACAACAGAGCCAATAGTGTTGTTGTACATGTAGACCCATGGTACCCATCTGAAATCTTGTTGTACGTTGTAGTTTCTCATGCTTTGTATTCTTTCACTTTTGCTTTGTCTTGAACCGATATGATTTGAACCGTGTCTCTATTTTGATTTGGCAAGACAATGGAATGACCATAGGACATAGATATATGTTTGTTTGATGCTTTTATTATGTACTAGTACTTGGCAATAGAAGACTTGGTAGTTTAATCCTGTACACCTTACTAATGAACTGGTTCACCGAAATGAGTTTCATATACTAGTACATGCTAAAGCTGTTATGTGTCTGCTTGTTTCTTCTTTTAGAATGCTGACAGAATATTGGGGAAGAGTGCCTTATTAAGCAATGGTAAAGGAAGTAATGCAGATAAGGTTCAGGATAGTGACACATCCTTGTTGGTCTCCAACAAAGCTAATAAAACAGCTAAGGAAGACTATCTCGAAGACAGTGAGACAACCCCAAAGTCCTGTCTTGGTTTAGTGTTCGAGTTACTAGCCACTACCGCTTGCACAAGCTATTAAAACTCATTGTCTGAATCAGTTCAGTTTCTTGAGTCTCAACTACAAGCTGAAAGACAGCGATCAGCTATGCTGCGACAAGAAGCGGAAGGACTGCGGAAGTCCCTGGAGCATTCAGATGCATACTTTCTGGTGCAATAGAAAGCGTTGGAGGATTTCAGTGCCAAACAGGACAAAGCTAATAAGCTTGCTAAGCTTATTGCCAGCATGGTGCATACCCAGGATAACGTTTCTTGAGCTCTTCTGAAGTTGTTTCAGTTATGCTCTTCTTTTGCTGCCGCGTTTATTTGCACTGGTGGCCAATTATGACGGCCAGTGTATGTAATATGCTGCTTTCTTTCCTATATTTGCACTGGTGGCGAACTTTGATGCCCATTGGATGTAATATGTGTAATAGCGGTAATAGGCTAGCGTTAATTGCTTGCTTATTTATTTCCTTATTATCTTGTTTACTTGTTTGCTTGTAGTCACTACAGTTACTTTTTTGAGTTTTTCTAGTGGCCACAATAACCTATTTTTGGAAACTAGGCCAAAATAATCATGGCAACACACGGACTGTTCTAACCATGGGCCTCCTGCGGGCCGTACGATCCATGGGCCTTCTACGGGCCGTACGATCCATTGGCCTTCTATACGGGCCATAGGATCCATGGGCCTTCTACGGGCCGTATGATCCATGGGCATTTTACGGGCCGTAGGATCCATGGGCCTTCTACGGGGCGTATCATCATTTCGCCAATCATGGGCCGTACTATTCATGGACCATAACGGGTCGTTAATAGGCCGTATTTGATAACTCTATGAAAATAGCCCAATGGGTTTTTTTACATGAAAACGACCCAACGTATTAACGAGCCACAAACGGGCCGACTGTAACCACGGGCTGAATTTGGCCCACAAGCAGAAAATGACATTAACTGGCCGTAAGTAACCGAATGCTGGAAATGAGCCCAAGAATAAATGGGCCCTGAGAAGGCCGAAAGATAACATGGGCTGGAAACGGCCCAATGGAATAATGGGCCGTTAATGGGTATGAATTGATACATTGTTCATTACGGGCCGTTAATGGGCCAAGACTTACAAATGGCCTCATATGGGTCAAAAGACGTCATAGGCCATACATGGGCCGGAAGTTAAAATGGGTTGGAATCATATTGGACGGCCCAGATGACGGTACTGGGCCTAATTCGGAGAGGTCGTAACGGGCCCTGGGTTACCGGGCTGTAAATGGGCTATATGCGAACAGACCGTTAACAAGCTTTCCTTGGGCCAGCCCGCCACCTTTTGACCAAGTCAAACGGGCCGGCCTTTTCACAGGAATGGGCCTCTCTTGGGCCGTGCCACGTGTCGACATATCATAGGCGCCTTGGGTCCAATGAGTGGATGACATATATCCCAACGGTGAGCCGACACGTGTTTCCTCCAGCCAATGATGACTTTAAACATGGAAAATCCCCATTGGTCGGGGCTATTAATGGGTTACTGGATCCAAAACCGGACCCGATAGCTTAACAGTGTTACGTTATGGTGGATGCCACGTGAAGGTCACCCTTGACGAAAGCACTTCTGTGACGCGCGATTTATCGTCATGGAAGTGGACACTTCCGTGATGATAATTTTGGTAATGTCATGGAACACTTCTATGACAGCACAGGTATGACTATCTTGATTCTTTCATAAAATCGTCATGGATGTACATGCATGAAAAAAAACGTGACCTACTGTGACAAACACGTATCATCACAGAAGTGTATTTTTTTGTAGTGCATGCTTCAAGGGATGTATCTTCATCTGATTCTGACAACCCTAGGTCTTTAGCAGATGGTGAGGGATCAAGTAATCTTGAACGGGGTAGAGCTGCAGGAATAACCGAGATTGATTTCAAGTCTTGGGCTCCAACTAAACCAGATAGAGGACGCATGAGGTTCAGGAGTGTGTGTGGATTTGTTGGCAGGGCAAGGCTCAACATTAATGTACTGGTGTTTTAGAAGGCTGACACAGAAACACGGTGACGCAAAATCTGGGAGATCATGGATGACTTCAACGTTCTAGAGTAGTGGAGAATGCAGGTGGAACACGCTGCTCTGAAGAAGGCTAGGAATGCTTGGAGAAACTGGAAGCACGTGCTGTACAAGAAGTACTTGAGTGAAGGCAAGGACCCAATCCCTGCATACCCCCAAATTACAAAGGTAGACTGGGCAGAATTCAAAAGGGTCAGGGCAACTAGAGAGTTTGCTGAGAAGAGGTTCAATCAATCGGAACTTCAGAAGAAGAACATACACCCCCACCGTATGGGTGTGGCAGGATACTACAGCATGAAACCGATATGGGACCAGGAGGACAAAGAAGCAGTAGCAGCGGGTGGGAATCCAGCCTTTAGTGAAATCAAGGCCCAACGTGCCAGAGACTACTTGCGGGCACGTGCAAGGAGGCGTGATGACGGAACTTATTACTTTAAAAACTCACATGATGAAGAACTGTATCAAGTGATGTTAGAGGCTTCCAAGATCCCTGAAAGGTTCTACAGGAACTCAGGGCCATGTGACATTTTGTCCGATGCTCTGGAAACAAGAGAACCCCCTGGCCGTGCAAGGGTTATAGGTGTTAATGTCCTACACAAGAGGGATTTCACACTCAGCAAAGAAGAGAGGCTCAACATGAAAAAAGCGATGAGTGAAATGAAGCAGAATGCATTGTATGAAAGGTTGAGGAAGGAGATGTATCCGGCTGTTCGAGAGGATATTGAGGAGTCAATGATGATGTGGAAGACTCTAACACTGACAGATAGCCAGTTGATGGGAGGGGAGGCGGGCATGGAGGATGGTGCTTACTGTGCGATGATACGTCCCTTTTGCATCATGCTTTGATATCGATATTTATTGCATTATGGGTTGTTATTACACGTTATGTCAAAATACTTATGCCTATTCTCTCTTATTTTACAAGGTTTACATGAAGAGGGAGAATGCCGGCAGGTGGAGTTCTAGGCTGGAAAAGGAGCAAATATTAGAGACCTATTCTGCACAGCTCCAGAAGTCCTGAAACTTCACGGAGGCAGTTTTTGGAATTAATAAAAATTACTAGAGAAATAATCAACCAGAGGGGGCCCACACCATGGCCATGAGGGTGGGGGGCGCGCCCTACCCCCTGGGCGTGTCCCCTACCTCGTGGGCCCCCTGGCACGCCTCCGGTGCCCATCTTCTGCTATATGAGGTCTTTTACCCTGGAAAAAATCATAAGCAAGCTCACGGGACGAAACTCCGCCGCCACGAAGCGGAACCTATCTAGGGCTCCGGCGGAGCTGTTCTGTCGGGGAAACTTCCCTCCGGGAGGGGGAAATCATTGCCATCATCATCACCAACGATCCTCTCATCGGGAGGGGGTCAATCTCCATCAACATCTTCACCAGCACCATCTCCTCTAAAAGCCTAGTTCATCTCGTGTATCCAATCTTTGTCTCAAAGCCTCAGATTGGTACCTGTGGGTTGCTAGTAGTGTTGATTACTCCTTGTAGTTGATGCTAGTTGGTTTATTTGGTGGAATATCATATGTTCAGATCCTTTATCCATATTAATACCCCTTTGATTATGAACATGAATATGATTTGTGAGTAGTTACGTTTGTTCCTGAGGACATGGGAGAAGTCTTGCTATAAGTAGTCATGTGAATTTGGTATTCGTTCAATATTTTGATGAGATGTTAGTTGTCTTTCCTCTAGTGGTGTTATGTGGACGTCAACTACATGACACTTCACCATTGTTTGGGCCTAGAGGAAGGCATTGGGAAGTAATAAGTAGATGATGGGTTGCTAGAGTGACGGATGCTTAGACCCTACTTTATGAGTTGCTTCGTAAGGGGCTGTTTTGGATCCATATGTTTCATGCTATGGTTAGGTTTACCTTAATACTTCTTTTGTAGTTGCGGATGCTTGCAATAGGGGTTAATCATAAGTGGGATGATTTTCCAAGAAAGGACAGCACCCAAGCACCGGTCCACCCACATACAAAATTATCAAAGTAACGAACGTGAATCATATGAGCGTGATGAAAACTAGCTTGACGATAATTCCCATGTGTCCTCGGGAGCGTTTTCCTTCATATAGGAGTTTTTCCAGGCATGTCCTTTGCTACCAAAAGGATTGGGCCATCTTGCTGCACCTTATTTACTTTCATTACTTGTTGCCTGTTACAAATTACCTTATCACAAAACTCTCTGTTACCGATAATTTCAGTGCTTGCAGAGAATACCTTACTGAAAACCGCTTGTCATTTCTTTCTGCTCCTCGTTGGGTTCGACACTCTTACTTATCGAAAGGACTACAATAGATCCCCTACACTTGTGGGTCATCAAGACTCTTTTCTGGCGCCGTTGTCGGGGAGTGAAGCGCCTTTGGTAGGTGGAATTTCGTAAGGAAAAAATTATATAGTGTGCTAAAATTTACTGCCACTTGTTACTATGGAAAGTAATCCTTTGAGGGGCTTGTTCGGGACCCCGACTAGTAGAGCAAAGAGTTGCTCCCCAACCTACTTAACCTACTGAAAATGTTTACTTTGAAATTCCTTCGGGTATGATAGAGAAACTACTAGCTAATCCTTTCACAGGTGATGGAACATTACATCCCGATTTGCACCTAATCTATGTGGATGAAGTTTGTGGATTATTTAAGCTTGCAGGTATGCCCGAGGATGTTATCAAGAAGAAGGTCTTCCCTTTATCTTTGAAGGTAAAGGCATTGACATGGCTTAGGCTATGTGCTGATATGGGATCATGGAACTACAACCGATTGAAATTGGAATTTCATCAGAAGTTTTATCCTATGCATCTTGTTCATCGCGATCATAATTATATATATAATTTTTGGCCTCGCGAAGGAGAAAGCTTGGGGGAGGCTTAAGTCAATGTTATATTCATGCCCCAATCATGAGCTCGCAAGAGAAATTATTATTCAAAAACTTTATGCCCGGCTTTCTCTCAATAATCACTCCATGCTCGATACTTCTTGTACTAGCTCTTTTATGATGAAGACTATTGAATTCAAATGGGATTTATTGGAAAGAATTAAACACAACTCTGAAGATTGGGATCTCGACGAAGGTAAGTATTTAGGTATAACACCTAAGTTTGACTGTGTTAAATATTTATGGATACCGATGTTTTCCGTGAATTTAGCACTAAATATGGACTTGACTCTGAGATAGTAGCTACTTTCTGTGAATCCTGTGCTAGTCATGTTGATCTCCCTAAGGAGAAGTGGTTTAAATATGATCCTCCCATTGAAGTAAAAGTAGTTGCACCTATTAAAGTTGAAGAAAATACTTTCACTTATAATGATCCTATTGTTCCTACTTCTTATATTGAAAAACCACCTTTCCCTATTAGAATAAAGGATCATGCTAAAGCTTCAACTGTGGTCAACAAAAGTAATATTAGAACACCCAAACCCCCTGAGCAAATTAAAGTTGAACCTAGTATTGCTATGGTTAAAGATCTCTTGGCTGATAATATTGATGGGCATGTTATTTACTTCTGTAATGAAACTGCTAGAATTGCTAGATCTGACACTAAAAAGAAACATAGACCTGTTGTAGGCATGCCTGTTATTTCTGTTAAAATAGGAGATAATTGTTATCATGGCTTATGTGATATGGGTGCTAGTGCAAGTGCAATACCTCATTCCTTATATAAATAAATTATGCATGATATTGCACCTACTGAGAGAGAAGAAATTGATGTTACAATTAAGCTTGCCAATAGAGATACTATTTCACCAGTTGGCATTGTTAGAGATGTTGGAGTCTTGTGTGGGAAAGTCAAAGATCCTGCTGATTTTCTTGTTCTTGGTTCCCCACAAGATGACTTTTGTCCCATTATATTTGGTAGACCCTTCTTGAATACTGTTAATGCTAGAATAGACTGCAAAAAGGATGTTATTACTATTGGTTTGGGGGATATGTCTCAGGAGTTTAACTTTGCTAAATTTCGTAGACAACCCCGTGATGAGGAATTGCCTAGTAAAGATGAACTTATTGGTCTTGCTTCTATTGTCGTGCCTCCTAATGATCCCTTAGAACAATATTTGCTAGACCATGAAAATGATATGTTTATGAATGAAAGAAGGGAAATAGATGAAGTATTCTTTAAATAGGGACCCATTTTGAAACACAACTTGCTTGTTGAAATCCTAGGGGATCCTCCTCCAACCAAGGGTGATCCCGTGTTTGAGCTTAAACCATTTCCTGATACTCTTAAATATGCTTATCTTGATGAGAAAAGATATATCCTGTTATTATTAGTGCTAACCTTTCAGAGCATGAAGAGAATAAATTATTGAAAACTCTGAAGAAGCACCGTGCTGCTATTGGATATACTCTTGATGATCTTAAGGGCATTAGTCCCACTCTATGCCAGCACAAAATAAAATTGGAGAAAGACGCTAAACCGGTTGTTGATCACCAACGACGGTTAAATCCTAAGATGAAAGAAGTGGTAAGAAAATAAATACTAAAGCTTCTGGAGGCAGGTATAATTTATCCCGTTGCTGATAGTCAATGGGTAAGTCTTGTCCATTGTGTCCCTAAGAAGGGAGGTGTTACTGTTGTTCCTAATGATAAAGATGAATTGATCCCACAAAGAATTGTTACAGGTTATAGAATGGTAATTGACTCCCGTAAACTAAATAAAGCTACTAAAAGGATCATTACCCTTTACCTTTTATTGATCAAATGCTAGAAAGATTATCCAAACATACGCATTTTTGCTTTCTAGATGGTTATTCCGGATGATTTCATGGATGATTTCTCCATATATGGAACTTCTTTTGATGATTGCTTGAGATGTGAAGAAACTAACCTTGTCGTTTTCATGGATGATTTCTCCATATATGGAAATTCTTTTGATGATTGCTTGAGATGTGAAGAAACTAACCTTGTCTTGAATTGGGGGAAGTGCCACTTTATGGTTAATGAAGGTATTGTCTTGGGGCATAAAATTTCTGAAAGAGGTATTGAAGTTGACAAAGCTAAAGTTGATGCTATTGAAAAGATGTCGTGTCCCAAGGACATTAAAGGTATAAGAAGTTTCCTTGGTCATGCCGGTTTTTATAGGAGGTTCATTAAGGACTTCTCTAAAATCTCCAGGCTGCTGACTAATCTCTTACAAAAAGATATGCCTTTTGTCTTTGATGATGATTGTGTAGAAGCATTTGAAATACTTAAGAAAGCATTGATTTCTGCACCAATTGTTCAGCCACCTGATTAGAATTTACCCTTTGAAATTATGTGTGATACTAGCGATTATGCTATAGGTGCTGTTCTAGGACAAAGAGTTGATAAGAAATTAAATGTTATCCAATATGCTAGTAAAACTCTAGACAACACCCAGAGAAATTATGCTACTACTGAAAAAGAATTGTTAGCAGTTGTATTTGCTTGTGATAAGTTCAGACCTTATATTGTTGATTCTAAAGTAACTGTTCACACTGATCATGCTGCTATTAAATACCTTATGGAAAAGAAAGATGCTAAACCTAGACTTATCAGATGGGTTCTCTTGCTACAAGAATTTGATTTGCATATTATTGATAGAAAGGGAGCTGAGAACCCCGTCGCAGACAACTTGTCTAGGTTAGAGAATGTTCTTGATGACCCACTACCTATTGATGATAGCTTTCTTGATGAACAATTGGCTGTCATAAATGCTTCTCGTGCTGCTCCATGGTATGCTGATTATGCTAATTACATTGTTGCTAAATTTATACCACCTAGTTTCACATACCAGCAAAAGAAAAAGTTTTTCTATGATTTAAGACATTACTTCTGGGATGACCCACACCTTTATAAAGAAGGAGTAGATGGTGTCATTAGACGTTGTATACCTGAGCATGAACAGGAACAGATCCTATGGAAGTGTCACTCTGAGGCCTATGGAGGACACCACACTGGAGATAGAACTGCACATAAGGTATTGCAATCCGGTTTTTATTGGCCTACTCTCTTCAAAGATGCCTGTAAGTTTGTCTTGTCTTGCGATGAATGTCAAAGAATTGGTAATATTAGCAGACGTCAAGAAATGCCTATGAATTATTCACTTGTTACTGAACCATTTGATGTTTGGGGCTTTGATTATATGGGACCGTTTCCTTCCTCTAATGGGTATACACATATTTTAGTTGCTGTTGATTACGTTACTAAGTGGGTAGAAGCTATTCCAACTAGTAGTGCTGATCATAACACCTCTATTAAGATGCTTAAAGAAGTTATTTTTCTGAGGTTTGGAGTTCCTAGATATTTAATGACTGATGGTGGTTCACATTTTATTCATGGTGCTTTTCGTAAAATGCTTGCTAAGTACAATGTTAATCATAGAATTGCATCCCCATATCACCCACAGTCTAGTGGTCAAGTAGAATTGAGTAATAGAGAGCTCAAATTAATTTTGCAAAAGACTGTTAATAGATCTAGAAAGAATTGGTCCAAGAAACTTGATGATGCATTATGGGCCTATAGAACTGCATATAAAAATCCTATGGGTATATCTCCGTATAAAATGGTTTATGGAAAAGCATGTCACTTACCTCTCGAACTAGAACATAAGGCATATTGGGCCATTGAAGAGCTCAATTATGATTTCAAACTTGCCGGTGAGAAGAGACTATTTGACATTAGCTCACTTGACGAATGGAGAACCCGGGCCTATGAGAAAAGGATACAAAAGCGTGAGTTTAACGTTGGTGATCATGTGTTGCTATTCAACTCTCGTTTAAGATTTTTTGCAGGAAAACTTCTCTCTAAATGGGAAGGTCCTTACGTTTCGAGGAGGTCTATCATTCCGGTGCCATAGAAATCAACAACTTTGAAGGCACAAATCCGAAGGTGGTGAACAGTCAAAGAATCAAACATTATATCTCAGGTAATCCTATAAATGTTGAAACTAATGTTATTGAAACTATAACCCCGGAGGAATACATAAGGGATACTTTCCAGAACGTTTCAGACTCCGAAAAGGAATAGGTATGTGGTACGGTAAGTAAACCGACTCCAAAACAGTTCTAATGGAAATTTTTCTCTGTTTTGGAATATTTAAGAAAATAGGAAAATTGGAAGTAGTCCGGGAAGGACACGAGGCGTCCACGAGGGCGGAGGGCGCGCCCCCTGCCTCGTGGGCACCTCGTGTTCTCTCCGGACTCCGCTTTCTTGCACGATACTTCTTTTGGTCGGTAAAAATTCATTATATAATCTCCCGAAGGTTTTGACCACTGTACCATACAAATATCCTCTGTTTTTGTTTTGAGCTGTTTTCTGAAAGATCTAGATCACCATGACGTCTCCAAGCGCTCCCAAGGACAAGTTCTTCGAGAAGGTCATCAACCCCTACCTCGCGGAGGTGCTGCAACACCCTCAAACCATTGAGATGCGTGAGGTGTTGCTGCACGTCCGCGATGTTGAGGGACCAAGGAGGACCGAAAGCGTGGAGACAAGACTCGAAGCAATGGAGCAACAAGTTTTCAAGTGCCAAGAGATGGTGGAATGTGGACTCGACGTCAACCACATAATGATCACGGAGTTCACCAGAAACCACAAGCTAAATGCCAAGAACATTGGGGAGGCCATCTTCAAGCTTCACGAGAAAATCGAGCATCTCCAAGCCCAGATCTATGACCTGCAAAACCAAAACTGTGAGTATGAATATAGATTCAAGCGGATGAGTTTGGCTGTAGATTTAAGGATCCCGGAGACTCGATCATCCTTCTATGATGGTGAGCATATGCCTTGGAAGATGGACGACCATCCAACATCATCAACAACTCCATCATCACCACCTCCGAAGAAAGAGATATAATCACATGGGTATGGGCACTCCCCTTGGCAACTGCCAAGCTTGGGGGAGGTGCCCTGGTATCGTATCACCGTCACTCTCCTATCTTTACCTTTTTCTTACTTCGATCCTTTTGGTAATATCTTTATCTAGTAGAATAAAGTTTTAGCATGATTTAGTTTTGAGTTTTGCTTTATGATCCTTCTATGTAATCGAGTCTGTGAGCTATATATAATAAAGATTAGTGTTGAGTAAAGGGCTTGATTATCTTGGTATGATCTTGAGACAATAAAAAGAAAAGAGAAAGAATAAAAAGAATTAAAGAGATCATATTGATCTTATGGAGAGTAATGACTTCACATATAAAGAGTATGGTGAATAAAAGTTGTTGAGAGTTGACAAACATAGTTTTGGTCATCGTTGCAATTAATAGGAAGTAATAAAGAAAGAGAGGTTCTCGCATATAAATATACTATCTTGGACATCTTTTATGATTGTGAGCACTCATTAAAATATGACATGCTAAAGAGTTGATGTTGGACAAGGAATACAATGTAATGGGTTATGTTTTCTTATATCCAAAATAAAGTATATTGTCATGGATCATCCAACATGTTGAGATTTCCTTTCCCTCTCATGCTAGCCAAATTCTTTGCACCAAGTAGAGATACTACTTGTGCTTCCGAATATCCATAAACCCAGTTTTGCCAAGAGAGTTCACCATATCTACCTATGGATTCAGTAAGATCCTTCAAGTAAGTTGTCATGTTGCATGCAATAAAAATTGCTCTCTAAATATGTATGAGCTATTAGTGTGGAGAAAATAAGCTTTATATGATCTTGTGATATGGAAGCAATAAAAGCGATGGACTGCATAATAAAGGTCCGTATCACAAGTGGCAATATAAAGTGACGTTCTTTTGCGTTATGATTTCATGCATCATTTCATGCATCCAACCATAAAAGCACGTGACAACCTCTGCTTCCCTCTGCAAAGGGCCTATCTTTTACTTTTATCTTATTCCTTATGAAAGAGTCATGGTGATCTTCACCTTTCCTTTTTACATTTTATCCTTTGGCAAGCACATTGTGTTGGAAAGATCCTGATATATATATATCCCATTGGATGTAAGTTAGCATGAATTATTATTGTTGACATTACCCTTGAGGTAAATGGTTGGGAGGCAAAACCATAAGCCCCTATCTTTCTCTGTGTCCGATTAAAACTCCATATCCATAAGTATTGCGTGAGTGTTTGCAATTATGATAGACCAAATGATAGTTGAGTATGTGGACTTGCTGAAAAGCTCTTATATTGACTCTTTCCGATGTTATGATAAATTACAATTGCTTCAATGACTGAGATTATAGTTCGTTGGTTCTCAATGAAGTTTCTGATTCATACTTTACGTTGTGAATAGATTGTTACTTTAGCATAAGAAATCATATGAGAATATCCATATATGTTACTATTATAAGAATGATCATGATGCCTTCATGTTCGTATTTTATTTTATCGACACCTCTATCTCTAAACATTTGGACATATTTATCATTATCGGCTTTCGCTTGAGGACAAGCGAGGTCTAAGCTTGGGGGAGTTGATACGTCCATTTTGCATCATGCTTTTATATCGATATTTATTGCGTTATGGGTTGTTATTACACGTTATGTCACAATACTTATGCATATTCTCTCTTATTTTACAAGGTTTACATGAAGAGGAAGAATGCCGGCAGCTGGAGTTCTGGGCTGGAAAAGGAGCAAATATTAGAGACCTATTTTGCACAGCTCCAAAAGTCCTGAAACTTCACGGAGGCAATTTTTGGAATTAATAAAAAATACTAGAGAAAGAATCAACCAAAGGGGGCCCACACCCTGGCCACGAGGGTGGGGGCGTTCCCTACCCCCTTGGGCGCGCCCCTGCCTCGTGGGCCCCCTGGCAGGCCGCTGGTGCCCATCTTCTGCTATATGAGGTATTTTACCCTGGAAAAAGTCGTAAGCAAGCTCACGGGAAGAAACTCCGCCGCCACGGGGCGGAACCTTGGCGGAACCAATCTAGGGCTCCGGCGGAGCTGTTCTGCCGGGGAAACATCCCTCCGGGAGGGGGAAATCATCGCCATCGTCATCACCAACGATCCTGTCATTGGGAGGGGGTCAATCTCCATCAACATCTTCACCAGCACCATCTCCTCTAAAACCCTAGTTCATCTCTTGTATCTAATCTTTGTCCCAAAGCCTCATATTGGTACCTGTGGGTTGCTAGTAGTGTTGATTACTCCTTGTAGTTGATGCTTGTTGGTTTATTTGGTGGAAGGTCATATGTTCAGATCCTTCATCCACATTAATACCCCTCTGATTATGAACATGAATATGATTTCTGAGTAGTTATGTTTGTTCCTGAGGACATGGGAGAAGTCTTGCTATAAGTAGTCATGTGAATTTGGTATTCATTCGATATTTTCATAAGATGTATGTTGTCTTTCCTCTAGTGGTGTTATGTGAACGTCGACTACATGACACTTCACCATTGTTTGGGCCTAGAGGAAGGCATTGGGAAGTAATAAGTAGATGATGGGTTGCTAGAGTGACGGAAGCTTAAACCCTAGTTTATGAGTTGCTTCGTAAGGGGCTGATTTGGATCCATATGTTTCATGCTATGGTTAGGTTTACCTTAATACTTCTTTTGTAGTTGCAGATGCTTGCAACAGGGGTTAATCATAAGTGGGATGATTGTCCAAGAAAGGACAACACTCAAGCACCGTTCCACCCACATACCAAATTATCAAAGTAACGAACGCGAATCATATGAGCGTGATGAAAACTAGCTTGACGATAATTCCCATGTGTCCTCGGGAGCATTTTCCTTCATATAAGAGTTTCTCCAGGCTTGTCCTTTGCTACCAAAAGGATTGGGCCATCTTGCTGCACCTTATTTACTTTAGTACTTGTTGCCCGTTACAAATTACCTTATCACAAAACTATCTGTTACCGATAATTTCAGTGATTGCAGAGAATACCTTACTGAAAACCGGTTGTCATTTCCTTCTGCTCCTCGTTGGGTTCGACACTCTTACTTATCGAAAGGACTACGATAGGTAGATTATTGTTCCATCGTATCAAAAATATTATAGGCGGTTCCTTTTTTTATTAAGAGGGAAATGCTTACGCTACTTTTTTGAGGGGCTTGTTCGGGGTATCTTCACCCCGACCAGTAGAGCAAAGAGTTCCTAGTATAAAAAACACTTTTGCCTTTGTATTTCCCTCTTAGTATAAAAGTCAATGTTCACCTTGACCAGTAGAGAAAATACCTTACCTCTTAATCTTTTAATGTAGTTCATAAGTATTTCCCTCAGTTTTTGAGAACCAAGATATCAAGCTTGTGGGTCTCCGTCGTATCTACATTTCCAAACACTTTTGCCCTTGTTTTGGACTCTAACTTGCATGATTTGAATGGAACTAACCCTGACTGACGTTGTTTTAAGCAGAATTACCATGGTGTTATTTTTTGCAGAAATAAAAGTTCTCGGAATGACCTGAAACTTCACGGAGAATATTTTTGGAATATATAAAAAATATTGGCAAAAGAATCATGGCCAGGGGGGCCACACCATGTCCACGAGGGTGGGGGCGCGCCTACCCCCTGGGCGCGCCCCCTGCCTCGTGGGTCCCCTGGAGCTCCACCGACCTCAACTCCAACTACATATATTCACGTTCGGGGAGAAAAAAATCAGAGAGAAGGATTCATCGTGTTTTACGATACGGAGGCACCGCCAAGCCCTAATCTCTCTCGGGAGGGCTGATTTGGAGTCCGTTCAGGCCTCCGGAGAGGGGAATCCGTCGCCGTCGTCATCATGAACCTTCCTCCATCACCAATTTCATGATGCTCACCGCCGTGCGTGAGTAATTCCATCGTAGGCTTGCTGGACGGTGGTGGGTTGGATAAGATTTATCATGTAATCGAGTTAGTTTTGTTAGGGTTTGATCCCTAGTATCCATTATGTTCTGAGATTGATGTTGCTAGGACTTTGCTATGCTTAATTCTTGTCACTAGGGCCCGAGTGCCATGATTTCAGATCTGAACCTATTATGTTTTCATGATTATATGTGAGTTCATGATCCTATCTTGCAAGTCAATAGTCACCTACTATGTGTTATGATCCGGCAACCCCGAAGTGACAATAATCGGGACCACTCCCGGTGATGACCGTAGTTTGAGGAATTCGTTTATTCACTAAGAGTTAATGCTTTGGTCTGGTACTCTATGAAAAGGAGGCCTTAATATCCCTTACTTTCCAATAGGACCCCGCTGCCACGGGAGGGTAGGACAAAAGATGTCATGCAAGTTCTTTTCCATAAGCACGTATGACTATATTCGGAATACATGCCTACATTACATTGATGAATTGGAGCTAGTTCTATGTCACCCTATGTTATAACTGTTGCATGAATAATAGAATCCGACATAATTCTCCATGTAGCGACCAGATCTCAAACAGTCTGATCTCTGTGCATAAGTGCCATCCCTGGATCGGTAATGCTGACACACACAGTACTTGAAGGATTTATAACAGAGTAGAAATCACACACTATTTACATCGAATGTCTCAAAGAGAACTTATTACAATAAATATGGCTTAAGGGCATCTAATACGATAACAGCGGAAGGCTTGGAAGATAAAGTGAGTCCGTCAACTCCAACGGCATCACTGAGTGAAAGACCACGACCTAAGGCTCCTTACTCATCGTCTGAAAAGTCTGCAACATGATATGTTGCAGCCCGAAAACGGGCCAGCACATGGAATATGCTGGCAATGTAACACAAAAGAGTAATGAACAGAATATTGCTATCACTACATGCATATTTGGCTGGTGGAGGCTGTATGGTTAATATGTTTTGCGAAAAGCCAATTTTTTCCTACAACAAAGGAATAAATTTTATTTAACTATCATGGTGGTTGTTAAACATTGAGAATGGTAAACCCCATCTCAATCCCAATTAAAAGTAATCAATAACCCAATCAAATTTTATAATTAAGGGTGATGAGATCCACATGATAATCCAAGAACCAGATACTCAAGATTTCCATAACCGGGGACACGGCTAACCATGATTAGTTTGTACACTCTGCAGAGGTTTGTGCACTTTTCCCCACAAGACTCGATCTCGTCCATTGAATTTCTCGCACTGCATGATGTTTGAGAAACGGATGACCGAGACACAGTCTTTCCGAAGAGGTCCCCTTAACCGATAGATAGGCCGGTACACCTACAATCCCCTACATCTGCTAGCCCATCATGGAAAGGTTTCCCACAACTTACTCAACTATGCCAGAGCCCATAATGGCATGTGGCTGCACACGGAAGTTTCTAGGATGAATAATCATATGATCCCTTTGAGCCTGGGTGACAGTCCATAGGAGAATCACACGGTACCCCGGGATTTCCAAAAATACAGGCAATCACTGGAATTCCCCAGGTGCCTCAATCCACCCAGATGTGTATTAAAGTTGCCACCTTAAGTTGAACCATTAATTAACAATCTCACATCTGTCATGAATACATCAAACCCAATCCACGTCTACGAGCATAGCATAGCAATATAAGCAACGTAGAAGTAACTCCCAAAGGTTTGATAATAAACAGGTGAATAGGTACTACCTCATCTACTTCCCAAACCCACAATTTAATCAGATCCTAACCATGCAATTGTTTGAGGATTGATCTAATGCAATAAAACTGGGTAGTAAGAGGTATGATCAAAGTGTTACTTGCCTTGCTGATGATCCGCGAAACCTAGAGACTCGTAGTAGCACGCTTCGCACTCCGGGTACTCTATCGCAAACAAACAAGCATACAATAAGCAATCAATCAAGGGCACGGGTAAAACTCAAATAAGAGATCTAACTAGAAAGTTTAACTTAAGAACTCCGGTTTGCAAAAAGAATCAAATCAAACGAAGCAACAAAACTCAAACAGCGAAAGAAACAAGCTTCATTTACTAATCTGGACTAAAGTCAAATTTTACAGTAGCAAAATCTTGTTTAAGTTGGTTAAACAGTAAGAGGGTTTTGAGACGAAACTCTAGGCGCTTGAATCGCCTGATTCCGGTAAACGAGCGAAAAGTTATACTAGAACGAAAATCGGATCAGAAATCGCGATCGAAAATAATCGCGGAAAATCCGAGAAAAAGAAAAACTGACGAACAGGCTAACGAACGAACATTTGCTGTCTGCGGCATGCGGCGGGGTGCGGCGCGGCGAGGCGAGGCGGCGGCGGCGCGGGCGGGCTAGGGTTTGGGGCGCAGGGCGGATGGGCTGGCGGCGTTGGTTGGCTTCGGCGGCTCGGGGGTGGCGGCTTATAAAGGCCCCCCGGGCGGAGTCCCGCTCGGGTACGGCCCGGAGTCGGTTTGACTTTTTTGTTTAAATAATTCCGACATGCAGAAAAAGAAAGAAAATAAATACTAAACGAACTCCAAAAATCCCGAAATAAATTTTCCCCGTCCTCTAAAAATAGGCCGGACAAGGTGAACATTTATTTGGGCCTAAAATACAATTTTGAAAAACGCATATTTTTCCTAATTCAAGTAAAATAGCAATAAAACTCCGAATACAAATCTTATTTGATTTTTAATATTAAATCTCCGATTCAAATAAAATAGCAATAAAATTCTTTATTTTGAGGAAGTCATTTTATCCTCTCTCTTTTATTTTAATAAAAGAAATATTTCAGAGAAAAATAATAAAAATCAAGCGATCCTCTTTTCAAAATTCGAATATGAAAATAATGAAATCCCCAACTCCCTCCGTGGGTCCTTGAGTTGCGTAGAATTTGTAGGATCAAACCAAAATTCAATAAACTATTATATGCAATGATGATCTAATGAATAATATTCCAAATTGAAAATTTGGGATGTTACAAACCTACCCCCTTAAGATGAATCTCGCCCTTGAGATTCGGGTTGGCTAGAAAATAGGTGAGAGTGATCCTTTCGTAGGTCTTCCTCTTGTTCCCAGGTGGCTTCATCTTCGGTATGGTGACTCCACTGAACTTTGAAGAACTTGATTACTTTGTTGCGTGTAACTCGGCTGGCAAACTCGAGTATCTTGACTGGTTTCTCCTCATATGTCAAGTCACTATCCAACTGTATCGCTTCCAGCGGCACTGTATCTCTCAAAGGAATATCAGCCATCTCTGCGTGGCACTTCTTCAACTGGGAAATGTGGAACACATCGTGAACTCCGGACAATCCTTCGGGCAATTCCAACTTGTAAGCAACTTCTCCCATACGTTCCAAAGCTCTGTATGGTCCCACAAAATGTGGTGCTAATTTTCCCTTAACTCCAAAACGCTTCACTCCTCGAAATGGGGATACACGAAGATACACTCTGTCTCCAACTTCGTAAACTGTCTCCTTGCATTTAGAATCCGCATAGCTCTTCTGCCTGGACTGGGCTACTTTGAGTCTATCGCGAATCAGCTTAACCTTCTCTTCAGACTCTTTAATCAAATCTGGTCCAAACAACTGTCGGTCTCCAACTTCATCCCACAACAACGGTGTTCTGCACCTCCTTCCGTACAGTGCTTCGAAAGGGGCCATCTTCAAACTGGCTTGATAGCTGTTGTTGTATGAGAACTCTGCATAAGGCAGATTATCGTCCCAACTAGATCCATAGTCTAGCGCACAAGCTCTCAACATGTCCTCCAGAATCTGATTGACTCTCTATGTTAGCCCATCTGTCTGCGGGCGAAAAGCTGTACTGAACTCTAGCCTGGTTCCCAAAGTTTCATGCAACTGATTCCAAAACTTTGAAGTAAACTGGGTTCCTCTATCTGATACAATGGTCCTCGGAACTCCATGCAGACATACGATCCTGGTCATGTATATCTTTGCCAACTTAGCACTGGTGTAAGTGGTCTTTACTAGGATGAAATGAGCTACTTTCGTCAAACGATCGACTACAACCCATATCGAGTCATAGCCTGAACGAGTCCTGGGTAATCCCGTGATAAAGTCCATGCCTAGTTTATCCCACTTCCATTCGGGTATCGGCAATGGTTGTAGCAATCCTGCTGGCTTCTGATGCTCTGCCTTCACTCTCTGACATACATCACAAACTGCTACATACTCTGCAATATCCTTCTTCATTCCGGTCCACCAGAAACTATCCTTCAAATCCAGATACATCTTGGTATTTCCTGGGTGAATCGAATATGGCGAATCATGGGCCTCTTGCAGAATCAACTTCCTGATCTCCTGATCATTTGGCACATATACGCGGTCCTCAAACCATAAGGTATCGTGCTCATCCTCACGAAATCCTTTAGCCTTTCCTTTACTCATTCTTTCCTTTATTTCGGCAATCTCCTTGTCCGTCTTCTGAGCTTCTCTGATCTTATCCATCAAAGTAGACTGAATCTCCAAAGCTGCTACATAACCTCTCGGAACTATCTCCAAACATAGCTCGCGAAGGTCTTCTG
This sequence comes from Triticum aestivum, assembly GCF_018294505.1. Lineage (NCBI taxonomy): Eukaryota > Viridiplantae > Streptophyta > Magnoliopsida > Poales > Poaceae > Triticum > Triticum aestivum. Next base: position 186,319,599 of record NC_057805.1, on the reverse strand, counting down.
CTAACTCCTTGGGTAATTCTCCGGTCATGAGTGTATTGACATGACTTTTGCGGCTCAACGCATCGGCTACTACGTTAGCCTTTCCGGGATGATAATGCAATCTCATATCATAATCCTTAATGAGCTCTAACCATCTCCTCTGCCTGAGATTCAACTCCTTCTGCGTGAAGATATACTTCAAACTCTTGTGATCCGTGTATACCTCACAACGGTTTCCGATGAGAAAATGTCTCCATGTCTTCAACGCATGCACTACGGCTACTAACTCCAAATCATGCGTAGCATAATTTAACTCATGGGGTTTAAGCTGTCGTGAGGCATATGAAACAACTCTTCCCTCCTGCATAAGTACGGCTCCAAGTCCTCGACGAGAAGCATCGCAATACACTTCGTAATCCTTGCGTTAATCTGGCAGAATCAACACTGGTGATGTAACCAAGCGTCTCTTTAACTCCTGAAAACTGGCCTCACATTCCTCAGTCCATTTGAATTTGGTGTTCTTCTTCAACAACTCCGTCATAGGCTTCACAATCTTTGAGAAATTTTCAATGAACCTCCGGTAGTATCCTGCGAGTCCAAGAAAACTCCTGATCTCTCCAACTGTCGTGGGTGACTCCCAATTTGTCACAGTGACAACCTTGGTGGGGTCTACCGCTATTCCTTCTCCGGATATAACATGTCCAAGAAATCCAACTTCCTTCAGCCAAAACTCACACTTGCTGAACTTGGCGTATAGCTAATGTTCTCTGAGCTTCCCAAGTACCAAACGCAAGTGCTCCTTATGTTCCTCTTCATTCTTCGAGTAGACCAGAATGTCATCAATGAACACCACGACGAACTTATCCAAAAACTCCATAAACACTTTGTTCATCATGTTCATAAAATAGGCAGGTGCGTTAGTCAGGCCAAATGACATAACGGTATACTCATATAGCCCGTACCTCGTGGTAAAAGCTGTCTTAGGTATATCCTGCTCTCGAATCTTCAGCTGGTGATACCCTGATCGCAAATCGATCTTGGAAAACACCTTAGCTCCTTGCAGCTGGTCAAACAAATCATTGATCTTCGGCAGTGGCTACTTGTTCTTGATCATCACCTCATTCAGTCCTCGATAATCAACAACCATCCTTAACGATCCATCCTTCTTCTCCACTAGAAGTACTGGTGATCCCCAAGGTGACGAACTTGGGCGTATATAACCTTTATCCAGTAACTCCTTAATCTGCTTCTTAATTTCCTCCAAATCCTTTGCGGGCATTCTGTACGGTCTCTTAGATATTGGCCCTGTGCCTGGCAAAAGCTCAATTAAAAACTCAATGTCTCTATCCGGTGGCATGCCTGGCAACTCTTCTGGAAATACATCCGGGAAATCCTTCACCACTGGTACTTCCTCCTGTACAACTCCTGATAAGGAATTTACTTGAGTCCTATTCGGAACATGCCGGGATACATACTTGATCCTTCTTCCTTCTGGGGTGGTGAGCAAAATCGTCTTACTGGCGCAATCGATGTTTCCTCCATACATCGATAGCCAATCCATACCCAGAATCACATCCAAACCTTGCGACTCCAAAATTATCAGATCTGAGGGGAAAACATGCCTACCTATGGTCAATGGCATCTGAAAACATCCATGGCTTGCCATATACTCTGCTCCGGGTGAGGTTACTAGCATGGGTGTCTTAAGAACTCTAGTGGGAACTTATACTTATCCACAAATCCCCTTGATATTTATGAATGCGATGTGCCAGTATCAAAAAGAACGACTACAGTAAATGGCTTAACCAAAATCTTACCTATTACTGCATCTGGCTGAGCTTCAACCTCCTCCACGTTAATGTGGTTCACTTGTCCCCTGTTGAAAGGGTTGGGCTTCTTCCCAGAGCTTCCATTGCCGTTTCCATTCTTGGCTTTAGGACATTCATTGGCGTAATGTCCGGTCTTCTGGCACTTGTAGCAAGTAACGTGGCTTTGATCTTTCTTGGCGGGTGTTGCCGGGTTGGAACGGTTCTGTCCGCTACTTCCTCCATTACCATTACCATTCTTGGGGCCACTATGATTGTGCGAACTTCCTCCATTATGAGTGTGGCCTCCATGGTTATGAACAAGTCCTCCCGGGTTCGGGGTGAAACGGGGTCTCTGCTGGGCTCCAGAATTATACTTCCCTTGTCCATACTTCCTCTTGCGGCTGTCAATCTGCTGCTGCTTCCCTTCAAGCATGAGAGCTCTATCCACCAACTCCTGGTAGTTATTGAAATTTGCCACCATCAACTGCATGCTCAGCTCATCATTCAGTCCTTCCAGAAACTTCTCCTTCTTAGCTGCATCTGTAGCGACGTCATCTGGGGCATAACGTGCTAGCTTACTAAATTCATCCACATACTGGCCAACAGTGCATCCTCCTTGGCGTAAGTTGCGAAACTCACGCTTCTTCATGGCCATAGCTCCTGCTGATACATGGGCAGTGCGAAAAGCCTGCTGGAACTGGTCCCATGTCACAGTGTCAATGGGGTAAGTGACTATGAAATTCTCCCACCATGATGCTGCGGGTCCATCAAGCTGATGTGCGGCAAAACGCACTCTCTCCGCATCTGTGCATCCTGCAGTAGTCAACTCCCTTTCAATCTTGCGGAGCCAATCATCTACAACAATCGGCTCGGTGCTACTGGAGAACACCGGCGGATTTAGCCTAAGAAAACAGGCTAAGTGATCAACTGGTGGTGGTGGTGGGTTGTTGTTGTTGTTGTTTCCCTGGTTCTGATTCTGGACTAGTATCTGCATCAATGCATTCTGCTGCTGGATCAACTGAGTGAGCTCCGGTGGGAAAGCAAATCCATTGTCGCGTCTCGGAGGCATCTGCTGGGTTTAGAAAAGATGAGAAAACGGAATAGAATGAGGTCTAGGGGGAAAACACTACCCATATGCACATGAGACAAACACAAACATATCACTCAATCAATTCAAACAAGGGCATACAATAGGTCTAGGACTATCGTTACAAAAGTGCTTGGACTATACTATATACATGGTGGAATAGTACTACTGATATGGTGGTCGACTAGAAAAATTGATCGGTCAAAGACTCCATGATATCTGCTCCAGCCTCATCAACATAGTCATCATCGCTATCGTCCGGGTCCGAGTCAGTGTCGTCGATGATGATGTAGTTCTCCGGGCAAGTGGAATCGTCATCTTCTCCTCCTGGCACGGGGTCTCCCATGAAAACTCCTAGCTACCTTCTTAGGTTTTCATTCTTCTCCACTAATACGACAATTTCCTCCATATAATCTTCGCGTGTCGCCTTGAGTTCTTCCTCCAGCTCCGTGATCCTTGTCATCGCCTTCTTCAAATCTGTCATGCCTGCGCACATCTGGTTCTCCTGGCATCGAATGTGCTGGTTTAACTCCTGGATGAAAGAGGCAATCGATCTATCCTTCCTGGTGCTGATCATCTCCCATTGCTCATCTCAGCGCCCACAAATCTGGTAGATAGCGTCCTCGAGATCATTGTGGTAAACTTCTCCAATACGTCCCATGGTAATGCGAGCTGCCATACTCTTTCCTAGACTCCGGGTTGGTGCATCAAAAGAAAACTCTCTGGGCTCAGTGACTGGCGTGAATGTCCTTCCTGGAACTTGAACTTGAATCATCCAGCGCTCCTCTTCTGGTAAAGTGGCGTTGTAAGTCCCGGTGAAGCTTGGTATTCCAATGTTCAGGTACCTAGTGACTTACTTCAAGTGGTCCAAAAGGGGTGTCTTCATTCGGTTGCGTGAACTTGATCCTTGCATCTGCCATCCTAAAGAGTAGAAATGGAGAGGAGTTAGAAATGAGAAGAGAGTGGTGATCTAGGGCTTTAGCTTAGTGGTCGTGTCCTACAGTCAGCGTGTGCTCTGATACCATCTTTGTAGCGACCAGACCTCAAACAGTTTGATCTCTGTGCATAAGTGTCATCCCTGGATCAGTAATGCTGACACACACAGTACTTGAAGAATTTATAACAGAGTAGCAATCACACACTATTTACATCAAATGTCTCAAAGAGAACTTATTACAATAAATATGGCTTAAGGCCATCTAATACGATAACAGCGAAAGGCTTCGAAGATAAAGTGAGTCCATCAACTCCAACGGCATCACTGAGTGAAAGACCACGACCTAAGGCTCCTTACTCGTCGTCTGAAAAGTCTGCAACATGATACGTTGCAGCCGAAACGGGTCAGCACGTGGAATATGCTGGCAATGTAACACAAAAGAGTAATGAACAGAATATTGCTATCAGTACATGCATTTTTGGCTGGTGGAGGCTGTATGGTTAATATGTTTTGCGAAAAGCCAATTTTTTCCTACAACAAAGGAATGAATTTTATTTAACTATCATGGTGGTTGTTAAACATTGAGAATGGTAAACCCCATCTCAATCCCAATTAAAAGTAATCAATAACCCAATCAAATTTTATAATTAAGAGTGATGAGATCCACATGATAATCCAAGAACCAGATACTCAAGATGTCCATAACCGGGGACACGGCTAACCATGATTAGTTTGTACACTCTGCAGAGGTTTGTGCACTTTTCCCCACAAGACTCGATCTCCTCCGTTGAATTTCTCGCACTGCATGATGTTTGAGAAACGGATGACCGAGACACAGTCTTTCCGAAGAGGTCCCCTTAACCGATAGATAGGCCGGTACACCTACAATCCCCTACATCTGCTAACCCATCATGGAAAGGTTTCCCACAACTTACTCAACTATGCCAGAGCCCATATTGGCATGTGGCTGCACACGGAAGTTTCTAGCATGAATAATCTTATGATCCCATTGAGCTTGGGTGACAGTCCATAGGAGAATCACACGGTACCCCGGGATTTCCAAAAATACAGGCAATCACTGGAATTCCCCAGGTGCCTCAATCCACCCAGATGTGTATTAAAGTTGCCACCTTAAGTTGAACCATTAATTAACAATCTCACATCTGTCATGGATACACTCAAATCCAATCCACGTCTACGAGCATAGCATAGCAATATAAGCAACGTAGAAGTAACTCCCAAAGGTTTGATAATAAATAGGTGAATAGGTACTACCTCATCTACTTCCCAAACCCACAATTTAATCAGATCCTAACCATGCAATTGTTTGAGGATTGATCTAATGCAATAAAACTGGGTAGTAAGAGGTATGATCAAAGTGTTACTTGCCTTGCTGATGATCCGCGAAACCTAGAGACTCGTAGTAGCACGCTTCGCACTGCGGGTACTCTATCGCAAACAAACAAGCATACAATAAGCAATCAAGCAAGGGCACGGGTAAAACTCAAATAAGAGATCTAACCAGAAAGCTCAACTTAAGAACTCCAGTTTGCAAAAAGAATCATATCAAACGAAGCAACAAACCTCAAACGGCGAAAGAAACAAGCCTCGTTTACTAATCTAGACTAAAGTCAAATTTTACAGTAGCAAAATCTTGTTTAAGTTGTTTAAACAGAAAGAGGGTTTCGAGACAAAACTCTAGGCGCTTGAATCGCCTGATTCCGATAAACGAGCGAAAAGTTATACTAGAACGAAAATCGGATCAGAAATCGCGATCGAAAATAATCGCGTAAAATCCGAGAAAAAGAAAAACTGACGAACAGGCTAACGAACGAACGGTCGCTGTCTGCGGCTAAACGATGAAAACCGTTCATTAAAACGAACGAACGAACAGGCGTTCGCTATATAAATAAACCAAAAAAAATAAACCGATCAAAACAAACCGCGAGTCTTAAAAAAACCGTACGGTTTTCCGAAGAAAACCGACGGCGGCGGGAGGCTACCTCTGGCAAGTCCGGCGAGGGCGGCGGCGGGTCAGGCGGGGCGGCGGCGCTCCGGCGGGCTCCGGCGGCGGTGGGCGGCGGGGCGCTGCGCGCGGCGAGGCGAGGCGGCGGCGGCGGCGCGGGCGGGCTAGGAGTTGGGCCTCGGGGCGGCTGCGCTGGCGGCGCTGGTGGGCTTCGGCGGCTCTGGGGTGGCAGCTTATAAAGGCCCCCCGGGCGGAGTCCCGCTCGGGTACGGCCCGGAGTCGGGTTGACTTTTTTTTTAAATAATTCCGACGTTCATAAAAAGAAAGAAAAGAAATACTGAACTGACTCCAAAAATCCAGAATAATTTTCCCCGTCCTCTGAAAATAGGCCAGACAAGGTGAACATTTATTTGGGCCTAAAATTTAATTTTGAAAAACACATATTTTTCCTAATTCAAATAAAATAGTAATAAAACTCCGAATAAAAGTCTTATTTGATTTTTAAAATTAGATCTCTGATATTTCTTTATTTTGAGGAAGTCATTTTATCCCCTCTCTTTTATTTTAATAACAGAAATATTTTAGAGAAAAATAATTAAAATCAAGCGATCCTCTTTTCAAAATTCGAGAAAAATTCGAATATGAAAATAATGAAATCCCCAACTCTCTCCGTGGGTCCTTGAGTTGCGTAGAATTTCTAGGATCAAACCAAAATGCAATAAACTATGATATGTAATGATGACCTAATGTATAACATTCCAAATTGAAAATTTGGGATGTTACACTCCATCATCGATCCAATGCCTACGATCTTTTCACATATTGCTCTTTGCTTAGTTACTTTACCGTTGCCGCTGTTACAATTACTACAAAACTGCTATCGTTACTTTTGCTACTGTTACCGTTACTCCCATACTACTTTGCTACTAAATACTTTGCTCTAGATATTAAGTTATCCAGGTGTGGTTGAATTGACAACTCAGCTGCTAATACTTGAGAATATTCTTTGGCTCCCCTTGTGTCCAATCAATAAATTTGGGTCGAATAATCTACCCTCAAAAACTATTGCGATCCCCTATACTTGTGGGTTATCAAGACTATTTTCTGGCGCCGTTGCCGGGGAGCATAGCTCTACTCTTTGAGTCACTTGGGATTTATATGAGGAACTTGAAAGACGAAAGAACTAAGATTTTTCCCTCAACTACGAGGGGAGGTAAGGAACTGCCATCTAGCTCTGCACTTGATTCACCTTCTGTTTTGAGTAAGCTTGCGACACCTAAACCTGCTTCTGCTATTAATTCTGATATGTCGCATGTTATTGATGATGCCACTTCTGCTATGCATGATACTTATGATGAAACTACTTCTATGATTGATACTACTATGCCACTAGGTGAATTTTTGATGAACAACTTGCTAGGGCTAGAGAGAATGAAATTATTGAAACTGATAATATTGATGAAAGTGATGATGAAGATTCTCCCCCTAGATATGAATTGACTGTTGTGCCTGAGGGTTATGTTATGGATGAAGAAACTGCTAGAGACTTTCTTGCTTGCAATGATAGGAATGATCTTAAGAAATTATTAGCTAAGCTGAAAGAAAAGTCTTTGAATGCTAGAATGAAATATGACCCTGCTTTTGCTACTTCACCTATATGTATTTCTGATAAGGATTATGATTTCTCTGTCGACCCTGAGATAATTACTTTGGTTGAATCTGATCCTTTCTATGGCTATGAATCTAAAACTGTTGTGGCACATCTTACTAAATTAAATGATATAGCCACCCTATTCACTAATGGTGAGAAAACTCGCTATTACTATATCCTTAAATTATTTCCGTTCTCATTAAAGGGTGATGCTAAAACATGGTTTAATTCTCTTGATCCTGGTTGTGTGCGTAGTCCCCAGGATATGATTTATTACTTCTCTTCTAAATATTTCCCCTCTCATAAGAAACAAGCCGCTTTAAGGGAAATATATAATTTTGTGCAAATTAAAGAAAGAGTCTCCCACAAGCTTGGGGGAGGCTTCTCCAATTACTTAATGCTATGCCTGATCATCCTCTCGAGAAAAATGAAATACTTGATATCTTTTATAATGGACTTACCGATGCTTCCAGAGACCACCTGGATAGTTGTGCTGGTTGTGTTTTCGGGGAAAGAACAGTTGATCAAGCTGAATTGCTATTAAATAGTATGTTGACTAATGAAAATAATTGGACACTTCCTGAACCAACTCCTAAGCCAACTCCGAAGACAAGGGGTATCCTATTTCTCAGTCCTGAAGATATGCAAGAGGCAAAGAAATCTGTGAAAGAAAAAGGTATTAAAGCTGAAGATGTTAACAATTTACCTCCTATTGAAGAAATAAATGGTCTTAATTTGCCACCTGTTGAAGAAATACACGGTCTTGATAACCCGACACAGGTAGTAAAGGTAAATTCTCTCTATAGATTTGATGAAGGTGATATTCCTCGTTATAAGTCTGCTAGCCAATGCTTAGATGAGTTTGATAATTTTATTGTTAAACAAGAAAACTTCAATGCTTATGTTGGTAGACAATTGAAACGAAATGCTTATATGATTGAACACTTGAGTGATTATATGTCTAGAGTAAAAGGTGAACTTAAACTCATTAGTAAACATGCTTCTATGGTTACCACTCAAGTAGAACAAGTGCTTAAAGCTCAAAATGATTTTCTCAATGAATTAAATAATAAGAAAAATGATAATGATGTTAGAGTTATGACTAGAGGGGGTAAAATGACTCAGGAACCTTTGTATCCTGAGGGCCATCCAAAGAGAATTGATTAAGATTCTCAGAGAACTAATGTTGATGCACCTAGTCCTTCTAAAAAGAAGAAAAAGAAAAATGATAGGACTTTGCATGCTTCTAGTGAACCTGTTGTAGACACACCTGAGAATCCCAATGATATTTCTATTTCTGATGCTGAAACACAATCTTGTAATGAACATGAACCTAGTGATAATATTAATGATGATGTTCATGATGATGCTCAGCCTAGCAATAACAATGATGTAGAAATTGAACCTGCTGTTGATCTTGATAACCCACAATCAAAGAATCAACGTTATGATAAGAGAGACTTCGTTGCTAGGAAGCATGGTAAGGAAAGAGAACCCTGGGTTCAGAAACCCATGCCTTTTCCTCCAAAACCATCCAAGAAAAAGGATGATGAGGATTTTGAGCGCTTTGCTGAAATGATTAGACCTATCTTTTTGCGTATGCGTTTGACTGATATGCTTAAAATGAATCCTTATGCTAAATACATGAAGGATATTCTTACTAATAAAATAAAGATACCGGAAGCTGAAATTTCCACCATGCTTTCTAAGTATACTTTTAAAGGTGGAATACCAAAGAAACTTGGCGACCCAGGAGTACCAACTATACCATGCTCCATTAAAAGAAACTATGTTAAAACTGCTTTATGTGATCTTGGAGCCGGTGTTAGTGTTATGCCTCTCTCTTTATATCGTAGACTTGATTTGAATAAGTTGACACCTACTGAAATATCTTTACAAATGGCCGATAAATCAACTGCTATACCTGTCGGTATTTGTGAGGATGTGCCTGTTGTGGTTGCAAATGTTACTATTTAACGGACTTTGTTATTCTTGATATTCCCAAGGACGATAGTATGTCGATTATCCTTGGTAGAACCTTTTTGAATACTACAGGGGCTGTTATTGATTGTAACAAAGGCAATGTCACTTTTCATGTTAATGGTAATGAGCATATGGTACACTTTCCAAGGAAACAACCTCAAGTCCACAGTATCAATTCTCCGGTCCCATGCTATTCGAAAAGAGTTTGTTAACAAGACTTGGTCAACCTTGTTAGTGGATTCCTTTTGATGAGCATGAGATGGATGAAGTTAGAAAGCACAACTCTCTGTACCCTCCTTTTACTTTCTGTTATTTAGATTAAATAAAGCAAAAATAGTATTTTCTGTCTGTTTTCTGAATTATCCTTGCAATAAAAAAATGCATAGCTAGGGGCGTTAAACGATAGCGCTCGTTGGGAGGCAACCCAATCTTATTTTTGTTCCTTGCTTTTTGTTCCTCTTTAGTAATAAATAATTCATATAGCCTCTAGTTATATGTGGTTTTATGTTTTAATTAGTGTTTGTGCCAAGTAAGACCTATAGGATCTTCTTGGATGATAATTATTTGATCTTGCTGAAAAATTCAGAAACTTTATGCTCACAAAAACAATTGTTAAAAATCACCAGAAAGTGATAAAATACTCATTCCAATTGCAGTAGATCAATAATAAAATTATATAGTCCGTCCTATTTTGGAAGATTTTTCTGAGTTACAGAAGTTTGCGTTTCATAAAGATTACTACATACTGTTCTGTTTTTGACAGATTCTATTTTTCGTGTGTTGTTTGCTTATTTTGATGAATCTATGAGTAGTATCAGGGGGTATGAATCATACAGAAGTTGGAATACAGTAGGTTTAACACCAATATGAATAAAGAATGAGTTCATTACAGTACCTTAAAGTGGTGGTTTATTTTCTTATACTAACGGAGCTCATAAGATTTCCTGTTGAACTTTTGTGTTGTGAAGTTCTCAAGTTTTTGGGTAAAGATTTGATGGACTTTGGAATAAGGAGTGACAAGATCCTAAGCTTGGGGATGCCCAAGGCACCCCAAGGTAAAATTCAAGGACAACCAAAAGCCTAAGCTTGGGGGAGTACGTATTTCTCACCGACATTACCTTCATGTTCACACACTCATGCCAATTGTCGGTGCTCATACTTTTTAATTGTACTATCCATGCTAGTTTATTTACTTTTTTTCCTTTTTCTTGCTCTCTTCTTGTGTGCTTGAAAAAACTTAAGAAAAACAAAAAAATAGTTGTAGTTTTTAGCTAGCTTACTTTCCATACCTGTAGCAGTAATAATTAAAAGAAAACCCAAAAAGATTTCTTGTTATTCTTTTGCTTGTTGGGAGCTTTCCTGTGTAAATAGTTTTATTTCCTTTCTTTTCTTTGGGGTCGAGAGGAGAAGACCATAGTGAAAATGTTGAAGTGGTTATTATATGCATTATTGTTGATTTAACAAAGAGCCCATTTTACCTTGTCTTCTCCTGTGTATTAAAACGCTTGCAGATTCCAGCTTAGTCCAATGCACGTGCACTATTATTATTATACACACCGTTCGGTCGTGCAAGTGAAAGGCAATAATGACGATATATGATGGACTGATTGAGATGAGAGAAGCTGGTATGAACTCGACCTCTCTTGTTTTTGTAAATATGATTAGTTCATCGTTCTTGATTCAGCCTATTATGAATGAACATGTTTGCAATGACAATTAGAGATTATAGTTGCTTATGCCATGCTTGATTAGCTAGGAGTTTATAATGGTTTACCTTGCGTGCCAACACGCTATTAAAATGGTTGTGATGTGGTATGATAGGGTGGTATCCTCCTTTGAATGATTCGAGTGGCTTGACTTGGCACATGTTCACACATGTAGTTGAAACAAATCAACATAGCCTCCCCGATATTTATGTTCATGGTGGATTATATCCTACTCATGCTTGCACTCAATGTTTATTAATTTTAATGCATGTTCATGACTGTTATCGCTCTCTAGTTGGCCGCTTCCCAGTCTTTTTCTAGCCTTCACTTGTACTAAGCGGGAATACTGCTTGTGCATCCACTTCCATAAACCCCAAAGTTATTCCATATGAGTCCACCATACCTTCCTATATGCGGTATCTACCTAAAGTTCCAAGTAAATTTGTATGTGCCAAACTCTAAACCTTCAAATGAAATTATGTTTTGTATGCTCAAATAGCTCATGTATCAACTAGGGATGTCTGTATCTCCCATGCTAGGCGGGTTATTCTCAAGAGGAGTGGACTCCGCTCCTCACTCATGAGAAAATGGCTGGTCACCGGGATGCCCAGTCCCATGCTCAAATCAAATCAAAATAATTGCAAACAAAACTCCCCCGGGACTGTTGTTAGTTGGAGGAAGGCACACTGAAAGATCTACTAGTAAAAAGGTGCATGCAATTGAACAGATCAATGTTTTGAGTGGAAAGATGGATGAACTTATGAAATTGTTTGCTAATAAGAGTGTTTCTTCTGATCCCAATGATATGCCTTTGTCTACTCTGATTGAGAATAATAATGAATATATGGATGTGAATTTTGTTGGTAGGAACAATTTTGGTAACAACGCTTATAGAAGAAACTTTAATTCTAGGCCGTTTCCTAGTAATTCCTCTAATAATTATGGTAATTCCTACAACAACTCTTATGGAAATTTTAATAAGATGCCCTACGATTTTGAGACTAGTGTTAACGAATTTATGATTTCTCAAAAGAATTTTAATGCTTTGCTTGAAGAAAAATTGCCTAAGATTGATGAGTTGGCTAGGAACATAGATAGAATTTCTCTTGATGTTGATTCTTTGAAACTTAGATCTATTCCACCTAAGCATGATATCAATGAGTCTCTCAAAGCCATGAGAATTTCCTTTGATGAGTTCAAAGAAAGAACCGCTAGGATGCGTGCTAAAAAAGATTTCTTTATGAAGGCGTGTTCTTCTAGTTTTCATGATAATAAGGATGAAGATCTAAAAGTGATTGATGTGTCTCCTATTAAATCTTTGTTTTGAAATATGAATCTTGATAATGATGGGACTGGAGATGATTCGGAGTTAAAAGGCGTCCCAATGATTCGGAGTTTTTAGATCTTGATGCAAAAATTGGTAAAAGTGGGATTGAAGAGGTGAAAACTTTACATAGCAATGAACCCACTATTTTGGATTTCAAGGAATTTAATTATGATAATTGTTCTTTAATAGATTGTATTTCCTTGTGGCAATCCGTGCTAAATTCTCCGCATGCTTATAGTCAAAATAAGGCTTTTACCAAACATATTGTTGATGCTTTAATGCAATCCTATGAAGAAAAGCTTGAACTAGAAGTTTCTGTCTCTAGAAAACTTTATGATGAGTGGGAACCTACTATTAAAATTAAAATTAAAGATCATGAATGCTATGCTTTCTGTGATTTGGGTGCTAGTGTTTCCACGATTCCAAAAACTGTGTGATGTGTTAGGTTTCCGTGAATTTGATAATTGTTCTTTAAACTTGCACCTCGCGGATTCGACCATTAAGAAACCTATGGGAAGAATTAATGATGCTCTTATTGTTGCGAATAGGAATTATGTGCCCGTAGATTTCATTGTTCTTGATATAGATTGCAATCCTACATGTCCTATTATTCTTGGTAGACCTTTCCTTATAATGATTTGTGCAATTATTGATATGAAAGAAGGAAATATTAGATTCCAATTTCCGTTAAGGAAAGACATGGAACACTTTGAGGGAAAGAAAAAAAATTACCTTATGAATCTATCATGAAGGGCACTTATGGATTGCATACCAAAGATGATAATACCTAGATCTATCCTTGCCTTTATGCCTAGCTAGGGGCGTTAAACGATAGCGCTTGTTGGGAGGCAACCCAATTTTATTTTTGTTTCTTGCTTTTTGGTTCTGTTTAGTAATAAATAATTGATCTAGCCTCTGGTTAAATGTGGTTTTATATTTTAATTAATGTTTGTTCCAAGTAAAACCTATAGGATCTTCTTGGATGATAGTTATTTGATCTTGCTGAAAAAGTTAGAAACTTTCTGCTCACGAAAACAATTGTTAAAAGTCACCAGAACGTGATAAAATACTGATTCCAATTGCAGTAGATCAATAAACAACTTACCTAGGTCTTCCTATTTTGGTAGATTTTTCTGAGTTACAGAAGTTTGCGTTAGATGCATATTACTACAGACTGTCCTGTTTTTGATAGATTCTGTTTTTCGTGTGTTGTTTGCTTATTTTGATAAATCTATGGCTAGTATTGGAGGTTATGAACCATAGAAAAGTTGGAATACGGTAGGTTTAATACCAATATAAATAAAGAATGAGTTTATTACAGTACCTTAAAGTGGTTGTTTGTTTTCTTTCGCTAACAGAGGTCATGAGATTTTCTGTTGAGTTTTGTGTTGTGAAGTTTTCAAGTTTTTGATTTGATGGATTATGGAAAAAGGAGTGGCAAGAGACTAAGCTTGGGGATGCCCAAGGCACCCCAAGGTAAAATTTAAGGACAACCAAAATCCTATGCTTGGGGATGCCCCAGAAGGCATCCCCTCTTTCGTCTTCGTCCATCGGTAACTTTACTTGATGCTTATTTTTATTCACCACATGATATGTGTTTTGCTTGGAGCATCTAGTATGATTTGAGTCTTTTCTTTTTAGTTCACCACAATCATCCTTGTTGTACACACCTTTTTGGAGAGACACACATGATTCGGAATTTATTAGAATACTCTATGTGCTTCGCTTATATCTTTTGAGTTAAATAATTTTGCTCTAGTGCTTCACTTATATCTTTTAGAGCACGGTGGTGGATTTATTTTATAGAAATTATTGATCTCTCATGCTTCACTTATATTATTTTGAGAGTCCTTTACAACAGGATGGTAATTTGCGTTGGCTATAAAATTAGTCCTAATATGATAGGCATCCAAGATGGATATAATAAAAACTTCCATATAAGTGCATTGAATGCTAAGAGAAGTTTGATACTTGATGATTGTTTTGAGAGATGGAGATAGTGATATTAAAAATTTTCTAGTTGAGTAGTTGTGAATTTGAGAAATACTTGTGTTGAAGTTTGCAAGTCCCGTAGCATCCACGTATGGTAAACATTGTCTAACAATTTTGAAACATGAGGTGTTCTTTGATTGTCATCCTTATGAGTGGCGGTCGGGGACGAGTGATGGTCTTTTCCTACCAATCTATCCCCCTAGGAGCATGCGCGTAGTGCTTGGTTTTTGATGACTTGTAGATTTTTGCAATAAGTATGTTACTTCTTTATGACTAATGTTGAGTCCATGGATTATACGCACTCTCACCTTTCCATCATTGCTAGCCTCTTCGGTACCTTGCATTGCCCTTTCTCACCTTGAGAGTTGGTGCAAACTTCGCCGGTGCATCCAAACCCCGTGATATGATATGCTCTATCACATATAAACCTCCTTATATCTTCCTCAAAACAGCCACCATACCTACCTATCATGGCATTTCCATAGCCATTCCGAGATATATTGCCATGCAACTTTCCACCGTTCCGTTTATTATGACACGCTTCATCATTGTCATATTGCCTTGCATGATCTTGTAGTTGACATCGTATTTGTGGCAAAGCCACCATGCATATTATTTCATACATGTCACTCTTGATTCATTGCCCATTCCGGTACACCACTATCGGCATTCATATAGAGTCATATTTTGTTCTAGTATCGAGTTGTAACCATTGAGTTGTAAATAAATAGAAGTGTGATGATCATCATTAATAGAGAATTGTCCCAAATAAAAAAAGAAGAAAGGCCAAAGAAAGGGAACGCCCAATAAAAAATTGAAAATAAAAATAAAAATGGACAATGCTACTAACCTTTTTCCACACTTGTGCTTCATAGTAGCACCATGATCTTTATGATAGAGAGTCTCTTGTTTTGTCACTTTCATATACTAGTGGGAATTTTTCATTATAGAACTTGGCTTGTATATTCCAACAATGGGCTTCCTCAAATGCCCTAGGTCTTCGTGAGCAAGCAAGTTGGATGCACACCCACTTAGTTTCTTTTGTTGAGCTTTCATACATTTATAGCTCTAGTGCATCCGTTGCATGGCAATCCCTACTCCTTGCATTGACATCAATTGATGGGCATCTCCCTAGCCCATTGATTAGCGTGTCAATGTGAGACTTTCTCCTTTTTTGTCTTCTCCACATAACCCCCATCATATTATTCTATTCCACCCATAGTGCTATATCCATGGCTCACGCTCATGTATTGCGTGAAAGTTGAAAAAAGTTTGAGATTACTAAAGTATGAAACAATTGCTTGGCTTGTCATCGGGGTTGTGCATGATGAGAACATTCTTGTGTGACGAAAATGGAGCATGACTAAACTATAAGATTTTGTAGGGATGAACTTTCTTTGGCCATGTTATTTTGAGAAGACATAATTGCTTAGTTAGTATGCTTGCAGTATTATTATTTTTATGTCAATATTAAACTTTTGTCTTGAATCTTTCGGATCTGAACATCCATTCCACAATAAAGAAAATTACATTGAAGAATATGCTAGGTAGCATTCCACATCAGAAATTCTGTTTTTATCATTTACCTACTCGAGGACGAGCAGGTATTAAGCTTGGGGATGCTTGATACGTCTCCAACGTATCTATAATTTTTGATTGTTCCATGCTATTATATTATCTGTTTTGGATGATTAATGGGAATTTTTATACACTTCTATATTATTTTTGGGACTAACCTACTAACCCAAGGCCCAGTGCAAATTGCTGTTTTTTTGCCTATTTCAGTGTTCGCAGAAAAGGAATATCAAACGGAATCCAAACGGAATGAAACCTTCCAGAGCGTGATTTTTGGAACAAACGTGATCCATAGGACTTGGAGTGGACGTCAAGAAACGAACGAGGAGGCCATGAAGCAGGGAGGCGCGTCTGCCCCCCGGGAGCGCCCCCACCCTCGTGGGGCCCTCGTAGCTCCACCGACCTACTTCTTCATCCTATATATATCCACGTACCCTGAAAACATCCAGGAGCACCACGAAACCCTATTTCCACCGCCGCAACCTTCTGTACCCGTGAGATCCCATCTTGGGGCCTTTTCCGGTGCTCCGCCGGAGGGGGAATCGGTCATGGAGGGCTTCTACATCAACACCATAGCCTCTCCGATAATGTGTGAGTAGTTTACCTCAGACCTTCAGGTCCATAGTTATTAGCTAGATGGCTTCTTCTCTCTCTTTGGATCGCAATACAAAGTTCTCCTCGATCTTCTTGGAGATCTATTCGATGTAACTATTTTTGCGGTGTGTTTGTCGAGATCCGAACGATTGTGGGTTTATGATCAAGATTATCTATGAACAATATTTGAGTCTCCTCTGAATTCTTTTATGTATGATTGGTTATCTTTGCAAGTCTCTTCGAATTATTAGTTTAGTTGGGCCTACTAGATTGATCTTTCTTGCAATGGGAGAAGTGCTTAGCTTTGGGTTCAGTCATGCGGTGCTCGATCCCAGTGACAGAAGGGGAAACGACACGTATTGTATTGTTGCCATCGAGGATAAAAAGATGGTGTTTATATCATATTGCTTGAGTTTATCCCTCTACATCATGTCATCTTGCCTAATGCGTTACTCTGTTCTTACGAACTTAATACTCTAGATGCATGCTGGATAGCGGTCGATGTGTGGAGTAATAGTAGTAGATGCAGGCAGGAGTCGGTCTACTTGTCGCGGACGTAATGCCTATATACATGATCATGCCTAGATATTCTCATAACTATGCACTATTCTATCAATTGCTCGACAGTAATTTTTTCACCCACTGTAATGCTTATGCTATCTTGAGAGAAGCCAGTAGTGAAACCTATGGCCCCCGGGTCTATTTTCCATCATATTAATCTTCCGTCAACTAGCTATTTCTTTTGCCGTTTATTTTGCAATCTTTACTTTCAATCTTTATCACAAAAATACCAAAAATATTATCTTATCATCTCTACCAGATCTCACTTTTGCAAGTGGCCGTGAAGGGATTGACAACCCTTTATCGTGTTCGTTGCAAGGTTCTTATTTGTTTTTGTAGGTACGAAGGACTTGTGCGTGGCCTCCTATTGGATTGATACCTTGGTTCTCAAAAACTGAGGGAAATACTTACGCTACTTTGCTGCATCACCCTTTCCTCTTCAAGGCAAAACCAACGCATGCTCAAGAGGTAGCAAGAAGGATTTCTTAAATTTTGATAACACTGATATTATATTCAAAAGGAGTTTGATGAACAACAAAATCATGCCATTAAAGAGGAGGAGAAGGCAATGACAACCGGTTTTCAGTAAGGTATTCTCTGCAGGCACTGAAATTATCGGTAACAGATAGTTTTGTGATAAGGTAATTCGTAACGGGTAGCAAGTAATGAAAGTGAATAAGGTGCAGCAAGATGGCCCAATCCGTTTTGTAGAAAAGTACAAGCCTGGACAAACTCTTATACGAAGGAAAATGCTCCCGAGGACACATGGGAATTATCGTCAAGCTAGTTTTCATCACGCTCATATGATTCGCGTTCGTTACTTTGATAATTTGGTATGTGGGTGGACTGGTGCTTGGGTGTTGTCCTTTCTTGGACAATCATCCCACTTATGATTAACACCTATTGCAAGCATCTGCAACTACAAAAGAAGTATTAAGGTAAACCTAACCATAGCATGAAACATATGGATCCAAATCAGCCCCTTACGAAGCAACGCATAAACTAGGGTTTAAGCTTCTGTCACTCTAGCAACCCATCATCTACTTATTACTTCCCAATGCCTTCCTCTAGGCCCAAACAATGGTGAATTGTCATGTAGTCGACGTTCAGATAACACCACTAGAGGAAAGACAACATACATCTCATCAAAATATCGACCGAATACCAAATTCACATGACTACTTATAGCAAGACTTCTCCCATGTCCACAGGAACAAATGTAACTACTCAAAAATCATGTTCATAAGAGGGGTATTAATATGCATAAAGGATCTGCACATATCGTCTTCCACCAAATAAACCAACTAGCATGAACTACAAGGAGTAATGAACACTACTAGCAACCCAGAGGTACCAATCTGAGGCTTTGGGACAAAGATTGGATACAAGAGCTGAACTAGGGTTTTAGAGGAGATGGTGCTGGTGAAGATGTTGATGGAGATTGACCCCCTCCCGATGAGAGGATCGTTGGTGATGACGATGGCGATGATTTCCCCCTCCCGGAGGGAAGTTTCCCTGGCAGAACAGCTTTGCCGGAGCCCTGGTTCCGCCAAGGTTCCGCCTCGTGGCGGCGGAGTTTCTCTCGTGAGCTTGCTTATGATTTTGTCGAGGGTAAAAGACCTCATATAGCAGAAGATGGGCACCGAAGGCCTGCCAGGGGGCCCACGAGGCAGGGGGGCGCGCCCAGGGGGTAGGGCGCGCCCCCACCCTCGTGGATGGTGGGTGGCCCCCCTCTGGTACTTTCTTCGCTCAGTATCTTTTTATTAATTCCAAAAATAACTTCCGTGGAGTTTCAGGTCTTTTGAAGTTGTGCAGAATAGGTCTCTAATATTTGCTCCTTTTGCAGCCTAGAACTCCAGCTGTCGGCATTCTCCCTCTTCATTTAAACCTTGTGAAATGAGAGAGAATAGGCATAAGTATTGTGACATAACGTGTAATAACAGCCCATAATGCAATAAATATCGATATAAAAGCATGATGCAAAATGGACGTATCAACTCCCCCAACCATAGACCTAGCTTGTCCTCAAGCGGAAATCGATAACGTTAAATATGTCCACATGTTTAGAGATAAAGGTGTCGATAAAATAAAATACGGACATGAGGGCATCATGATCATTCTTATAACAGCAACATATATGGATATTGTCATATGATTTCTTATGCTCAAGTAATAATCTATTCACAATGTCAAGTATGAATCAGAAATTTCATTGAGAACTAACAAAGTATGATCTCGGTCATTGAAGTAATTGCAAATTATCATAACATCGGAAAGAGTCAATATAAGAGCTTTTCAGCAAGTCCACATACTCCCCCAAGCTAACACTCACGCAATACTTATGGGTATGGAGTTTTAATCGGACACAGAGAAAGATAGGGGCTTATAGTGTTGCCTCCCAACCTTTTACCTCAAGGGTAATGTCAACAATAATAGTTCATGCTAACTTATATCCAAGTGGATATATATATCAGGATCTTTCCAACACACTGTCCTTGCCAAAGGATAAAATGTAAAAAGAAAAGGTGAAGATCACCATGACTCTTGCATAAAGTATAAGACAAGAATAAAAGATAGGCCCTTCGCAGAGGGAAGCAGATGTTGTCATGTGCTTTTATGGTTGGATGCACAAAATCTTAATGCAAAAGAACGTCACTTTGTATTGCCACTTGCGATACAGACCTTTATTATGCAGTCCGTCGCTTTTATTGCTTCCATATCACAAGATCGTATAAAGCTTATTTCTCCACACTAATAGATCATACATATTTAGAGAGCAATTTTTATTGCATGCAACATGACAACTTACTTGAAGGATCTTACTCAATCCAATAGGTAGATATGGTGGACTCTCATGGCAAAACTGGGTTTCAGGATATTTGGAAGCACAAGTAGTATCTCTACTTGGTGCAAAGAATTTGGCTAGCATGAGGGGGAATGGCTAGCTCAACATGTTGGATGATCCATGACAATATACTTTATTTCAGATATAAGAAAACATGACACATTACATTGTCTTCCTTGTCCAACATCAACTCTTTAGCATGTCATATTTTATTGAGTGCTCACAATCATAAAACATGTCCAAGATAGTATATTTATATGTGAAAACCTCTCTTTCTTTATTACTTCCTACTAATTGCAACGATGACCAAAACTATGTTTGTCAACTCTCAACAACTTTTATTCATCATAATCCTTATATGTGAAGTCATTACTCTCCATAAGATCAATATGATCTCTTTATTTATTTTTATCTTTTTTCTTTCCCTTTTATTCCCTCACGATCATAGCAAGATAATCAAACCCTTAAATCAACACTAATCTTTATTATATATATATAGCTCACGGACTCGATTACATAGAGGGATCATAAGGCAAAACTCAAAACTAAATCATACTAAAACTTTATTCTACTAGATCAAGATATTACCAAAAGGATCGAACTAAGAAAAACGGTAAAGATAGGAGTGTGATGGTGATACGATACCGGAGTACCTCCCCCAAGTTTGGCAGTTGCCAAGGGGAGTGCCCATACCCATGTATTTATTGCTCTTTCTTCGGAGGTGGTGATGTGATATTCTTGGCGATGATGCCCCTCAGGATACAATTCTCTTCCTCGAGCTTATTGACTTGTTGCTTGAGGTCCATTATTTCCTTACGGAGCTTACCCATGACGGCTAGAGCTCCTTTCACCCATGGATGTTGCATAGCTGCGGGAGAACAAGTAACACTCTTTTTCATATTTTCATAAGAGAGAAATTTAACATTGGAGGGGATGACCGAGTTTGGAATAGCTAAGCTCCATAGTCCCCCCATCGCGAATCCGGCTCGGAAACGGGAAGTAACTTCTTGATCCTCCTCCATGGCATCTATCCTTTTCAAGTCGGTCTCCATCTCTTCCTCCGTTGATGGCCCAAAGTGGTCACCATCACTGTTTGCTCTTGGCCCTGGTGTCGGATTAGACACCCAGCTCTCCCATACTGACTCTTGAGAAGACATCTTGCTCTAATCTGCTGCAGAAAACAGCTCGAAACAAAAACAAAGGATATTTGCATGGTACGGTGGTCAAAACCTTCGGGAGATTATATAATTCATTTTTACCGACCAAAAGAAGTATCGTGCAAGAAAACGGAGTCCGGAGAGCACACGAGGTGCCCACGAGGCAGGGGGCACGCCCTCCACACTCGTGGATGCCTCGTCTCCTTCCCGGACTACTTCTTATTTTCCTATTTTCTTAAATATTCCAAAACGGAGAAAAATCGCCATTAGAACTGTTTTGGAGTCGGTTTACTTACCGTACCACATACCTATTCCTTTTCGGAGTCTGAAACGTTCTGGAAAGTGTCCCTTATGTATTCCTCCGGGGTTACGGTTTCAATAACATTAGTTTCAACATTTATAGGATTACCTGAGATATAATGTTTGATTCTTTGACCATTCACCACCTTCGGATTTGTTCCTTCGAAGTTGTTGATTTTTATGGCACCGGAACGATAGACCTCCTCGATAACGTAAGGACCTTCCCATTTAGAGAGAAGTTTTCCTGGAAAAAATCTTAAATGAGAGTTAAGTAGCAACAGATGATCACCTACATTAAAGTCACGCTTTTGTATCCTTTTGTCATGCCATCTTTTAACTTTTTCTTTAAACAGTTTGGCATTCTCACAGGCCTGGGTTCTCCATTCATCAAGTGAGCTAATGTCAAATAGTCTCTTCTCACCGGCAAGTTTGAAATCATAATTGAGCTCTTTAATGGCCCAATATGCCTTATGTTCTAGTTCGAGAGGTAAGTGACATGCTTTTCCATAAACCATTTTATACGGAGACATACCCATAGGATTTTTATATGCAGTTCTATAGGCCCATAATGCGTCATCAAGTTTCTTGGACCAATTCTTTCTAGATCTATTAACAGTCTTTTGCAAAATTAATTTGAGCTCTCTATTACTCAATTCTACTTGACAACTAGACTGTGGGTGTATGATTAACATCATACTTAGCAAACATTTTACGAAAAGCACCATGAATAAAATGTGAACCACCATCAGTCATTCAGTATCTAGGGACTCCAAACCTCGGAAAAATAACTTCTTTAAGCATCTTAATGGAGGTGTTATGATCAGCACTACTAGTTGGAATAGCTTCTACCCACTTAGTAACGTAATCAACAGTAACTAAAATATGTGTATACCCATTAGAGGAAGGAAACGTTCCCATATAATCAAAGCCCCAAACATCAAATGGTTCAATAACAAGTGAATAGTTCATAGGCATTTCTTGACGTCTACTAATATTACCAATTCTTTGACATTCATCACAAGACAAGACAAACTTACGGGCATCTTTGAAGAGAGTAGGCCAATAAAAACCGGATTGCAATACCTTATGTGTAGTTCTATCTCCAGCGTGTTATCCTCCATAAGCCTCAGAGTGACACTTGCATAGGATCTGTTCCTGTTCATGCTCAGGTATACAACGTCTAATAACACCATCTACTCCTTCTATATAAAGGTGTGGGTCATCCCAGAAGTAATGTCTTAAATCATAGAAAAACTTTTTCTTTTGCTGGTATGTGAAACTAGGTGGTATAAATTTAGCACCAATGTAATTAGCATAATCAGCATACCATGGAGCAGCACGGGACGCATTTATGACACCCAATTGTTCATCAGGAAAGCTATCATCAATACGTAGTGGGTCATCAAGAACATTCTCTAACCTAGACAAGTTGTCTGCGACGGGGTTCTCAGCTCCCTTTCTATCAATAATATGCAAATCAAATTCTTGTAGCAAGAGAACCCATCTGATAAGTCCAGGTTTAGCATCTTTCTGTTCCATAAGGTATTTAATAGCAGCATGATTAGTGTGAACAGTTACTTTACAATCAACAATATAAGGTCTGAACTTATCACAAGAAAATACAACTGCTAAAATATTCTTTTTCAGTAGTAGCATAATTTCTCTGGGCGTTGTCTAGAGTTTTACTAGCATATTGGATAACATTTAATTTCTTATCAACTCTTTGTCCTAGAACAACACCTACAACATAATCTCTAGGATCACACATAATTTCAAAGGGTAAATTCCAATTAGGTGGCTGAACAATAGGTGCAGAAATCAATGCTTTCTTAAGTATTTCAAATGCTTCTACACAATCATCATCAAGGATAAAAGGCATATCTTTTTGTAAGAGATTAGCCAGCAGCCTGGAGATTTTAGAGGTCCTTAACGAACCTCCTATAAAAACCGGCATGACCAAGGAAATTTCTTATACCTTTAATGTCCTTGGGACACGGCATCTTTTCAATAGCATAAACTTTAGCTTTGTCAACTTCAATACCTCTTTCAGAAATTTTATGTCCCAAGACAATACCTTCATTAACCATAAAGTGGCACTTCTCCCAATTCAAGACAAGGTTAGTTTCTTCACATCTCTGCAAAACTCGATCAAGGTTGCTGAAGCAATCATCAAAAGAAGTTCCATATACGTTGAAAAAAACCAAAAGGAATATGTTTATAAGCAAAGGTATCGAAAGGGCAAGTAAAAGTGGTCTTTTCTTGATCCTCTTTTGACACAGGTATTTGAGAGAAACCGTAATAACCATCTAGGAAGCAAAAATGCGTATGTTTGGATAATCATTCTAGCATTTGATCAATAAAAGGTAAAGGGTAATGATCCTTTTAGTAGCTTTATTTAGTTTACGGAAGTCAATTACCATTCTATAACCTGTAATAATTCTTTGTGGGATCAATTCATCTTTATCATTAGGAACAACAGTAACACCTCCCTTCTTAGGGACACAATGGACAGGACTTACCCATTGACTATTAGCAACGGGATAAATTATACCTGCCTCCAGAAGCTTTAGTATTTCTTTTCTTACCACTTCTTTCATCTTAGGATTTAACCATCGTTAGTGATCAACAACTGGTTTAGCGTCTTTCTCCAATTTTATTTTGTGCTGGCATAGAGTGGGACTAATGCCCTTAAGATCATCAAGAGTATATCCAATAGCAGCACAGTGCTTCTTCAGAGTTTTCAATAATTTATTCTCTTCATGCTCTGGAAGGTTAGCACTAATAATAACAGGATATATCTTTTTCTCATCAAGATAAGCATATTTAAGAGTATCAGGTAATGGTTTAAGCTCAAACACGGGATCACCCTTCGGTGGAGGAGGATCCCCTAGGATTTCAACAGGCAAGTTGTGTTTCAAAATGGGTCCCTGTTTAAATAATACTTCATCTATTTCCCTTCTTTCATTCATAAACATATCATTTTCATCGTTCAGCAAATATTGTTCTAAGGGATCATTAGGAGGCACGACAATAGAAGCAAGACCAATAATATCATCTTTACAAGGCTATTCCTCATCAAGGGGTTGTCTACGAAATTTAGCAAAGTTAAACTCATGAGACATATTCCCCAAACCAACAGTAACAACATCCTTTTCGCCGTCTATTCTAGCATTAACAGTATTCAAGAAGGGTCTACCAAATATAATGGGACAAAAGTCATCTTGTGCGGAACCAAGAACAAGAAAATCAGCAGGATATTTGAATTTCTCACACAAGACTTCAACATCTCTAACAATCCCAACTGGTGAAATAGTATCTTTATTGTCAAGCTTCATTGTAACATCAATTTCTTCTATCTCAGCAGGTGCAGTATCGTGGATAATTTCTTTGTATAAGGAATGAGGTATTCCACTTACACTAGTACCCATATCACATAAGCCATGATAACAATGATCTCCTATTTTAACAGAAATAACAGGCATGCCTACAATAGGTCTATGTTTCTTTTTAGTGTCAGGTCTAGCAATTCTAGCAGCTTCATTACAGAAGTAAATAACATGCCCATCAATATTATCAGCCTAGAGATCTTTAACCATAGCAATACTAGGTTCAACTTTAGTTTGCTCAGGGGGTTTGGGTGTCCTAATATTACTTTTGTGGACCACAGTTGAAGCTTTAGCATGATCCTTTATTCTAACAGGGAAAGGTGGTTTTTCAATATAAGCAATAGGAACAATAGGATCATTATAATTGATAGTCTTTTCTTCAACCTTAATAGGTGCAACTACTTTTACTTCAATGGGAGGATTATATTTAAACCACTTCTCCTTAGGGAGATCAACATGGGTAGCAAAGGATTCATTAGCTACTATCTCAGAGTCAAGTCCATATTTAGTGCTAAATTCACGGAAAACATCGGTATCCATAAAAGATTTAACACAATCAAACTTAGGAGTTATACCTGACTCCTTACCTTCGTCGAGATCCCAATCTTGAGAGTTACATTTAATTCTTTCCAATAAATCTCTTCATCATAAAAGATCCAGTACAAGAAGTATCGAGCATGAAGCGATTATTGAGAGAAAGCCGAGCATAAATTTTTTGAATAATGATTTCTCTTGAGAGCACATGATTGGGGCATGAATATAACATTGACTTAAGCCTCCCCCAAGCTTGAGCAATTCTTTCTCCTTCGCGAGGCCAAAAATTATATATATAATTAAGATCACGATGAACAAGATGCATAGGATAAAACTTCTGATGAAATTCCAATTTCAGTCGTTTGTAGGTCCATGATCCCATATCATCACATTGCCTAAACCATGTCAATGCCTTTCCCTTCAAAGATAAAGGGAAGACCTTCTTCTTGATAACATCCTCGGGCATACCTGCAAGCTTAAATAATCCACAAACTTCATCCACATAGATTAGGTGCAAATCGGGATGTAATGTTCCATCACCTGTGAAAGGATTAGCTAGCAGTTTCTCTATAATAGCCGAAGGAATTTCAAAGTAAACATTTTTAGTAGGTTCAGTAGGTTGAGGGGAAACTCTTTGCTCTACTGGTCGGGGTGAAGATACCCGGAACAAGCCCCTCAAAGGATTATGTTCCATAGTAACACGCGACAGTAAATTTCAGCACACTATATAAATTTTTCCTTACCAAAGGCGCTTCACTCCCCGGAAACGGCGCCATAAAAGAGTCTTGATGACCCACAAGTATAGGGGATCTATTGTGGTCCTTTCTATAAGTAAGAGTGTCGAACCCAACGAGGAGCAGAAGGAAATGACAAGCGGTTTTCAGTAAGGTATTCTCTGCAGGCACTGAAATTATCGGTAACAGAGAGTTTTGTGATAAGGTGATTTGTAACGGGTAGCAAGTAATGAAAGTAAATAAGGCGCGGCAAGATGGCCCAATCCTTTTGGTAGCAAAGGATAAGCCTGGACAAACTCTTATATGAAGGAAAACGCTCCTGATGACACATGGGAATTATCGTCAACTAGTTTTCATCACGCTCATATGATTCACGTTCGTTACTTTGATAATTTGGTATGTGCGTGGACCGGTGCTTTGGTACTGCCCTTTCTTGGAAAAGTATCCCACTTATGATTAACCCCTATTGAAAGCTTCCGCAACTACAAAAGATGTATTAAGGTAAACCTAACCATAGCATTAAACATATGGATCCAAATCAGCCCCTTACGAAGCAACGCATAAACTAGGGTTTAAGCTTCTGTCACTCTAGCAACCCATCATCTACTTATTACTTCCCAATGCCTTCCTCTAGGCCCAAACAATGGTGAATTGTCATGTAGTCGATGTTCAGATAACACCACTAGAGGAAAGACAACATACATCTCATCAAAATATCGAACGAATACCAAATTCACATGACTACTTATAGCAAGACTTCTCCCATGTCCTCAGGAACAAACGTAACTACTCACAAATCATGTTCATGTTCATAATCAAAGGGGTATTAATATGCGTAAAGGATCTGAACATATCATCTTCCACCAAATAAACCAACTAGCATCAACTACAAGGAGTAATCAACACTACTAGCAACCCAGAGGTACCAATCTGAGGCTTTGGGACAAAGATTGGATACAAGAGATGAACTAGGGTTTTAGAGGAGATGGTGCTGGTGAAGATGTTGATGGAGATTGACCCCCTCCCGATGAGGGGATCATTGGTGATGATGGTGGCGATGATTTCCCCCTCCCGGAGGGAAGTTCCCCCGGCAGAACAGCTCTGCCGGAGGCCTAGATTGGTTCCGCCAAGGTTCCGCCTCGTGGTGGCGGAGTTTCTTCCCGTGAGCTTCCTTATGATTTTTTCCAGGGTAAAAGACTTCATATAGCAGAAGATGGGCACCGAAGGCCTGCCAGGGGCCTCACGAGGCAGGGGGTGCGCCCAAGGGGGTACGGCGTGCCCCCCACCCTCGTGGATGGTTGGTAGCCCCCCTCTGGTACATTCTTCGCTCGGTATTTTTTATTAATTCCAAAAATAACTTTAGTGGAGTTTCAGGACTTTTGGAGTTGTGCAGAATAGGTCTCTAATATTTGCTCCTTTTCCAGCACAGAATTCCAGCTGCCGGCATTCTCCCTCTTCATGTAAACCTTGTAATATGAGAGAGAATAGGCATAAGTATTGTGACATAACGTGTAATAACAGCCCATAATGCAATAAATATCAATATAAAAGCATGATGCAAAATGGATGTATCAACTCCCCAAGCTTAGACCTAGCTTGTCCTCAAGCGAAAACCGATAACTATAAATAGGTCCACATGTTTAGAGATGAGGTGTCGA
Organism: Triticum aestivum; assembly: GCF_018294505.1. Taxonomy (NCBI): domain Eukaryota; kingdom Viridiplantae; phylum Streptophyta; class Magnoliopsida; order Poales; family Poaceae; genus Triticum; species Triticum aestivum. The sequence goes on along the minus strand of NC_057805.1, from coordinate 186,291,819 downwards.
TAAAATAAAATACGGACATGAGGGCATCATGATAATTCTTATAACAGTAACATATATGGATATTGTCATATGATTTCTTATTCTCAAGTAATAATCTATTCACAATGTCAAGTATGAATCAGAAACTTTATTGAGAACTAACAAACTATGATCTCGGTCATTGAAGCAATTGCAATTTATCATAACATCGGAAAGAGTCAATATAAGAGCTTTTCAGCAAGTCCACATACTCAACTATCATTTAGTCTTTCACAATTGCTAACACTCACGCAATACTTATGGGTATGGAGTTTTAGTCGGACACAGAGAAAGATAGGGGCTTATAGTGTTGCCTCCCAACCTTTTACCTCAAGGGTAATGTCAATAATAATAGTTAATGCTAACGTACATCCAATTGGATATATATATATCAGGATCTTTCCAACACATTGTGCTTGCGAAAGGATAAAATGTAAAAGGGAAAGGTGAAGATAACCATGACTCTTGCATAAAGTATAAGACAAGAATAAAAGATAGGCCCTTCGCAGAGGGAAGCAGAGGTTGTCATGTGCTCTTATGGTTGGATGCACGAAGTCTTAATGGAAAAGAACATCACTTTATATTGCCACTTGTGATATGGACCTTTATTATGCAGTCCGTCGCTTTTATTGCTTCCATATCACAAGATCGTATAAAGCTTATTTTCTCCACACTAATAAATCATACATATCTAGAGAGCAATTTTTATTGCATGCAACATGACAACTTACTTGAAGGATCTTACTCAATCCATAGGTAGGTATGGTGGACTCTCATGGCAAAACTGGGTTTAAGGATATTTGGAAGGTGCAAAGAATTTGGCTAGCATGAGGGGGAATGGCAAGCTCAACATGTTGGATGATCCATGACAATATACTTTATTTCAGATATAAGAAAACATAACCCATTACGTTGTCTTCCTTGTCCAACATCAACTCTTTAGCATGTCATATTTTAATGAGTGCTGGCAATCATAAAAGATGTCCAAGATAGTATATTTATATATGAAAACCTCTCTTTCTTTATTACTTCCTATTAATTGCAACGATGACCAAAACTATGTTTTTCAACTCTCAACAACTTTTATTCATCATACTCTTTATATGTGAAGTCATTACTCTCCATAAGATCAATATGGTCTCTTTATTTCTTTTTATCCTTTTTCTTTCCCTTCTATTCCCTCACGATCATAGCAAGATAATCAAACCCTTAACTCAACACTAATCTTTATTATATATATATATAGGTCACGGACTCGATTACATAGAAGGATCATAAGGCAAAACTCAAAACTAAATCATACTAAAACTTTATTCTACTAGATCAAGATATTACCAAAAGGATCGAACTAAGAAAAACGGTAAAGATAGGAGTGTGATGGTGATACGATACCGGGGCGCCTCCCCCAAGCTTGGCAGTTGCCAAGGGGAGTGCACCTACCCATGTATTTATTGCTCTTTCTTCGGAGGTGGTGATGTGATATTCTTGGCGATGATGCCCCTCAGGATATGATTCTCTTCCTCGAGCTTATTGACTTGTTGCTTGAGGTCCATTATTTCCTTACGGAGCTTACCCGTGACGGCTAGAGCTCCTTTCACCCATGGATGTTGCATAGCTGCGGGAGAACAAGTAACACTCTTTTTCATATTTTCATAAGAGTGAAATTTAACATTGGAGGGGATGACCGAGTTTGCAATAGCTGAGCTCCATAGTTCCCCCATCGTGAATCCGGCTCAGAAACGGGAAGTAACTTCTTGATCCTCCTCCATAGCATCTATCCTTTTCAAGTTGGCCTCCATTTCTTCCTCCGTTGATGGCCCAAAGTGGTCAGCATCACTGTTTGCTCTTGCCGCCGGTGTCGGATTAGACACCCGGCTCTCCCCGACTGACTCTTGAGAAGACATCTTGCTCTAATCTACTGCAGAAAACAGCTCGAAACAAAAACACAGGATATTTGTGTGGTACGGTGGTCAAAACCTTCGGGAGATTATATAATGATTTTTTACTGACCAAAAGAAGTATCGTGCAAGAAAACGGAGTCCGGAGAGCACACGAGGTGCCCACGAGGCAGGGGGCGCGCCCAAGGGGGTAGGGCGCGCCCTCCACCCTCGTGGGTGCCTCGTGTCCTTCCCGGACTACTTCTTATTTTCCTATTTTTTTAAATATTCCAAAATGGAGAAAAATTGCCATTAGAACTGTTTTGGAGTCGGTTTACTTACCGTACCACATACCTATTCCTTTTCGGAGTCTAAAACATTCTGGAAAGTGTCCCTTATGTATTCCTCCGGGGTTACAGTTTCAATAACATTAGTTTCAACATTTATAGGATTACCTGAGATATAATGTTTGATTCTTTGACCGTTCACCACCTTTGGATTTATGCCTTCGAAGTTGTTGATTTTTATGGCACCAGAACAATAGACCTCCTCGATAACGTCAGGACCTTCCCACTTAGAGAGAAGTTTTCCTGCAAAAAATCTTAAACAAGAGTTGAATAGCAACACATGATCGCCTACATTAAACTCACGCTTTTGTATCCTTTTGTCATGCCATCTTTTAACTTTTTCTTTAAATAGTTTGGCATTCTCATAGGCATGGGTTCTCCATTCATCAAGTGAGCTAATGTCAAATAGTCTCTTCTCACCGGCAAGTTTGAAATCATAATTGAGATCTTTAATGGCCCAAAATGCCTTATGTTCTAGTTCGAGAGGTAAGTGACATGCTTTTCCATAAACCATTTTATACGGAGACATACCCATAGGATTTTTATATGCAGTTCTATAGGCCCATAATGCATCATCAAGTTTCTTGGACCAATTCATTCTAGATCTATTAACAGTCTTTTGGAAAATTAATTTGAGCTCTCTATTTCTCAATTCTACTTGACCACTAGACTGTGGGTGATATGGGGGTGCAATTCTATGATTAACATCATACTTAGCAAGCATTTTATGAAAAGCATCATACTTAGATCTATGAACCACCATCAGTCATTAAGTATCTAGGGACTCCAAACCTCGGAAAAATAACTTCTTTAAGCATCTTAATGGAGGTGTTATGATCAGCACTACTAGTTGGAATAGCATCTACCCACTTAGTAACGTAATCAACAGCAACTAAAATATGTGTATACCCATTAGAGGAAGGAAACGGTCCCATATAATCAAAGCCCCAAACATCAAATGGTTCAATAACAAGTGAATAGTTCATAGGCATTTCTTGACGTCTACTAATATTACCAATTCTTCCACAAGACAAGACAAACTTACGGACATCTTTGAAGAGAGTAGGCCAATAATAACCAGATTGCAATACCTTATGTGCAGCTCTATCTCCAGCGTTATGTCCTCCATAAGCTTCGGAGTGACACTTGCGTAGGATCTGTTCCTATTCACGCTCAGGTATACAACATCTGATAACACCATCTACTACTTCTTTATAAAGGTGTGGGTCATCCCAGAAGTAATGTCTTAAATCATAGAAAAACTTTTTCTTTTGCTGGTATGTGAAACTAGGTGGTATAAATTTAGCAACAATGTAATTAGCATAATCAGTATACCATGGAGCAGCACTGGAAGCATTTATGACACCCAATTGTTCATCAGGAAAGCTATCATCAATAGGTAGTGGGTCATCAAGAACATTCTCTAACCTAGACAAGTTGTCTGCGACGGGGTTATCAGCTCCCATTCCATCAATAATATGCAAATCAAATTCTTGTAGCAAGAGAACCCATCTGATATGTCTAGGTTTAGCATCTTTCTTTTCCATAAGGTTTAATAGCAGCATGATCAGTGTGAACAGTTACTTTAGAATCAATAATATAAGGTATGTACTTATCACAAGCAAATACGACTGCTAAAAATTCGTTTTCAGTAGTAGCATAATTTCTCTGGGCGTTGTCTAGAGTTTTACTAGCATATTGGATAACATCTAATTTCTTATCAACTCTTTGTCCTAGAACAGCACCTACAGCATAATCGCTAGCATCACACATAATTTCAAAGAGTAAATTCCAATCAGGTGGCTGAACAATAGGTGCAGAAATCAATGCTTTCTTTAGTATTTCAAATGCTTCTACACAATCATCATCAAAGACAAACGGCATATCTTTTTGGAAGAGATTAGTCAGCGGCCTGGAGATTTTAGAGAAGTCCTTAGTGAACCTCCTATAAAAACCAGCATGACCAAGCAAACTTCTTATACCTTTAATGTCCTTGGGACACAACATCTTTTCAATAGCATCAACTTTAGCTTTGTCAACTTCAATACCTATTTCAGAAATTTTATGCCCCAAGACAATACCTTCATTAACCATAAAGTGGTACTTCTCCCAATTGAAGACAAGGTTAGTTTCTTCACATCTCTGCAAAACTCGATCAAGGTTGCTCAAGAAATCATCAAAAGAAGTTCCATATACGGAGAAATCATCCATGAAAACCTCAACAATCTTTTCACAAAAATCAGAGAATATAGCCATCATGTATCTTTGAAAGGTAGCAGGTATGATAACCCACAAGTATAGGGGATCGCAATAGTTTTCGAGGGTAGAGTATTCAACCCAAATTTATTGATTCGACACAAGGGGAGCCAAAGAATATTCTCAAGTATTAGCAGTTGAGTTATCAATTCAACCACACCTGGAAAACTTAATATCTGCAGCAAAGTATTTAGTAGCAAAGTAGTATGGAAGTAACGGTAACGGTGGCAAAAGTAACAGTAGCAGTTTTGTAGTAATTGAAACAGTGGCAACGGTAAAGTAACTAAGCAAAGAGCAATATGTGAAAAGCTCGTAGGCGTTGGATCGGTGATGGAGAATTATGTCGGATGTGATTATTCATGCAACAGTTATAACATAGGGTGACATTGAACTAGCTCCAATTCATCAATGTAATGTAGGCATGTATTCCGAATATAGTCATACGTGCTTATGGAAAAGAACTTGCATGACATCTTTTGTCCTACCCTCCCGTGGCAGCGGGGTCCTATAGGAAACTAAGGGATATTAAGGCCTCCTTTTAATAGAGTACCAGACCAAAGCATTAACACTTAGTGAATACACGAACTCCTCGAACTACGGTCATCACTGGGAGTGGTCCTGATTATTGTCGCTTCGGGGTTGCCAGATCATAACACGTAGTAGGTGACTATTGACTTGCAAGATAGGATCAAGAACTCACATATATTCATGAAAACATAATAGGTTCAGATCTGAAATCATGGCACTCGGGCCCTAGTGACAAGCATTAAGCATAAAAAAGTCATAGCAACATCAATCTCAGAACATAATGGACACTAGGGATCAAACACTAACAAAACTAACTCGATTACATGATAAATCTCATCCAACCCATCGCCGTCCAGCAAGCCTAGGATGGAATTAGTCACGCACGGCGGTGAGCATCATGAAACTGGTGATGGAGGAAGGTTGATGATGATGACAGTGACGGATTCCCCTCTCCGGAGCCCCGAACGGACTACAGATCAGCCCTCCCGAGAGAGATTAGGGCTTGCCGACGGCTCTGTATTGTAAAATGCGATGAATCCTTCTGTCTGATTTTTTTCTCCCCGAACGTGAGTACATAGAGTTGGAGTTGAGGTCGGTGGAGCACCAGGGGGCCCATGAGGCAGGGGGCGCGCCCAGGGGGGTAGGCGCGCCCCCACCCTCGTGGACAGGGTGTGGGGCCCCTGGCCTGGATTCTTTCTCCAGTATTTTTTATATTCCAAAAATATTCTCCGTGAAGTTTCAGGTCATTCGGAGAACTTTTATTTCTGCACAAAAATAACACCATGGCAATTCTGCTGAAAAGAGCGTCAGTCCGGGTTAGTTCCATTCAAATCATGCAAGTTAGAGTCGAAAACAAGGGCAAAAGTGTTTGGAGAAGTAGATACGATGGAGACATATCAACTCCCCCAAGCTTAAACCTTTGCTTGTCCTCAAGAAATTCAGTTGAAAAACTGAAAGTGATAAAGAAAAACTTTTACAAACTCTGTTGGCTCTTGTTGTTGCAAATATGTAAAGACAACATTCAAGTTTTCAGCAAAGATTATGAACTAACCATATTCACAATAACGCTTAGGTCTCATGTTTACTCATATCAATGGCATAATCAACTAGCGAGCAATAATAATAAATCTTGGATGACAACACTTTCTTAAAACAATCATAATATGATATAACAAGATGGTATCTCGCTAGCCCTTTCCGAGACCGCAAATCATTAATGCAGAGCACCTTTGAAGATTAAGGACTGACTAAACATTGTAATTCACGGTAAAAGAGATCCAGTCATAGTCATAACCAATATAAATTAATAGTAATGGATGCAAATGACAGCGGTGCTCTCCAGCTCGTGCTTTTTAATAAGAGGATGATGACTCAACATAAAAGTAAATAGATAGGCCCTTCGCAGAGGGAAGCAGGGATTTGTAGAGGTGCAGAGCTCGATTTTAAAGCAGATATAAATAATATTTTGAGCGGCATACTTTCATTGTCAACATAACAACCGAGAGATCTCGATATCTTCCATGCTACACACATTATAGGCGGTTCCCAACCAGAATGGTAAAGTTTATACTCCCCCTCCACCAACAAGCATCAATCCATGGCTTGCCCGAAACAACGGGTGCCTCCAACTAACAAAAGTCCCGGGGGAGTTTTGTTTCCAATTATTTTGATTTGATTTGAGCATGGGACTGGGCATCCCGGTGAACAGCCATTTTCTCGTGAGTGAGGAGCGGAGTCCACTCCTCTTGAGAATAACTCGCCTAGCATGGAAGATACAGACAGCCCTAGTTGATACATGAGCTATTCGAGCATACAAAACAGAATTTCATTTGAAGGTTTAGAGTTTGGCACATAGAAATTTACTTGGAACGGCAGGTAGATACCGCATATATAGGAAGGTATGGTGGACTCATATGGAATAACTTTGGGGTTTATGGAAGTGGATGCACAATCAGTATTCCCGCTTAGTACAAGTGAAGGCTAGAAAAAGACTGGGAAGCGACCAACTAGAGAGCGACAACAGTCATGAACATGCATTAAAGTTAATAAACATTGAGTGCAAGAATGAGTAGGATATAAATCACCATGAACATAAATATTGTGGAGGCTATGTTGATTTTGTTTCAACTACATGCGTGAACATGTGCCAAGTCAAGCCACTCGAATCATTCAAAGGAGGATACCACCTTATCATACCACATCACAACCATTTTAATAGCATGTTGGCAAGCAAGGTAAACCATTATAAACTCCTAGCTAATTAAGCATGGCATAAGCAACTATAATCCCTAATTGTCATTGCAAACATGTTCATTCATAATAGGCTGAATCAGGAACAATGAACTAATCATATTTACAAAAACAAGAGAGGTCGAATTCATACCAGCTTCTCTCATCAATCAGTCCACCATATACCGTCATTATTGCCTTTCACTTGCACGACCGAACGGTGTGGATAATAATAATAGTGCACGTGCAAGGGACTAAGCTGGAATCTGCAAGCATTTAATACAAAGGAGAAGACAAGATAATATGGGCTCCTGGTTAAATCAACAATAATGCATATAAGAGCCACTTCAACATTTTCATTAGGGTCTTCTCCTCTCGACCCCCAAAGAAAATAAAAGAAATAAAACTATTTACACGGGAAAGCTCCCAACAAGCAAAAAGAAGAACGAGAAATCTTTTTGAGTTTTCTTTTAATTATTACTACTACAGGCATGAAAAGTAAACTAGCTAAAAGCTAAAACTATTTTTTTCTTTTTGTTAAGGTTATTCAAGCACAGAAGAAGAAAGCAAAAAAATAAACTAGCATGGATAGTACAATGAAAAAGTATGAGCATCGACAACTGGCATGAGTGTGTGAACATGGATGTAATGTCGGTGAGAAATATGTACTCCCCCAAGCTTAGGCTTTTTGTTGTCCTTGAATTTTACCTTAGGGTGCCTTGGGCATCCCCAAGCTTAGGCTCTTGCCATTCCTTATTCCAAAATCCATCAAATATTTACCCAAGGACTTGAAAACTTCACAACACAAAATTCAACAGAAAATCTCATGAGCTCCGTTAGCGAAATAAAACAAACCACCACTTTAAGGTACTGTAATGAACTCATTCGTTATTTATATTGGTGTGAAACCTACTATATTCCAACTTCTCTATAGTTCAAACCCCCCGATACTAGCCATAGGTTCATCAAAATAAGCAAACAACACACGAAAAACAGAATCTGTCAAAAACAGAACAATCTGTAGTAATCTGTATCAAATGCAAACTTCCGTAACTCAGAAAAATCTACCAAAATAGGACAACCTAGATAATTTGATTATTGATCTACTTCAATTGGAATCAGTATTTTATCACTTCCTAATAATTTGTAACAATTATTTTCGTGAGCAGAAAGTTTCTGACTTTTTCAGCAAGATCAAATAATTATCACCCAAGATGATCCTGTAGGTTTTACTTGGCACAAACACTAATTAAAACATAAAAACTACATATAATCAGAGGCTAGATGAATTAATTATTACTAAACAGGAACAAAAATCAAGGAACAAAAATAAAATAGGGTTGCCTCCCAACAAGCGCTATCGTTTAACGCCCCTAGCTAGCCATTTTTATTGCAAGGATAATTCAGAAAACAGACAAAAAAAATACTATTTTTGCTTTATTTATTCTAAATAACAGAAAGTAAAAGGAGGGTACAGAGAGTTGTGCTTTCTAACTTCATCCATCTTATTTTCATCAAAAAGAATCCACTAACAAGGTTGATCAAGTCTTGTTAACAAACTCATTCTGAATCCTATGAAACCGGAGAATTTTCGAATAGCACTAGGTTACCTCAACGGGGATATGCACATCTCCAAGAATAAGAATACATATTTCTTCTTGACAGTGGGAAGAGGAAATTCAAAACCTCCAATAATTATCGATGGAAATTTTCCAATAGAGTTTATACTATGGACTTGAGGTTGTTTCCTCGGAAAGTGTACCGTGTGCTCATTACCTTTAACATGAAAAGTGACATTGCCTTTGTTGCAATCAATAACAGCCCCTGTGGTATTCAAAAAGGGTCTACCAAGGATAATCGACATACTATCGTCCTCGGGAATATCAAGAATAACAAAGTCCGTTAAAATAGTAACATTTGCAACCACAACAGGCACATCCTCACAAATAACGACAGGTATAGCAGTTGATTTATCAGCCATTTGTAAAGATATTTAAGTAGGTGTCAACTTATTCAAATCAAGTCTATGATATAAAGAGAGAGGCATAACACTAACACCTGCTCCAAGATCACATAAAGCAGTTTTAACATAGTTTCTTTTAATGGAGCATGGTATAGTTGGTACTCCTAGATCTCCAAGTTTCTTTGGTATTCCACCCTTAAAAGTATAATTAGCAAGCATGGTGGCAATTTCAGCCTCCAGTATCTTTCTTTTATTAGTAACAATTTCTTTAATATACTTAGCATAAGGGTTCATACGCAAAAAGATAGGTCTAATCATTTTAGCAAAACTCTCAAAATACTCATCATCCATTTTCTTGGATGGTTTAGGAGGAAATGGCATGGGTTTCTGAACCCATGGTTCTCTTTCTTTACCGTGCTTCCTAGCAACAAAGTCTCTCTTATCATAACGTTGATTCTTTGATTGTGGGTTATCAAGATCAACAGCAGGGTCAATCTCTACATCATTGTTATCGCTAGGTTGAGCATCAACATGAAAATCATCATTAATATTATCACTAGGTTCATGTTCATCACCAGATTGTGTTTCAGCATTAGAAATAGAAATATCATTGGGATTCTTAGGTGTGTCAACAATAGGTTCACTAGAAGCATGCAGAGTCCTATCATTTTTCTTTTTCTTCTTCTTAGAAGGACTAGGTGCATCAACATTAGTTCTCTGAGAATCTTGCTCAATTCTCTTAGGGTGGCCCTCAGGATATAATGGTTCCTGAGTCATTTTACCCCCTCTAGTCATAACTCTAACATCATTATCATTTTTCTTATTATTTAAGTCATTGATCAAATCATTTTGAGCTTTAAGCACTTGTTCTACTTGAGTGGTAACCATCGAAGCATGTTTACTAATGAGTTTGAGTTCACCTTTAACTCTAGACATAAAATCACTCAAGTGTTCAATCATATAAGCATTGCGTTTCAATTGTCTACCAACATAAGCATTGAAGTTTTCTTGTTTAACAATAAAATTATCAAACTCATCTAGGCATTGGCTAGCAGACTTATAACGAGGAATATCAGCTTCATCAAATCTATAGAGAGAATTTACCTTTACTACCTGTGTCGGGTTATCAAGACCATGTATTTCTTCAATAGGCGGTAAATTCTTAACATCATCAGCTTTAGTACCTTTTTCTTTCATAGATTTCTTTGCCTCTTGCATATCTTCAGGACTGAGAAATAGAATACCCCTTTTCTTCGGAGTTGGCTTAGGAGTTGGTTCAGGAAGTGTCCAATTATTTTCATTAGTCAACATATTATTCAATAGCAATTCAGCTTGATCAACAGTTCTTTCCCTGAAAACACAACCAGCACAACTATCCAGGTGGTCTCTGGAAGCATCGGTTAGTCCATTATAAAATATATCAAGTATTTCATTTTTCTTGAGAGGATGATCAGGCAAAGAATTAAGTAATTGGAGAAGCCTCCCCCAAGCTTGTGGGAGACTCTCTTCTTCAATTTGCACAAAATTATATATTTCCCTTAAAGCAGCTTGTTTCTTATGAGCGGGGAAATATTTAGCAGAGAAGTAATAAATCATATCCTGGGGACTATGCACACAACCAGGAACAAGAGAATTAAACCATGTTTTAGCATCACCCTTTAACGAGAACGGAAATAATTTAAGGATATAGTAGTAGCGAGTTTTCTCATCATTAGTGAATAGGGTGGCTATATCATTTAATTTAGTAACATGTGCCACAACAGTTTCAGATTCATAGCCATGAAAAGGATCAGATTCAACCAAATTAATTATCTCAGGATCGAAAGAGAAATCATAATCCTTATCAGTAATACAGATAGGTGAAGTAGCAAAAGCAGGGTCACATTTCATTCTAGCATTCAAAGATTTTTCTTTCAACTTAGCTAATAATTTCTTAAGATCCTATCTGTCATTGCAAGCAAGAAAGTCTCTTGCAGTTTCTTCATCCATAACATAACCCTAAGGCACAACAGGCAATTCATATCTAGGGGGAGAATCTTCATCATCACTTTCATCAATATTATCAGCTTCAATAATTTCATTATCTCTAGCCCAGCAAGTTGTTCATCAAGAAATTCACCTAGTGGCACAATATTATCAAGCATAGAAGTAGTTTCATCATAAGTATCATGCATAGCAGAAGTGGCATCATCAATAACGTGTGACATAACAGAATTAATAGCAGAAGCAGGTTTAGGTGTCGCAAGCTTACTCAAAATAGAACGTGAATCAAGTGCAGAGCTAGATGGCAGTTCCTTACCTCCCCTCGTAGTTGAGGATTAAATTTTGTTTTATCGTCTTTCAAGTTCCTCATAGTGACCTGCAGATAAAAATCCCAAGTGACTCAAAGAATAGAGCTATGCTCCCTGGCAATGGCGCCAGAAAATAGTCTTGATAACCCACAAGTATAGGGGATCGCAACAGTTTTCGAGGGTAGAGTATTCAACCCAAATTTATTGATTCGACATAAGGGGAGCCAAATAATATTCTCAAGTATTAGCAGTTGAGTTGTCAATTCAAGCACACCTGGAAAACTTAATATCCGCAGCAAAGTATTTAGTAGCGAAGTAGTATGGAAGTAACGGTAATGGTGGCAAAAGTAACAGTAGCAGTTTTGTTGTAATTGTAACAGTGGCAACGGTAAAGTAACTAAGCAAAGAGCTATATGTGAAAAGCTCGTAGGCATTGGATCGGTGATGGAGAATTATGTCGGATGCGATTATTCATGCAACAGTTATAACATAGGGTGACACAGAACTAGCTCCAATTCATCAATGTAATGTAGGCATGTATTCCGAATATAGTCATACGTGCTTATGGAAAAGAACTTGCATGACATCATTTGTCCTACCCTCCCGTGGCAGCGGGGTCCTATTGGAAACTAAGGGATATTAAGGCCTCCTTTTAATAGAGTACCGGACCAAAGCATTAACACTTAGTGAATACACGAACTCCTCAAACTACGGTCATCACCGGGAGTGGTCCCGATTATTGTCACTTCGGGGTTGCCGGATCATAGCACATAGTAGGTGACTATTGACGACAGTGAGCATCATGAAATTGGTGATGGAATTACTCATGGACGGCAGTGAGCATCATGAAATTGGTGATGGAGGAAGATTGATGATGATGTCGACGATGGATTCCCCTCTCCGGAGCCCCGAATGGACACCAGATCAGCCCTCCTGAGAGAGATTAGGGCTTGGCGGCGGCTCCGTATCGTAAAACGCGATGAACCTTCTCTCTGATTTTTTTCTCCCCGAACGTGAATACATAGAGTTGGAGTTGAGGTCATTGGAGCACCAGGGGGCCTACAAGGCAGGGGGCGCCCCCAGGGGGGTAGGCACGCCCCCACCCTCGTGGACAGGGTGTGGGGCCCCTGGCCTTGATTCTTTCGCCAGTATTTTTTATATATTCCAAAATTATTCTCCGTGAAGTTTCAGGTCATTCCGAGAACTTTTATTTCTACACAAAAATAACACCATGGCAATTCTGCTAAAAACAGCGTCAGTCCGGGTTAGTTCCATTCAAATCATGCAAGTTAGAGTCCAAAACAAGGGCAAAAGTGTTTGGAAAAGTAGATACGATGGAGACGTATCAAGGTGCGTTACATCAACCAAAAGGCAAACGTCTATAAGCAAAGGTACCGAAAGCTGTCCAGAGAAATTATTATTCAAAAAATTCATGCCCCAATCATGAGCTCTCCAGAGAAATTATTATTCAAAAAATTTATGCTCGGCTTTCTCTCAATAATCGCTCCATGCTCGATACTTCTTGTACTGGCTCTTTTATGATGAAGACTATTGAATTCAAATGGGATTTATTGGAAAGAACTAAACGCAACTCTGAAGATTGGGATCTCGATGAAGGTAAGGAGTCAGGTATAACACCTAAGTTTGATTGTGGTAAATCTTTTATGGATACCGATGTTTTCCGTGAATTTAGCACTAAATATGGACTTGACTCTGAGATAGTAGCTACTTTCTATGAATCCTTTGCTACTCATGTTGATCTCCCTAAGGAGAAGTGGTTTAAATATAATCCTCCCATTGAAGTAAAATTAGTTGCACCTATTAAAGTTGAAGAAAAGACTATCACTTATAATGATCCTATTGTTCCTACCGCTTATATTGAAAAATCACCTTTCCCTGTTAGAATAAAGGATCATGCTAAAGCTTCAACTGTGGTCAACAAAAGTAATATTAGGACACCCAAACCCCCTGAGCAAATTAAAGTTGAACCTGGTATTGCTATGGTTAAAGATCTCTTGGCTGATAATATTAATGGGCATGTTATTTACTTTTGTAATGAAGCTGCTAGAATTGCTAGACCTGACACTAAAAAGAAACATAGACCTGTTGTAGGCATGACTGTTATTCTTGTCAAAATAGGAGATCATTGTTATCATGGCTTATGTGATATGGGTGCTAGTGCAAGTGCAATACCTCATTCCTTATACAAATATATTATGCATGATATTGCACCTGCTGAGCTAGAAGAAATTGATGTTACAATTAAGCTTGCCAATAGAGATACTATTTCACCAGTTGGGATTGTTAGAGATGTTGAAGTCTTGTGTGGGAAAGTCAAATATCCTGCTGATTTCTAGTTCTTGGTTCCCCACAAGATGACTTTTGTCCCATTATATTCGGTAGAACCTTCTTGAAAACTGTTAATGCTAGAATAGACTGCGAAAAGGATGTTATTACTATTGGTTTGGGGGATATGTCTCATGACTTTAACATTGCTAAATTTCGTAAACAACCCCGTGATGAGGAATTGCCTAGTAAAGAAGAAATTATTGGTCTTGCTTCTATTGCCGTGCCTCCTAATGATCCCTTAGAACAATATTTGCTAGACCATGAAAATGATATGTTTATCAATGAAAGAGTGGAAATAGATGAAGTATTCTTTAAACAGGGACCCATTTTGAAACACAACTTGCCTGTTGAAATCCTAGGGGATCCTCCTCCACCCAAGGGTGATCCCGTGTTTGAGCTTAAACCATTACCTGATACTCTTAAATATGCTTATCTTGATGAAAAAAGGATATATCCTATTATTATTAGTGCTAACCTTCCAGAGCATGAAGAGAATAAATTATTAAAAACTCTGAAGAAGCACCGTGCTGCTATTGGATATACTCTTGATGATCTTAAGGGCATTAGTCCCACTCTATGCCAGCACAAAATAAAATTGGAGAAAGACGCTAAACCAGTTGTTGATCACCAACGACGGTTAAATAATAAGATGAAAGAAGTGGTAAGAAAAGAAATACTAAAGCTTCTGGAGGCAGGTAGAATTTATCCCGTTGCTGATAGTCAATGGGTAAGTCATGTCCATTGTGTCCCTAAGAAGGGAGGTATTACTGTTGTTCCTAATGATAAAGATGAATTGACCCCACAAAGAATTGTTACTGGTTATAGAATGGTAATTGACTTCTATAAACTAAATAAAGCTACTAAAAAGGATCATTACCCTTTACCTTTTATTGATCCAATGCTAGAAAGATTATCCAAACATACGCATTTTTGCTTTCTAGATGGTTATTCCGGTTTCTCTCAAATACCTGTGTCAAAAGAGGATCAAGAAAAGACCACTTTTCCTTGCCCTTTCGGTACCTTTGCTTATAGACGTATGCCTTTTGGTTTATGTAACGTACCTGCTACCTTTCAAAGATGCATGATGGCTATATTCTCTGATTTTTGTGAAAAGATTGTTGAGGTTTTCATGGATGATTTCTCCGTATATGGAACTTCTTTTGATGATTGCTTGAGCAACCTTGATCGAGTTTTGCAGAGATGTGAAGAAACTAACCTTGTCTTGAAATGGGAGAAGTTCCACTTTATGGTTAATGAAGGTATTGTCTTGGGGCATAAAATTTCTGAAAGAGGTATTGAAGTTGACAAAGCTAAAGTTGATGCTATTGAAAAGATGTCGTGTCCCAAGGACATTAAAGGCATAAGAAGTTTCCTTGGTCATGGTGCTCCATGGCATGCTGATTATGCTAATTACATTGTTGCTAAATTTATACCACCTAGTTTCACATACCAGCAAAAGAAAAAGTTTTTCTATAATTTAAGACATTACTTCTGGGATGACCCACACCTTTATAAAGAAGGAGTAGATGGTGTTATTAGACATTATATACCTGAGCATGAACAGGAACAGATCCTAAGCAAGTGTCACTCCGAGGCTTATAGAGGACACCACGCTGGAGATAGAACTGCACATAATGTATTGCCATCCGGTTTTTATTTGCCTACTCTCTTCAAAGATGCCCGTAAGTTTGTCTTGTCTTGTGATGAATGTCAAAGAATTGGTAATATTAGTAGACGTCAAGAAATTCCTATGAACTATTCACTTGTTATTGAACCATTTGATGTTTGGGGCTTTGATTATATGGGACCCTTTCCTTCCTCTAATGGGTATACACATATTTTAGTTGTTGTTGATTACGTTACTAAGTGGGTAGAAGCTATTCCAACTAGTAGTGCTGATCATAACACCTCCATTAAGATGCTTAAAGAAGTTACTTTTCCGAGGTTTGGAGTCCCTAGATATTTAATGACTGATGGTGGTTCAATTTTATTCATGGTGCTTTTCGTAAAATGCTTGCTAAGTATGATGTTAATCATAGGATTGCATCCCCATCTCACCCACAGTCTAGTGGTCAAGTAGAATTGAGTAATAGAGAGCTCAAATTAATTTTGCAAATGACTATTAATAGATCTAGAAAGAATTGGTCCAAGAAACTTGATGATGCATTATGGGCCTATAGATCTGCATATAAAAATCCTATGGGTATGTCTCCGTATAAAATGGTTTATGGAAAAGCATGTCACTTACCTCTCGAACTAGAACATAAGGCATATTGGGCCATTAAAGAGCTCAATTATGATTTCAAACATGCCAGTGAGAAGAGACTATTTGACATTAGCTCACTTGATGAATGGAGAACCCAGGCTTATGAGAATGCCAAACTGTTTAAAGAAAAGGTTAAAAGATGGCATGACAAGAGGATACAAAAGCGTGAGTTTAACGTAGGTGACTATGTGTTGCTATTCAACTCTCGTTTAAGATTTTTTGCAGGAAAACTTCTCTCTAAATGGGAAGATCCTTACGTTATCGAGGAGGTCTCTCGTTCGGGTGCTATAAAAATCAACAACTTCGAAGGCACAAATCCAAAGGTGATGAACGGTCAAAGAATCAAACATTATATCTCAGGTAATCCCATAAATGTTGAAACTAATGTTGTTGAAACCGTAACCCCGGAGGCATACATCAGAGACACTTTCCATAACGTTTCAGACTCCGAAAAGGAATAGGTATGTGGTATGGTAAGTAAACCGACTCCAAAACAGTTATAATGGAAATTTTTCTCCGTTTTGGAATATTTAAGAAAATAGGAAAATAAGAAGTAGTCCGGGAAGGACACGCGGCGTCCACGAGGGTGGAGGGCGCGCCCCCTGCCTCGTGGGCACCTTGTGTGCTCTCCGGACTCCGTTTTCTTGCACGATACTTCTTTTGGTCGGTAAAAGTTCATTATATAATGTAACATCCCAAATTTCAATTTGGAATGTTATACATTAGATCATCATTGCATAGCATATTTTATTGCATTTTGGAAAATCCTCGATCAATCCTAAGCAACTCAAGGACCCTCGGAGAGAGTTGGGGATTTTCCCGGTTTTTCATATTTAATTTTTATCAAATAATAAAACGAGGATTTTTGGTTTTAATTATTTTTCTCTCCGAAAAATATTTCATATTAAAATAAATGAGAGGAGAAAATATGACTTCTCCACAATAATTGAAATATTGGAGGAAAAATATTAAAATCAAATATTTGATTTTATTCGGATTTTATTTGCAATTTTAATTGCATTAAAAAAAATTGCACGTTTTCAAAACTGCATTTTTGGGCCAAGAAAATGTTCATCTTGTTCTAATTATTTTAATTAGACGGGAAAAATTTGTTTTAGCATTTTTGGATTTTTATTTATTTTTCTGCGATTGTTTTTAGATTCGGCGAATTAAAAAAATTAAAAAATCCCGCGCCCGACTAGGCCGAGGCCGAGCCGAGCCAGGTCGGCCCGTTCCCGCGCCGTCTCCCTCCCGAGCACGGCTCCCGCCGCCGCCGAGTCCGGCTCGAGCACGCCGCGACCCCGCCGCCTTGCCCCCTCCCCCACGCCACCCCTCCCCTCCTATAAGTACCCTCCCTGCCCCCCCACCTCTCCTCACCCCGCCGCCCCAACCCGCACCCGCCACCGCCACCAGGAGCGCCCGCGCCGCCGCCGAAGACGCCGCCGCCCCGGAGCCCGTGTGCCACCGCCCGCCGCCTCTCGTCGCCACCCGAGCCTCGCCGCCCCTCGCTCGACCCGCCGGAGCTGCCCGCCGAGGTAGCCGAACGCTGCCGCCGTGGCCGGTTTCTAAAAAAAAGCCCTGGTTTTTTTAAAACCCTAGTTTTTTTATATAGATCGGTTTATTTTTTTGGTTTTATTACTTAGTGTTCACCGATCCGTTCGTTTTAATGAACGCGTTCGTCGGTTTGACGCTGTTAAAGAACGTTCATTCGTTTAACTGTTCGTCAGTTTTCTTTTTCGTCGGATTTTCCACGATTATTCCAGATCGCGATTTCTGATCAGATTTTCGTTCTGGTTTAACTTTTCGCTCGTTTATCGGAATCAGGCGATTCCAGCGCCTAGAGTTTCATCTCGAAATTCTCTTTCCGTTTAACCTACTCAAAAAAGTTTTTGCTACTGTAGAATTTGACTTAGATCCAGATTAGTAAACGAAGCTTGTTTCTTTCGCCGTTTGACCTTCATTGCTTCGTTTGAGTTGAATCTTTTTGCAAACCGGAGTTCTTAAGTTGAACTTTCTGGTTAGATCTTTATTTGAGTTTTACTTGTGCATTAGATGAGTACTTATTGTTTGCTTGTTTGTTTGCGATAGAGTACCCGGAGTGCGCCGCTTGCTACTTCGAATCTCAAGGTTTCACGGACCATCAGCAAGGCAAGTAACACTTTGATCATACCTCTTTTACTACCCAGTTTTATTGCATTAGATCAACCCTCAAACATTGCATGGTTAGGATCTAATTAACTTGTGGGTATTGGGAAGTAGTTGAGGTAGTACCTACTGCCCTGTTTATTGTCAAACCCTTGGGAGTTACTTCTACGTTTGCTTATATCGCTATGCTATGCTAGTAGACGTGGATTGGGTTTGAGAGGTATTCACGACAGATGTGAGATTGTTAACTAATGGTTTACTTAAGGTGGCAACTAAAACTCACATCTGGGTGGATTGAGGCACCTGGAGAACCCAGTGCTGCCTGTATTTTTGGATATCCCGGAGTACCCGTGTGATCATCCTATGGACCGCCACCCAGGCTCAAAGGGATCATGAGATTATTCATGCTAGAAACTTCCGTGTGCAGCCACAAGCTATTATGGGCTCTAGCATAGTTGAGTAGGTTGTGTGAGCTCTTGAAGAGGTAGACTAGCAGATGTAGGGGATGTAGGTGGTACTGTCTACCCGGAGTAGAGAGTTAACGCTTCTGAAAGACTGTGTCTCGGTCATCCGTTTCTCAAACACCATGAAGTGCGAGAATCCCAACGGAGGAGATCGAGTCTTGTGGGGAAAAGTGCACAAACCTCTGCAGAGTGTATAAACTAATCATGGTTAGCCGTGTCCCCGGTTATGGACATCTTGAGTATCTAGTACCTGGATTATCATGTGAATCTCATCATGTTACTTTAATTAAATTTTTTGGGTTTAATGATGTTACTTAATTGGGATTGAGTTGGAGGTATCTTCTCAATGTTTAACAACCACCATGATAGTTAAATAAAATTTATTCCTTTGAAGTAGGGAAAAACTGGCTTTTCGCAAAACTGTAACCATAGAGCTTTCTACCAGCCATATATGCATGTAGTATATTATTATTCTGTTCATTACTCTCTATGTGTTACATTGCCAGCATATTCCATGTGCTGACCGTTTTCGGGCTGCAACGTTTCATGTTGCAGACTTTTCAGACGACCAGTAAGGTGCCTTAGGTCGTGGTCTTATACTCAGTGATGCCGTTGGAGTTGATGGACTCACTTATCTTCCAAGCCTTCCGCTGTTATCGTATTAGATGGCCTTAAGCCATATTTATCATACTTATTCTCCTTTGAGATATTCATTGTAATAAGTGTGTGATTTCTACTCTATTATAAATCCTCCATTTGTACTGTGCGTGTCAGCATTACTGATCCAGGGATGACACTGGTGCACAGCAGCCACAGACTGTTTGAGGTCTGGTCGCTACATATAATCTCCCGAAGGTTTTGACCACCGTACCACGCAAATATCCTCTGTTTTTGTTTTGAGCTGTTTTTTTGACAGATCTAGATCACCATGACGTCTCCAAGCACCCCCAAGGACAACTTCTTCGAGAAAGTCATCAACCCCTACCTCGCGGAGGTGCTGCAACACCCTCAAACCATTGAGATGCGTGAGGGGTTGCTGCACATCCGCGATGTTGAGGGACCAAGGAGGACTGGAAGCGTGGAGACAAGACTCGAAGCAATGGAGCAACAAGTTTTCAAGTGCCAAGAGATGGTGGAACATGGACTCGGCGCCAACCACATAATGATCACGGAGTTCACCAGCAACCACAAGCTAGATGCCAAGAACATTGGGGAGGCCATCTTCAAGCTTCACGAGAAAATCGAGCATCTCCAAGCCCAGATCTATGACCTACAAAACCAAAAC
The DNA here is from genome assembly GCF_018294505.1 of Triticum aestivum. Lineage (NCBI taxonomy): Eukaryota > Viridiplantae > Streptophyta > Magnoliopsida > Poales > Poaceae > Triticum > Triticum aestivum. Next base: position 186,271,801 of record NC_057805.1, on the reverse strand, counting down.
TGTGAGTATGAATATAGATTCAAGAGGATGAGTTTGGCTACAGATTTAAGGATCCCGGAGACTCGATCATCCTTCTATGATGGTGAGCCTATGCCTTGGAAGATGGATGACCAGCCTACATCATCAACAACTCCATCATCACCACCTCCGAAGAAAGAGATATAATCACATGTGTATGGGCACTCCCCTTGGCAACTGCCAAGCTTGGGGAGGTGCCTCGGTATCGTATCACCATCACACTCCTATCTTTACCATTTTTCTTAGTTCGATCCTTTTTGTAATATCTTTATCTAGTAGAATGAAGTTTTAGCATGATTTAGTTTCGAGTTTTGCTTTATGATCCTTCTATGTAATTGAGTCCATGAGCTATATATAATAAAGATTAGTGTTGAGTCAAGGGTTTGATTATCTTGCTATGATCGTGAGGAAATAAAAGGGAAAGAAAAAAGATAAAAAGAAATAAAGAGATCATATTGATCTTATGGAGAGTAATGACTTCACATATAAAGAGTATGATGAATAAAAGTTGTTGAGAGTTGACAAACATAGTTTTGGTCGTCATTGCAATTAATAGGAAGTATAAATAAAGAGAGGTTTTCACCTATAAATATACAATCTTGGACATCTTTTATGATTGTGAGCACTCATTAAAATATGACATGCTAAAGAGTTGATGTTGGACAAGGAAGACAACGTAATGGGTTATGTTTTCTTCTATCTGAAATAAAGTATATTGTCATGGATCATCCAACATGTTGAGCTTGCCTTTCCCCCTCATGCTAGCCAAATTCTTTGCACCAAGTAGAGATACTACTTGTGCTTCCAAATATCCTTAAACCCAGTTTTGCCATGAGAGTCCACCATACCTACCTATGGATTGAGTAAGATCCTTCAAGTAAGTTGTCATGTTGCATGCAATAAAAATTTCTCTCTAAATATGTATGATTTATTAGTGTGGAGAAAATAAGCTTTATACGATCTTGTGATATGGAAGCAATAAAAGCGACGGACTGTATAATAAAGGCCCATATCACAAGTGGCAATATAAAGTGACATTATTTTGCATCAAGACTTCGTGCATCCAACCATAAGAGCACATGACAACCTCTGCTTCCCTCTGCGAAGGGCCTATCTTTTATTCTTGTCTTATACTTTATGCAAGAGTCATGCTGATCTTCACTTTTTCTATTTACATTTTATCCTTTGGCAAGCACAGTGTGTTGGAAAGATCCTGATATATATATCCAATTGGATGTAAGTTAGCATGAACTATTATTGTTGACATTACCCTTGAGGTAAAAGGTTGGGAGGCAACACCTCCTATCTTTCTCTGTGTATGTGGACTTGCTGAAAAGCTCTTATATTGACTCTTTCCGATATTATGATAAATTGCAATTGCTTCAATGACTGAGATCATAGTTTGTTAGTTCTCAATAAAGTTTCTGATTCATACTTGACATTGTGAATAGATTATTACTTGAGAATAAGAAATCATATGACAATACCATATATGTTATTGTTATAAGAATGATCATGATGCCCTCATGTCCGTATTTTATTTTATCGACACCTCTATCTCTAAACATGTGGACATATTTATAGTTATCGATTTTTGGTTGAGGACAAGCTAGGTCTAAGCTTGGGGGAGTTGATACGTCCATTTTGCATCATGCTTTTATATCGATATTTATTGCATTATGGGCTGTTATTACACGTTATGTCACAATACTTATGCATATTCTCTCTCATTTTACAAGGTTTACATGAAGAGGGACAACGCCGGCAGCTGGAATTCTGTGCTGGAAAAGGAGCAAATATTAGAGACCTATTCTGCACAACTCCAAAAGTCCTGAAACTCCACGGAAGTTATTTTTGGAATTAATAAAAAATACTGAGCGAAGAAAGTACCAGAGGGGGCCACCCACCATCCACGAGGGTGGGGGCGCGCCCAACCCCCCTGGGCACGCCCCCTGCCTCGTGGGCCCCCTGGCAGGCCTCCGGTGCCCTTCTTCTGCCATATGAAGTCTTTTACCCTGGAAAAATCATAAGCAAGCTCACAGGAAGAAACTCCACCGCCACGAGGCGGAACCGTGGCGGAACCAATCTAGGGCTCCGGCGGAGCTGTTCTGCCGGGGAAACATCCCTCCGGGAGGGGGAAATCATCGCCATCGTCATCACCAACGATCCTCTCATTGGGAGGGGTTCAATCTCCATCATCATCTTCACCAGCACCATCTCCTCTAAAACCCTAGTTCATCTCTTGTATCCAATCTTTGTCCCAAAGCCTCAGATTGGTTCCTGTGGGTTGCTAGTAGTGTTGATTACTCCTTGTAGTTGATGCTAGTTGGTTTATTTGGTGGAAGATCATATGTTTAGATCCTTTATACATATTAATACCCCTCTGATTATGAACATGAATATGAATTGTTTTGTAGTTACGTTTGTTCCTGGGGACATGGGAGAAGTCTTGCTATAAGTAGTCATGTGAATTTGGTATTCGTTCGATATTTTGATGAGATGTATGTTGTCTCTCCTCTAGTGGTGTTATATGGACGTCGACTACATGACACTTCACCATTGTTTGGTCCTAGAGGAAGGCATTGGGAAGTAATAAGTAGATGATGGGTTGCTAGAGTGACAGAAGCTTAAACCCTAGTTTATGTGTTGCTTCGTAAGGGGCTGATTTGGATCCATATGTTGCATGCTATGGTTAGGTTTACCTTAATACTTCTTTTGTAGTTGTGGATGCTTGCAATAGCGGTTAATCATAAGTGGGATACTTGTCCAAGAAAGGGCAGTACCTAAGCACCGGTCCACCCACATACCAAATTATCAAACTAACGAACGCGAATCATATGAGCGTGATCAAAACTAGGTTGACAATAATTCCCATGTGTCCTCGGGAGTGTTTTCCTTCATATAAGAGTTTGTCCAGGCTTTTCATTTGCTACCAAAAGGATTGGGCCATCTTGCTGCACCTTATTTACTTTCATTACTTGCTACCCGTTACCAATTACCTTATCAAAAAACTATCTGTTACCGATAATTTCAGTGCCTGCAGAGAATACCTTACTGAAAATTGCTTGTCATTTACTTCTGCTCCTCGTTGGGTTCAACACTCTTACTTATCAAAAGGACTACGATCGATCCCCTATACTTGTGGGTCATCAAGACTCCACGAGGCAGGGGCGCGCCCAGGGGGTAGGCGCGCCCCCACCCTCGTGGATAGGGTGTGGGCCCACCTGACCTTGATTCTTTTGCCAGTATTTTTTATATATTCCAAAAATATTCTCCATGAAGTTTCAGGTCATTCCGAGAACTTTTATTTCTGCACAAAAATAACACCATGGCAATTCTACTGAAAAAAGCGTCAGTCCGGGTTAGTTCCGTTCAAATCATGCAAGTTAGAGTCCAAAACAAGGGCAAAAGTGTTTGGAAAAGTAGTTACGATGGAGACGTATCAACTCCCCCAAGCTTAAACCTTTGCTTGTCGTCAAGCAATTCAATTGACAAACTGGAAGTGATAAAGAAAAACTTTTACAAACTCTGTTTGCTCTTGTTGTTGCAAATATGTAAAGCCAGCATTCAAGTTTTCAGCAAAGATTATGAACTAACCATATTCACAATAACGCTTAGGTCTCATGTTTACTCATATCAATGGCATAATCAACTAGCGAGCAATAATAATAAATCTCGGATGACAAAACTTTCTCAAAACAATCATAATATGATATAACAAGATGGTATCTCGCTAGCCCTTTCTGAGACCGCAAGACATAATGCAGAGCACCTTTGAAGATTAAGGACTGACTAAACATTGTAATTCATGGTAAAAGAGATCCAGTCATACCCAATATAAATTAATAGTAATGGATGCAAATGACAGCGGTGCTCTCCAGCTGGTGCTTTTTAATAAGAGGGTGATGACTCAACATAAAGGTAAATAGATAGGCCCTTCGCAGAGGGAAGGAGGGATTTGTAGAGGTGCCAGAGCTCGATTTTAAAGCAGAGATAAATAACATTTTGAGCGGCATACTTTCATTGTCAACGTAACAACCGAGAGATCTCGATTTCTTCCATGCTACACACATTATAGGCGGTTCCCAAGCAGAATGGTAAAGTTTTACTCCCCCTCCACCAACAAGCATCAATCCATGGCTTGCCCGAAACAACGGGTGCCTCCAACTAACAACAGTCCCGGGGGAGTTTTGTTTGCAATTATTTTGATTTAACCAAGAGCCCATATTACCTTTTCTTCACCTTTGTATCAGATGCTTATAGATTCTAGCTTAGTCCAATGCACGTACACTTTTATTATTATTATTCACACCGTTCGGTCGTGCAAGTGAAAGGCAATAATGGCGATATATGATGGACTGATTGAGATGAGAAAAGCTGGTATGAACTCGACCTCTCTTGTTTTTGTAAATATGATTAGTTCATCGTTCCTGATTCAGCCTATTATGAATGAACATGTTTGCAATGACAATTAGATATTATAGTTGCTTATGCCATGCTTGATTAGCTAGGAGTTTATAATGGTTTACTTTGCGTGCCAACATGCTATTAAAATGGTTGTGATGTGGTATGATAGGGTGGTATCCTCCTTTGAACGATTTGAGTGGCTTGACTTGGCACATGTTCACACATGTAGTTGAAACAGAATCAACATAGCCTCCACGATATTTATGTTCATGGTGGATTATATCCTTCTCATGCTTGCACTCAATGTTTATTAATTTTAATGCATGTTCATGACTGTTGTCGCTCTCTAGTTGAATCCTTCTTGCTACTTGATTGGATAAAAGTCAATGTTTTTGGATGCAAAGTAGCGTAAGTATTTCCCTCAGCAAAGTACTTTTATATTAAGTAGGGAAATACTAACGCTACTTTTATATTAAGAGGGAAATACTTACGCTGCTTTTTTTATTGGGCCTTCCTTTTTTATTCTGGCCTTTTTTGGGACAATGCTCTATTAATGATGATCATCACACTTCTATTTATTTACAACTCAATGATTACAACTAGATACTAGAACAAAATATGACTATATGATTGCTGCCGGCGGTGTACCGGAATGGGCAATGAATCAAGAGTGACATGTATGAAATAATATGCATGGTGGCTTCGCCACAAATACGATGTCAACTACATGATCATGCAAGGCAATATGACAATGATGAAGCGTGTCATAGTAAACGGAACAGTGGAAAGTTGCATGGCAATATATCTCGGAATGGCTATGGAAATGCCATGATTGGTAGGTCTGGTGGCTGTTTTGAGGAAGATATAAGGAGGTTTATGTGTGACAGAGCATATCATATCACGGGGTTTGGATGCACCGGCGAAGTTTGCACCAACTCTCAAGGTGAGAAAGGGCAATGCACGGTACCGAAGAGGCTAGCAATGATGGAAAGGTGAGAGTGCGTATAATCCATGGACTCAACATTAGTCATAAAGAACTCATATACTTATTGCAAAAATCTACAAGTCATCAAAAACCAAGCACTACGCGCATGCTCCTAGGGGATACATTGGTAGGAAAAGACCATCGCTCGTCCCCGGCCGCCACTCATAAGGATGACAATCAAAGAACACCTCATGTTTCAAATTTGTTACACAACGTTTACCATACGTGCATGCTACGGGACTTGCAAACTTCAACACAAGTATTCCTCAAATTCACAACTACTCAACTAGCACAACTTTAATATCACTATCTCCATATCTCAAAACAATCATCAAGTATCAAACTTCTCTTAGCATTCAATGGACTTATATGGAAGTTTTTGTTATATCCATCTTGGATGCCTATCATATTAGGACTAATTTTATAGCCAAAGAAAATTACCATGCTGTTCTAAAGGGCTATAAAAATAATATAGGTGAAGCATGAGAGATCAATAATTTCTATAAAATAAATCCACCACCGTGCTCTAAAAGATATAAGTGAAGCACTAGAGCAAAATTATTTAGCTCAAGAGATATAAGTGAAGCACATAGAGTATTCTAATAGATTCCGAATCATGTGTGTCTCTATATAAAGGTGTGTACAGCAAGGATGATTGTGGTGAACTAAAAAGCAAAGACTTCACAACACAAAACTCAACAGAAAACTTCACAACACAAATAGGTTTTTGGTTGTCCCTATATTTTACCTTGGGGTGCCTTGGGATTCTCCAAGCTTAGGCTCTTGCCACTCCTTGTTCCATAATCCATCAAATCTTTACCCAAAAACTTGAAAACTTCACAACACAAAACTCAACAGAAAATCTCATGAGCTCCGTTAGCGAAAGAAAACAAACAACCACTTTAAGGTACTGTAATGAACTCATTATTTATTTATATTGGTGTTAAACCTACTGTATTCCAACTTATCTATGGTTCATAACCTCCGATACTAGCCATAGATTCATCAAAATAAGCAAACAACACACAAAAAACAGAATCTGTCAAAAACAGAACAGTCTGTAGTAATCTGCATCTAACGCAAACTTGTGTAACTCAGAAAAATCTACCAAAATAGGAAGACCTAGGTAATTTTTTATTGATTACTGCAATTGGAATCAGTATTTTATCACGTTCTGGTGATTTTTAACAATTGTTCTCGTGAGCAGAAAGTTTCTGACTTTTTCAGCAAGATCAAATAACTATCATCCAAGAAGATCCTATACCTTTTACTTGGCACAAACACTAATTAAACATAAAACCCATCTAACCAGAGGCTAGATCAATTATTTATTACTAAACAGAACCAAAAAGCAAGAAACAAAAATAAAATTGGGTTGCCTCCCAACAAGCGCTATCGTTTAACGCCCCTAGCTAGGCATAAAGGCAAGGATAGATCTAGGTATTATCATCTTGCCATATTAGTGCTGCCATTAGTCATCCCGCTCCTAGCGCCCCGCCGTGTGCCACTCCGGCCATGGCGGCCACCATAGCCTTGCTGCTCGTCCACCATCGTTCTACCGCCCCAGTTACAGTGAGCTCTGTCATCCCCATCACCTCGCCGTTTTCTTCACCATGTCTCTCTCCGATCTCAACTTTGAGGTAGGACGAAAGTTTGAAGAGGAGGTTTCAAACAAGTGGGGTGTCCGCACCAATGGAGATGGTTCCGAAGTCGCGGGTTTTCTTTTGGTGGCTGAATTCACTCGATCCAAGATCAAACTCTCTCCTCAATCTGTGGGTACCATTCTTCTTGCTTGTTTTGGAGGCAAAGCTTCATCATTTCTAGTACAACAACTTCAAAATTGGTCGTTCAAGTTTTCGGTTTCATCCCAAGAGGTTAGTTACTCCATTATCAAAGAAGGTAATATCTCTACTCCTGAGTTCAATCTTAATATCCTTCTATGGGGTAGTGGAGGTCCAAATTCTTGCTATGAACTTGATCAATATCTTCAAGAGAAGGAGGATGAATGGACTCATATTTTTCGTAGACATCCACGCAAATCATATGCTCAAGCTCTTACCACACCTGCATCTTTCCATGATCCGATTAGATCTGAGACACGTTCATCGGATTTTCAATTTCATGATTCAAATGGAGCATTTACTTCGGTGCGTAATCGTCTCACTCATGCTACATCTATTAATGCTCTAGGAGGTAATAAAGAGGTGCATTTGCCCACATCTATGGCAGCTAGGCAGACTCAATCACGGCCCGCCAATTCTAATGGCACGACCACTCCATATTGTGTCCGATGCCTTGACACGGGACATTTACGCCCTGCATGCTCTAATAAAATCAAATGCCACAAATGCAAACGGCCAGGCCACATTGCAAAAGATTGCTTCCTCTCGGATTGGCAGCCCACTAACAATCAGTCGGCCCATCTTCCGAATCAGTTGAACTCTGCACATACGGGGCACCCCATTCTGATCTCCTCGGCCCAGCCCACGACGACTCCCCCGATTCCTCCCAATCCTATTAGGCATCAAAATATCATTGCGCAATTGCAGTCAAATCACGCGCCCCTTCCTAACATTGCCTCAGCCCGGGTTGGTACCTGCCATAACGCTGCTGCTCCGTCTTCCAATGCTCTCCCTCTCTGCTCTCCTCCCCTGTTTCCCTCTCCACCTCGCCGTGCTCCATCAACCCTGACCTCTCCGGCGACCACGCTCACTCCTCCGACGATGGCAACCTTCCCATTCGATCCTACCCCGTTCATTCCACCAAACCACCAGCGCATTGATGTTGAAGGGAGACCTGCTAGGGTTCAAGTGGTGGCAGGCGCAGCTGCTCCTACCCATGAAAACTGGGCGATTGCGACCATCGTTCCGATGCCAGATCTTCAGGTGACTTTCAACACTATCCGAGAGGTGCTAGCTGATTTTCTCACTTGGGTTATGCATATGGGTTTCTCTGAAATTAGTCCATGTCCTTTCGGTCAAGCATATGTTAGAATGGATAGTACCTTTGATCGCGATGATTTAGTGCTCAACAGCCCACATGCCTTCACAGATGTTCATGTCATCTTCCAAAAGCATAATGAGGGCTTGAACTGGAGGAGATTGGTGATGAATAGAGAAGTTTGGCTATTGCTATGTGGTTTCCTTTTGACAGAAAATGCGTGCATGAGGTGGCCAATGTAGTCAGAGGTTTTGGCAGACTGATTGAGTGGGATAGGAACAAGAGTACTAGAGCGAATCTGATGGTCAAAGTGAGAGTGGAGGAACTGAGGCACATCCCTACAAGTATTGTGATTGGGGAAGGTGATGATTTCCAGTCTGGCTCTCATACTGTTCCTGTGGTTATCCTGCAGCAAAGAATTTTAGGTGCAGAACCGCCAGATGAGGACCCAATCCCTCCCAATGGCAATCCTCACCCAGTTCCTCAACAGCCACATTTTCATGCTAACCAACACAATCATTTTCTGGGTCCTTTGCAACACCATGAACATGATGATGTTCATCTGCCAGATCTGAATCAAGATGCAGAGCATCCCAACTTGAACTTAGCTTTACAGCAGCCTCAAATTCCAGACTGGGACCAAGAAGAAGAGGAACAGGAGATGCCTGGTTGGGGACACTAGGCTCTACATCAGCCAAATCCTCTTATTGATCAAGAACTTCATCAAGGAGAATTTTTAGAGCTACAAGACTTGATGGAACCTATGCAAGAGATTGAACAGGTGCCTTTGCCAGATATGGTTAACAATAGTGAGCTTACTCTGTCACTGGTTGGCTCACATAATTCTGCTCCTTCTGCTGAGTCAGCCAATGGGCCTGCTGCTGCCCCTAATGCTCTTCTCTTGTCTAATCTGAATATGGCCCAATCTGTGCAACAGTTGCCTCGACAAGAACCACCTGTGGTGCCGAAATTACCAGTCCAACAACCAAATGATCCTCAAAATGCTCTGCCATATGAAAATTTCACTCACAGCAATTTGGATGCTATTCAGATGCAACACAGCACTTATGATAATCATCATTCTGAGGATCCAATGTATCAGGAGTTCATGGTTTCTGCAAGGCCACTCACTCCACACCCACCTCAGGAACCCAGCATGGCTCAATTTCAGCAGCATTCTCAGACTCTGATGGCTCCTGTTACTTAAACTGTTAATTCTGTGGACATTCAGGGCAACAATGATACTCTCAAAGACTCCTCTACTCCAGTGCAACTGACAACAGATGATTCTAATGTGTTTCAAGCTAAGGAAATTGGTGAGTCTTCTCTCTCCAGTTTGTCTGCTCCGCCTGGTTTCCCAGTTCCTATTTACGAAGAGCATGAACAGAATTCTTTGGTGGGCTTTGTCCACCTACCATATGATGCAGACCCTGTGATCATGGAGAAGGGAGTAGTTCCTACTGCTATTCAGAAAGAGGCAGTCTCAGATGAAGCTATCCTGGGAAAGGAAGGGGCACACATTTGGAAAACCCACTTTGCTCCCACTTCTGACAGCAAACAGGTAATCCAAGTACCCTTTGAGTGGGTTAATTTCCTTTCGGTGGCTCTATTATCACGAGATAAGTTTGACTGGGCAAAGAAATTCATTACTTCTCAAGTCTGGAGTTATATTCTTCAAGGAACTGAACCTCAACGCTTCAAATCTTTTGCTATACCTAAAAACTATCTTTCTACTTCCTTTGAACTATGTGTTGATTCATCTGATAACTCTCAGGAAGTTGATCAGGAAAATGTGAGCACTCCATCCCACAGTGTCAAGGACAACCATGGACCTACTGCCTCTTCTACTTCTGCCATCCACAAGAACAGAAAGAGGAAAGATAAACTGCCTCTGGTGGAAACAGAGGTAAGTAGGAGCTTTAGATTACAGGAACTTAACAAGGGTTTAAAAAAATCAGTATGCAAGGATAAGAATTGTCTGCCCTGTACCTCTTTGCCCCCACCTATTCCAACTAGAGTTGTTAAAAATCTCAACTCTTCTTTTTGTAAGGTGAATATGCAAGACACTGCTGAAGAGAAAATCAGAAATGGGGGCAAGAAGCTCAAGACCACTGCAAGGAAGCCTGGATCCAAGGACAACCAATCCAAGGAGGCAGCTTAGTTTTACTCCTTTACGTTCTATGTTGAACAGTGAACCTTTTGTAAAAATGATCTATAGTTTGCTATGTAAGCGGATGGTTAAAGTTGTGGACTCAGTTTCATCTAGTGCTACTTGTAACAGACTGGTTATGTGTTCAGTATTCAAGACTCTGTTTCTACAATGGCCAAATCCTGGAATGTTTTAAATTGGAATATTAGAGGTATTAATGACAGTAAGAAATGGTTAGCCCTGTCAAATAAAATTGCAGAATCTACTTGTGATATTCTTTGCCTTCAGGAGACCAAGAAAGATCATTTTGATAGTCATTTCCTCAAGAATTTTTGCCATAAGAAGTTGAATGAATTTGATTTCATTCCTTCAATAGGTGCCACAGGAGGCCTATTAGTTGTATGGAATGAGCAAGTGTTTGAGGGCCTCACCATTCACAAAAATGATTTCTATATCTCTATTGATTTCACCTCAAAACATTCAGGAGAACATATCCTGCTCACTAATGTCTATGGGCCCTGCCAAAATCCAGCTAGATCTGATTTTCTCAATTGGTTCCAAGATTTGCAAATTGAGGATGATGTTAATTGGCTTGTGTTGGGGGACTTCAATTATGTCAGATATCCTCATAACAGAAATAGAAGTGGGGGCAACATACAAGATATGTACTCTTTCAATGAAGCCATTAACAAATTAGCCCTGATTGAAATTCCACTCAAAGGCAGAAATTTTACTTGGAGCAACATGCAAGATGCACCTCTTCTTGAGAGAATTGATTGGTGTTTTACCTCTGAGTTATGGACTTTAGCTTATCCTAATACCATGGCTATTCCACTTGCTAGAACAACATTTGATCATGTTCCTATTGTCATTAAAATTGGTACTTCCATTCCCAAATCAAAGATCTTCAGATTTGAGAATTTCTGGCTTCAGCATCCACAGTTCAAAGAGGTAGTTAAGAACATCTGGGAGCAACAAGTGTCTGAAACTGATAGTGCCAAGACCATTTCTGCTAAATTCAAGAGACTGAGAAAGGGACTGAAAATCCGGTCTAAAAGCTGCTCAAACCTAAAGCTCTCCATTTCCAACTGTAATGAAGTCATTCTTATGTATGATCATATTGAAGAATGGAGACAGCTATCAGTTGAGGAACACAATGGTAGATTTATTCTTATCAAACACCTTGAATCTCTTCTTCATATGCAAAAGATCTATTGGAAACAGAGAGCCACTATCAGGAATATTAAGTTTGGTGAAGCTAATACTAAATTCTTCCAGGCCAAGGCTACTATTAAGCACAGAAGCAACCACATTACTATGCTGAAAGATGAGAATGGCATTGAACATCAAAATCATCACACTAAATAAGCCATCCTCTTTAAAGCCTTTAAAGATAGGCTTGGGACTACCCAATCCACTGATAATCCACTTATTTTGGAATCTTTGATCAATGCTAATGTGGATTTACAGTCTTTAGAGGCCCCTTTCACTAAAGAAGAAATTGATAAAGTGATCTCTCAGATGCCTGGTGACAAGTCTCCAGGACCAGATGGTTTCAATGCTGCTTTTCTGAAATCTTGTTGGGAAATTATTGCACCTGACTTCTACAAACTGACTGCTGATTTCCATGAGGGTAACATCAACATGCAAAGCATCAACTACTCATTCATCACCCTCATCCCTAAAAAAGACTCAGCTGCTGTTCCAAGTGATTTCAGACCCATCTCACTTCTGAATTGTACACTCAAAATTATCACAAAGATGCTTGCAAATAGACTTCAGAAAGTCGTCCTATCTATGGTGCATGAGAATCAGTATGGTTTCTTAAATGACAGAAGTATTCAGGACTACCTAGCTTGGGCATTTGAATATCTCCATCAGTGCCACCACTCTAGGAAGGAGATTATCCTACTTAAGCTGGATTTTGAGAAAGCTTTTGATATGTTAAGTCATGATACCATTTTCAAGATACTGCAAGCTAAAGGCTTTGGGCAAAAGTGGATTCAGTGGATAAAAATGATTTATAGCACTGGATATTCATCAGTAATCCTTAATGGAGTTCCTGGCAAACAATTTTTGTGCAAAAAAGGAGTTAGGCAAGGAGATCCCCTCTCCCCTCTGATTTTTGTACTGGCTGCAGATATCTTGCAATCTATGTTGAATGAAGTTATGCAAGTTGGCATGATAGAGGCTCCCATTGTACATCACTCCTACACTGATTTCCCAGTTATCCAATATGCTGATGACACCATCTTAGTCATTCCTGCAGAAGAGAGACAAATAATGCACATTAAGAATCTGCTGCTGCACTTTGCTGGCTTCACTGGGCTCAGAGTGAACTATTCCAAATCTACTATGATTGCTATAAACACACCTGAGGAGAAAATTAATAGGTTGTCCAACTTGATGGGATGCCAGGTTGGCACTTTGCCTCTCACTTATCTTGGTCTGCCATTAAGTACTTCCAAGCCTAAGGTAGAAGATTTTACCCCCATGCTCTATAGAATTGAGAAGAGACTTCTGGGTTGCTCCACACTCCTATCATTTGGAGATAAATTGGTTTTGGTTAAATCAGTTTTTGCAAGCATGCCCATCTACTTCATGAGTTCTCTGTCTATTCCAAAAACTGTTCTCACCCACATCAACAGACTCCTCAGACACTGTCTATGGAAGAAATATGGGAGTACAGAACAGGGGCCTGCATTAATCTCTTGGGAAAAGGTGTGTCAGCCAAAAGAGCATGGAGGTTTAGGTGTTCTGGAGATTCAAACACATAACCAGGCTCTTCTGATGAAATTCATTCATAAATTCCTCAATAAGGAGAACATACCATGGGTCAAGATTGTCTGGGAGGCATACTACAACAACAATCAGCCGGGTGAAAGACTGTTGGGCTCTTTCTGGTGGAAGGATATCCTCAAACTGCTTCCAAAGTACAAGCAATCTTATCAATGCAAGGCTAGCTTAGGGGATACAATCCAATTCTGGCATGATCGATGGAGGCAAACTGGACTAAAGGACAAATTCCCTAAGTTATTTGCCTTCACCACTCAAGTAAACATCTCCCTTCAGCAGGTGATTGCTCAACACTCTTTTGAAGATCTGTTCTATAGACCATTGTCTAGCCAGGCATACGATCAGTTTATTCAACAGCAAAATATTCTGGCTGAGCTCCAAGTGCAAGATCAACCTGACAAGTGGTCATTGAAAGTAAACACTCCCAAGTTCTCAGCCATTCAAACATACAATTCCATCAAGGGCCCATCTAGGAGCCATCACCTCTTCAAGCTGTTATGGAAGAGCTCAAACAGGCTTACTCACAAAATTTTCTTCTGGCTGCTACTTCATGATAGAGTCAATACCAGAAACCTCCTGAAGAGGAAAAAGATGCCTCTCCAGTCCTACAATTGTGCTCTTTGTGCTGAAAATACGGAGGAAACCCTGTCTCACCTTTTCTGGGACTGCAATTTTGCCATGCATTGTTGGAACAAATTAGTCCCGCAAAGAAATAGAGGCATTTCAAGTTTTGATGAATGCTGTTTATTGGTTGAACACCTCCCCAGAGACATAGCTTTTGAAATCATTGTGGCAGCAAGCTGGAGTATCTGGCTCATTCGTAATGACAAAATCTTCCGCCAAGCACCAGCTCACATAGGGGGATGGAAATACTATCTGCAAGAAAGCTTGAAAGCAACAGAGATCATAGCAAGATCAGATATTGCACAACAAATTAAGGACTGGTCTGAACAGCATTTGATATAATTTTCATCATGTTACCCAAACAAGGAATTGGTTGATTTAGTACCCTTCTTGTAATTTCTTTTGTATTGTAAATATTTATTATTAATATGAAATTACCGTAGAACATTCTGTTCTACGGTCTTCTCTTTCAAAAAAGGTATTATCATCTTTGGTTTTAATTTTTTTAGCGGAGTCATGCTCGAATCTGGGAGGTTCTTTACACTTCCCTTCATATTCGGAAATGTTTAGATCTAAAGAATCCAACCGCTTATTGCAAAGAGTGATCAACATATTCATGCGGTGAAGATTCCCGCTAACTCTCTTAAGAGGTTCAAGAGATTTTTGTAAAAATTTCGTTATCGCGAATTTTCTCAAAAACTTGAGTTTCTTCCTTGGTATGATGAGGCCCTTTTTGTTGAGGTAGTGTTCCACTATTCCCTCTATAATTTCATGCGCAATACTGGGATCTATTTCGATAAAATTTCCTTTGGCAATGCAATCCAAGAGTTGTCTATGGGACATATTTAGTCCAACATAAAAATTGCGAAGTAAAATTATAAAATTCACCTCTAGGGTGCAATTACTATAGGATTCCATCATCCTAAACCAAGCATCTTTTAAGTTTTCTCCTTGTCTTGGTTTGAAGTGAAGAACTTCAAACTCGGGAGACAAAGGAGTTGATAAAGGACTGGCCATGACGGCACACGGGACACAAGAAGCAAGCGAAAAAGAGGCGAACGGACAGAGAGGGCGAATAAAACGGCAAGGGTTAAGTGGGGGAGAGGAAAACGAGAGGCAAATGGCAAATAATGTAATGCGAGGGATAAGAGTTTGTGATGGGTACTTGGTATGTCTTGACTTGTGCGTAGACTCCCCGACAACGGCGCCAGAAATCCTTCTTACTACCTCTTGAGCATGCGTTGGTTTTCCCTTGAAGAGGAAAGGGTGATGCAGCAAAGTAGCGTAAGTATTTCCCTCCGTTTTTGAGAACCAAGGTATCAATCCAGTAGGAGGCCACACGCAAGTCCCTCGTACCTACACAAACAAATAAGAACCTTGCAACCAACGCGATAAAGGGGTTGTCAATCCCTTCATGGCCACTTGCAAAAGTGAGATCTGGTAGAGATGATAAGATAATATTTTTGGTATTTTTATGATTAAGATTGAAAGTAAAGATTGCAAAATAAACGACGAAAGAAATAGCTAGTTGACAGAAGAGTAATATGATGGAAAATAGACCCGGGGGCCATAGGTTTCACTAGTGGCTTCTCTCAAGATAGCATAAGTATTACGGTGGGTGAACAAATTACTGTCGAGCAATTGATAGAATAGTGGATAGTTATGAGAATATCTAGGCATGATCATGTATATAGGCATCACGTCCGCGACAAGTAGACCAACTACCTACATCTACTACTATTACTCCACACATTGACTGCTATCCAGCATGCATCTAGAGTATTAAGTTCATAAGAATAGAGTAATGCATTAGGCAAGATGACATGATGTAGAGGGATAAACTCAAGCAATATGATATAAACCCCATCTTTTTATCCTCGATGGCAACAATACAATACCTGTCGTTTCCCCTTCTGTCACTGGGATCGAGCACCGCATGATTGAACCCAAAGCTAAGCACTTCTCCCATTGCAAGAAAGATCGATCTAGTAGGCCAAACCAAACTGATAATTCGAAGAGACTTGCAAAGATAACCAATCATACATAAAAGAATTCAGAGGAGATTCAAATATTGTTCATAGATGATCTTGATCATACACCCACAATTCATCGGATCTCGACAAACACACCGCAAAAAGAGTTACATCGAATAGATCTCCAAGAAGATCGAGGAGAACTTTGTATGGAGATCCAAAGAGAGAGAAGAAGCCATCTGGCTAATAACTATGGACCTGAAGGTCTGAGGTAAACTACTCACACATCATCGGAGAGGCTATGTTGTTGATGTAGAAGCCCTCCGTGATCGATTCCACCTCCGGCGGAGCACCGGAATAGGCCCCAAGATGGGATCTCACGGGTACAGAAGGTCACGGCGGTGGAAATAGGGTTTCGTGGTGCTCCTGGATGTTTTCGGGGTACGTGGATATATATATAGGAGGAAGAAGTAGGTCGGTGGAGCTACGAGGGGCCCACGAGGGTGGGGGGTGCGCCTCCCTGCCTCGTGGCCTCCTCGTTCGTTTCTTGACGTCCACTCCAAGTCCGCTGGATCACGTTTGTTCCAAAAATCACACTCCCGAAGGTTCCAATCCGTTTGGATTCTGTTTGATATTCCTTTTCTGCGAAACACTGAAATAGGCAAAAAACATCAATTTGCACTGGGCCTTGGGTTAGTAGGTTAGTCCCAAAAATAATATAAAAGTGTATAATAAAGCCCATTAAACATCCAAAACAGATAATATAATAGCATGGAACAATCAAAAATTATAGATACGTTGGAGACGTATCATGCGACAACACTGCACAAGAGTAGTTGTGCATCAACTGACCCCAGCGACACTAAGACTGCATCTACTCGTGATGATGCTATATCTGATCTATCTGGAATGAAAGACAGACTGAAGGGCGTGCTTACATATTATGAAGGTACATTAAAATATGCAATAGCCTGGGTTTGCCTACCCTTCTTGGAAGATGGCCTCTTGTTGGACAATGTGCCATTGAAGCCGGGCTGTGTGAAGTGCTACGTAACTGAAGTAAAGCCTGCATTCAATGAATTTGCCCTGAAGAATGTCCTAGGAGACATCGATGAGCAAAGTACCTTGGGAGAAACACTGTTAAATCACATCCAGTGACCACGAAAGGAAATAGAGTTCATCGATGAGATCCCTGACGCCCTGCCAAGAGTAACCAATGCCGCCCCTCAATCGGTGATGCTCTCCTTGCCACAGGAGCTCTCGCGTGCTTCCCCCAAAGAACCTAATACTCGTAATCCGACGGCTGATGCATGAACCTGTGATAACCCGGCCCGACTTTGTGGCGTACAGGCCATGTCATCCTCCGCCCAAAGCAGCCAGTGGCAAGGCCTACAACTGTTGAAGATGTGCCACCAGTTCAGATGCCAGTCGCTGAAGCAGCGGTGTAGACCCAGCTGCAGCACATGCTCAGCAGACCAACCTGGTGGAACGGACTTCTAAGTAGTCTGATGCTTCAGAACCGCGTACTAAGCTGTCTGTAGGTCCAGAACCGACTGCTCATCAGTCCGTCGGTCCGCAGTTGCATGATGAGCATACCAATGCGTCAGCACTTCTTGCTCAGCAAACCAATGTGTTGGCATGGCGTCCTCAAGACACCGACTAGTTGGCACCACCTCCGTAGAAACCTGACATAGCTTCAACGCATGGTCAGCAATCCGATACCTCTGCTCCTACAGCCCAGCAGTCCGTCACAACAGCACCGCCAGCTCAGCGGTCCGACATAGATAAATTGTCTGCTAAGCAGTCCGTGGAAGCTTCACCGTCTGCTCGACAGTCTACCTTGCAGCCAACCAGACATTCTGCCAGAAATGCTTCAAGTACTAAGAAGGAAGTGGCCAAAAAGGCTACACCCACGAGGAAGCACGGCGAAAGAGTGAAGAGGAAAGAGAACTATTGCCTCTTACTTAAAGCAGTCATCGCCCAGAACCAAATTAACAGCAGGTTGTTCGAATCGGGGAGTAATATTATTTCTGATGGCATGGATGATGAAGTAGATTTGTTGCTTGCTAAAAGTAAAGCAGACGTACTTGAAGCACGCAATTACGTCCATGGTCAGCCATTTCTTGTTGGCGAATACTTTGATGAGTGCAGCTCTATTTGTCACGAGTTACATGAATATTGCATGGATCAAATGTCAGCAGGTCATCATGGTTTGCTAGTCCACTACAACAGAGATCAGTTCCGACAAGATGCTCGTTCCATCAATGTGAGTTTCCAGGACTTACATCTCTTCTTCAACTTCAACGAGCTCGATGCCACTCTTGTTAAATGCCTGATTTTGTAAGTACTTAACAAACTCTGATCAACTTCTCCATACAAGGCTATAAATGATAAATGGCTAACTGCATTTTATTCCTCTCAGGGGATTGAACGCGCGGAGAAGAAAAAGGGAGAGTGTGTATTTCATAGATCCTGAATTAGCAAATGGCACAACAATACATGGTAGGGACCTACGGGACTGGGCCGTTAACACAGCCATCCGTCTCTTCGAAAACACATCCCATGCAGAATCATTTCTCTGGCCATAACATGAATGGTAAGGCAAGTAAACAACCATGCATACACTGATTGTCTTTCAGAATTTGACATAATTCGTAAGTTCATGGCTTTCTTAATATGTAGCAATCACTGGATATTTGTATTCATTGTTCCAAACGAGAACACAATTTACTACATCGGTTCTCTCAAAGAGTCAACAAAGGCTCAGGATCTGATGCATCTTTAGCAATTCATGGATATGTATTAATTATATGATGTTGAAACTAATTTGCATTCATATTTGGTTCAATAATTGATGTTGTCAAAGTTCATCTTCATTTGCAGTGTGCTTGCACTATGGAAACTAAACCAGGGAACCTGTTCAAGAGGGAACTACCTTTGCAGCACGAGATCGTTTCTCCGGTAACACAGCAAAATCCGTTATTTTCGGAAAATTTATCAAACAGTCTGTAAATACCTTTTCTTACGCTAGTCAAATGTTCAAGCTTCTAAATAAACCTCTTTCTTTTTTTACAAAGAAAAAATAATACATCTAACACCGGTTAGGTTGTTCCTAACAGGACAAATACATGACTAATTTTGTACAAAAAATTTCAGTGTCCTCAGCAAGAAGCAGGGACCAACCTTTGTGGATACTATGTTTGCAGACACATGATCTTCATCTGCAAATCTGCTGATAGTTGTGACAATCCTCGCGAATTAGTATCGCTAAGTCTATCTTAATTAATATCTTCTACTCCACTCTTATGGCACATTCTGATCTTAAAAATACTGCAACTCATCTTAGAACCGAGGACCCCTGAACCGCTCCCGGCTGGTGAATTGCTGATGGTTCGGAGATTTATCAGCGACTTCTTCCTGAAACACTACATCAATCCCATCGATGATAATGAAGATTTCAGCATGCGTTCTCCTGAAACATTGAGTAAGAGTTAGCCGCTAAACATATACGCATGGATCCATTGTTTTCCATCTGATGAGGTCTTCGTATTTCGTACACTATGGTTAATTATGTAATGCATATATGTGTGGACAAATCATTGGAATTTAGCTACCATATGTTCAATTGCAATTATTGCGAAATCTGATGAATGTTCTTCCTGTGGACACTATTTGTTCAATTGAATATTGTGGCGAATTTGCTTTTTGCGTGCCGATTCAAAATGGGATATTTTTGTTTATTTGTTCAATTGAATATTGTGGTGAATTTGCTTTTGCATGCAGATTCAAAATGGGATTTTTTAACCTGGCAATTGCTCCGCATATGGTTCAACTAGATGAGTGTGTGTGATCCACATCGGAAAGCATACGTCAATCGTAGTGGAACCGTCGGTGATACACAACAGATCACAAACGATTTGCAGCACTACTACGTGTGTGTAGGATCTCCGTAACCATTTGTAATATCGCGTTATTGCACACGAGAACTCGAAGTAAACTGTGCCCAATGTAAAATACAATCCCAGTCGTAATTTTTTCAGGAAACGTGTGGGATCACAAACGAAAAGCACACATTACTCTTTCCGCAACCGTCGGTAATACACAACAAATCACAAACGGTCTACATCACTTGTATGTGTGCGAAGGGGCTCCTGACGGTAATTGTTGGGAAACGTGTGTGATGGAGTCTTGGCTGGCAGACAGGTTACGCAGAAAACTCATGTGCGATGGGGCACAAACCGCACACAGTTCATATGTTGGCCCATGTGCCTTACATACTGTTTCCCAAACGGTTCACTATGACAAACCGTTTAGTTTCACCGCGTCATTAGAAACGTTTAATCACCGATCCCACACGTGCGAAAGAATTTAGTGTGTGCTGCATCACACACGATTACATTTTGGAAGGCCTCTGGACCATTGCTCTATATCCCCGGCGGTTCCTACGTCGTGTGGGAAGGACCCCCTATCGCCCACACTCACTTGGCGATGGTTCCAAATGCCATCGTGAATGGGGTTAAAAACCGTGGTATAGCACGAACGCGTACCAGTGTGGGGAAATGGAGGTGTCTGTGTCCCGTCGTGCGCCACACGTCGATCCTGGCCCGCAGGCGGTTGGGGCCCGCATCACTTCGAGCTTTGCTCCTTGGCATCGCCTCGAAGCTAGCTCGAGCACGCCTTGGGCCCGAGGGTTACTATCGGTGTTCTGGGATGGAGGGTACCCAGACTTGTCTGCCTGCGGCCCAGCACGCAGCCTCATCGTCGGCCCGGTACGGCCCAGCTAGAAGAAACCCAAGACAAGACCCTCGCGAGGGCCCCCCGCCTCGCAAGGCGAACAACGCCAACACCCCCGAGGGGCAGTGATGCGGAGCATCCTATGGACATCACCATGCCAAGAGTTCATTTGGCAAGTGATGATCACACTACAAAAAAAATACACTTCCGTGATGATACGTGTTTGTCACAGTAGGTCACGTTTTTTGTCATGCATGTACATCCATGACGATTTTATGACAGAATCAAGATAGTCATACCTGTGCTGTCGTAGAAATGTTCCATGACATTACCAAAATTATCATCACGGAAGTGTCCACTTCCATGATGATAAATCGCGCGTCACAGAAGTGCTTTCGACAAGGGTGACCGACACGTGGCATCCACCATAACGGAACGCGGTTAAGCTATCGGGTCCGGTTTTGGATCCGATAACCCGTTAACAGCCCCGACCAATGGGGATTTTCCACGTGTAAAATCATCATTCGCTGGAGGAAACACGTGTCGGCTCACCGTTGGGAAGGCGCCTATGATACGTCGACACGTGGCACGGCCGAAGAGAGGCCCATTCCTGTGAAAAGGGCGGCCCGTTTGACTTGGTCAAAAGGTGGCGGGCTGGCCCACGGAAAGCATGTTAACGGTCTGTTCGCATATAGCCCATTTACAGCCCGCTAACCCAGGGCCCGTTACGACCTATCCGAATTAGGCCCAGTACCGTCATCTGGGCCGTCCAATATGATTCCAGCCCGTTTTAACTTTCGGCCCATGTATAGCCCATGACGTCTTTTGGCCCATATGAGGCCATTTGTAACTCTTGGCCCATTAACAGCCCGTGGTGAAACTGGCCCGTAATGAACAGTGTATCACTTCATACCCATTAACGACCCATTATTCCATTGGCCCGTTTCCAGCCCATGTTATCTTTCGGCCTTCTCAGGGCCCATTTATTCTTTGGCTCATTTCCAGCATTCGGTTACTTACGGCCAGTTACTGTCATTTTCTGCTTGTGGGCCAAATTCAACCCGTGGTTACAGTCGGCCCATTTGTGGCCACTTAATACGTTGGGCCGTTTTCATGTCAAAAAAAACCCTTTGGGCTGTTTTCATAGAGTTATCAAATACGGCCTAATAACGGCCTATTATGGTCCATGAATAGTACGACCCATGATTGGCAAAATGATGATACGCCCCGTAGAAGGCCCGTGGATCCTACGGCCCGTAAAGGGCCCATGGATCATACGACCCGTAGAAGGCCCATGGATCCTACGGCCCGTATAGAAGGCCAATGGATCCTATGGCCCATAGAAGGCCCATGGATCATACGGCCCATAGGAGGCCCATGGTTACAACAGTCTGTGTGTTGCCATGATTATTTTGGCCTAGTTTCCAAAAATAGGTTATTGTGGCCACTAGAAAAACACAAAAAAAGAGTTGAAGTGACTACAAGCAAACAACTAAACAAGACAATAAGGAAATAAATAAGCAAGCAATTAACGCTAGCCTATTACCGCTATTACACATATTACATCCACTGGGCATCAAAGTTCGCCACTAGTGCAAATATAGGGAACAAAGCAGCATATTACATACACTGGCCGTCAAAATTGGCCACCAGTGCAAATAAACGCGGCAGCAAAACAAGAGCATAACTGAAACAACTTCAGAAGAGCTCAAGAAACGTTATCCTGGGTATCCACCATGCTGGCAATAAGCTTAGCAAGCTTATTAGCTTTGTCCTGTTTGGCGCTAAAATCCTCCAACGCTTGCTGTTGCACCTGAAAGTATGCATCTGAATGCTCCAGGGACATCCGCAGTCCTTCCACTTCTTATCGCAGCACAGCTGATCGATGTATTTTAGCTTGTAGTTGAGACTCAAGTAACTGAACTGATTCAGACAGTGAGTTTGAATAGCTTTTGCAAGAGGTAGTGGCCAGTAACTCGAACACTAAACCAAGACAGGACTTTGGGGTTGTCTCACTGTCTTCGAGATAGTCTTCCTTAGTTGTTTTATCAGCTTTGTTGGAGACCAACAAGGATGTGTCACTATCCTGAACCTTGTCTGCATTACTTCCTTTACCATTGCTTAATAAGGCACTCTTCCCCAATATTCTGTCAGCATTCTAAAAGAAGAAACAAGCAGACACATAACAGGTTTAGCATGTACTAGTATATGAAACTCATTTCGGTGAACCAGTTCATTAGTAAGGTGGACAGGATTAAACTACCAAGTCTTCTATTGCCAAGTACTAGTACATAATAAAAGCATCAAACAAACATATATCTATGTCCTATGGTCACTGCATTGTCTTGCCAAATCAAAATAGAGACACGGTTCAAATCATATCAGTTCAAGACAAAGCAGCAGTGAAAGAATACAAAGCGTGGGAAACTACACGGCACAATAAGATTTCAGATGGGTACCACGGGTCTACATGTACAACAACACTATTGGCTCTGTTGTGATGCTAGTAACATGCATGATATGAGAAGTCAACTGTATACACAATTTAAATTGAAATCAATAGAGCTATTGATAAGAGCAAACCTGTTAAAGAAACATGCATGAACATACCCGCTGTGCCATTGGAGTTTTGATTGGATCCTTCAATTCAAAAATAATTTGTATGAGTAAATACAGTGATACAAGAGCAAAGCAGTATGCACGATAGAAATCATAGTTAAAAAAGGCGCGCCTGAGCGAGCGCTTAAGCGTTCCTAGGCTCTAGGAGTTGGCAAAACGCATTGCGCATAACTACGCTTAATCTGTGCATAACTGTGCATAAGCATGCGCTTTGGTCAGTAAAGCGCAAGGCGGTGGCAAAACGCACAATTAATGCCTAGCGCTTTTTTGAACTATGATAGCAATGGAATCTTGAATTAGAACAGTTGTTCTTAAGGTTTAGGCACTTGTTCTACATGAACAGAGTACAGTAAGACGCAAGAATATAGTACTTAAAAATAGAAAATGAGCTCATAGAGCTTACCACATTCTTGGTTCGGGACCAGTACAGAACAAGGCGTTCCCAGTCATCGTCCAGTAAATGTGTCTCAGGAGAACGTAAGGGAATTTGATGAGTTTCTTTGCCAGTGAAGTACGTTTTCTTCAGGTAATTCCGATACTGCCACCAAGCATTCTTGAAGATAGCAGAGGTATTAGCACAGGTTACCTCATCCTGAGTTTCCAAATCGGTCCTTCTCTATAGAGAAAAATGGGAAAATTTGTTGTATAATAACCATCATGGAGGTAGGATGTATGGGACAAAGCAAAGTAATTGCCATGAATAACATTACTTACACATAACTCCTGAACAAACACCTGCAACTGGCATTTTCCTTCATCTTCAATATAATATTTCCAAGATGGGAAGATACACACATACGATTTAACAACATCAAATGCGATAGATGCTAAACTACAACTAGCTGGTTGTGCTTCCTCCACATGAATAGGCGTAGTAACTGGTGGAGTTGGGGTTCACCGTGGTAGTACTGGCCCTTTGGGCACTAGAGCTGCCTTACTAACTACTCTCTTTCGGGAGCTCTGTGGTGGAGATGGTGTTGTGTCAATAGGAACTGGGTTACTATCTGCTGGGGTTGGGGTTAGATTGGGTGAAGCTGGTTCTCTGTCCATCGCAGTAGGGGTATAATCTATGAGAGTTTGAGTTATGTGTCGTAGGGCTAGTTCTCGTGCATGTACAACCGGGGAGCTATCTCCACCAAGAGGTAGCACTGTTTTTATTTGAAGACTATGTTTTTAGTCTGCTAGATACTGGCATCACCCGCTCCAATTCAAATGGCTGATAAACAGGAAACATAGTTGAATGTACAGACATTGTATGAGAGACAGATGCAATAGATAGTGTGGAAAAAAGAGGGCATGAAATAGTTGACATGTATATTGTTTAACTAAAACAGATATCATGACATAATTTCACATATATGATGTCTATCTAAACTGGATAGCATAGCATAACATAATTCAAAGATATGATGAATAACTAAACAGGATCGCATGACATAATTCACCTACATGTTATCCAAGTAACCAGGATCGCATCATTTAATTCACATATGTGATTTATATGCTAAACAAAGGGCATTCGATATGATGTCTGAACCAAGAACATGGTGTTGAATATTGTGTATATGATGTCTAAACTATGCAATGCAAGACACCATATGCATGATATGAGCAGTATAACCGTGCCAAGTTAGAGCATACACCTCGGTGGGGGAATAGGACTGGTCATCTGTCTCTGAATCCATCACCGAGGAGCTATCGGGACCCAACAAGAGATTTGCTTCGACGGGTAGGACTGTCTGCTCTGACGGCCTTGTTTTCACTCCAGATTTTTCCATCTCCCACCCAAATGGATGATGCACAGGAAGAGTAGTTTAATGTACAAACATTGTCGACAAATGGAAATGTAATGAAGAAAAGGATGTGCAAGATATCATTCAAATATATGATGCCTGGTTAAACAGGATGGCATTGCACATTTCACATGTATTATGGCTGGCTAAAAGACATGAGACTGCATAATTCCCATATATGATATATAAACTAAACAGGTGGCATTACAGAACATGTCTAAACTAAGCAGATGACATATATGATGTCAAAAGTAGACACTGCAAGGCAACATATGCATGATATGACTAACATCATCATACCAAGGTAGAGCAAACACCTTGGGGGTAAATAGGAGTGGTCAGCGGCGTCTAAATCCGCCTCAGAACAGATATCTACCTCTGGATTACAATCTGGAGAGGGGTGGGGAGGGTTGCCATTGAACCCACCATGGAGCGATGTCTGCATGACATTGTATTGCCGCGCAAAACTCTTCTCTTTTTCTCTACATGTTCAACATGACTGTGTACAATATCTGACATGCATATGAAAAAAATATGGTGAGATTATGTAAGGAGAGCATGTAGAAATTTAGGGTGATGGTAACAACCAGTGGATGGATCCAAAAATAATGATAGCAGGCTGATGATTGCTTTAATTTAATAAAAAGACAGATGATGATTGCTTTACTATTTATTTCCCACCCAAGATGAACAACATAGGCATACCCTAGGTGAACCAGATATTAGACAGAGATACTATTCATTGCTTCCTCAATATGGGCCCCACAACTAATTTAGAACTCAAGTTTGAACATTAATTTGGACCTGAATTGGAGTCGAAGTGGTGAACAGGACGATAAAGTAGCAGGTAATTTTAAGCAATGCATAACATAAGCAGAAACAAAAGAGTGCGCTCTCTTGTGGACCCATGTACTCCTCAGGTTCATCTGCTGAGTTGATGATGGTGATGCCATTGCGGTGGGTGCCGGCGGCAGGGAAGGAGATCTGAAGCGGCAAAAGACCGTCAGGAGTCCCGATGTCTGGTTTGGTGGATGTTTCTGTCGATGGAGCAGCTCAGGTGAGGTGGACGACGTCGCGGCAGGAGCAGGACAAACCACACAAAGTTCCCTTCGACACCTATCTGTAACTGAAGTAATTCTGTCAGTGCTCATTTGGCTTGCATGATTCTAAAAATGCAGGGATAGGAAAAACACCGGAATAGGATAGGAATGCACATGGTAAACTGAGCATTTGTAAACACAGGATTTCTGTCAACTTGGGTGTTTGGTTTACAGGAATTGGAAGAGCAGAGGAATGCAAAGAAACATGGCCAAAATAAACTGAAACCATATGAAAGCGTGTACAATTAGAATATTATTCTGCCACTAATGCACTTGGTCTTTTTTTCATGCATATGATTTTGAAAAGTAGGTTTAGGTGGATGTTTTGCTTCATTCCTTTCAACAAAATGCATGAATAATTGAATAGTAGAGTGCCATTGGAAAATTCCCTATTGCTATGTTTTTCCGTTGAACCAAAATAGCCCTAATGGATCGACATGAATGTATAGTAATAAGTGATGCAACAAGTGTACAACCTCTTTGCCGTAGCCATGTCGACCTCAGCATCATTGGGTTGGTCGATGAAGAAGTTGAGGCAGAGGTGGCTGTCGGAGGTGTGGAGGAAGATCTAAGGAATATGTAGACGGCGTCCAGGGCACTGCTCTATTGTGATGGATCGTTCTGTCATTGGAGCAGCTCCGGTGAGCCGTAAGACATCAAGGCTGAAGCAGCACAAGACAGACATCGTCAATCTCAAGTGGGATTCTAATAGCATCTCCAATAGATGATGTAAAATTTACATCACCAAAAACCACCTGACTACAACAGATGAGGTAAAAGCTGTTGACTCTGAACTTAACTGTCGAAACTTAAATTTACTTTGGAATCGGAATGTTACTGTCGAAACTGAACGCAATGGTAGCAGAGAGGCACTTGACATGTAGTTTAGGGAGGGCCTGCAGTTCATCTTCAACCTGACCCCCCCCCCTGAGCCGCCAGCCACCATCGGCCTCGCCGCCGGCCCCAGCGCCGCCTCGCCGCCCTGAAACAACTCCCCACCGCCGGTCCGCCGCCGCCTCGGGGAGCCCTCTAGGCCCCACGCCCCCACCCTGAACCCTAAGATAGATAGTGGGTACCTCTCCGGCGAGCCCCCCGTCCCCGCTGCTAGTGGTTCTTCCTTAACTTCGGCGAGGCCCCCCACCCCCTGAAAATCGACTGACCCAAAAGTTGATTCAGTCGACTGAAGTGTAGCTAAATCAGAGCGGAGCAGCAGCACGAGCGAGGGGGAGAGCAGCAGCAGCAGCGCGAGCGAGCGAGAGCCGGACCTGCAGCAGCTGGACGAGCAAGCGAGAGCCGGACCAGCAGCAGCAGATCCGGCTGGTATGGATGCCGCAGCCAAAGGGGCCTCGCACTGGGGAAGAGCCGTCGTGGAGATGCCGCCCGCGGTGCCGGCTTCAAGGTAGCCGCTCCATGGGGGTGCGGGATGGAGCACCGTCGGCACCGGGAGGTCGAGTTAAGGAGAAGGTGCGATGTGATGAGTATACAACCTCTTTTGTGGCGCCAAGTAGGCCTCAGCTTCGTCCGAGGAGTCAGTGAGGACGCTGCGGTTCCGGTGGAGCAGGTTAAGGCGGCGCTGTGGGGATGGAGCAGCCGCGATTGACAAGGTGATCGTCGGAGCAGCTCCTTGGAGGTGGAGGACGGGGCGGCTGAACTGGCGGGACGACGAGATGGACGACAGATCCTCATCCGGGGAGGTGGACGAGGGACGTCGAGCTGTTGCGGTGGACGACGTCGTCGGGGAAGAGGCTCCGGCTGGGCAGCGATGAGGTGGCAGACGGAGGAGGGTGGGGTTTCGCGGCTGGAGCGGAGAGGTTATGGCGGCCTGGGATTTTGAATGGCAAAAACGAGGCGATGGGAGGGGGTGAACCATGACTTAGGGACGCGCTTGTCCAAAATTTAGGGTGTGTTATAAAAGTACCCCCACCGATTTGAACTAGCGGCCCTTTCGGCTCAGGGTTAGAAGGGGGATTTTGCGTGTCGGAATTTGGCAGCTGGAGGGAGTTTTCGCGTGCGTTGTAATTTCAGGATAGTAAGGCGCGGGTTGTGAAGGCGCCAGTTTTGGGAGCACGATATCTGAATTTTTGGGATATAACAAGGAGCGGGTTGAATTTTAGGGACAAGCCTAACAGGTAATATTGTACTTGTACGTACCAAATCAATTCGCACTTCCTTCAAGCAAAAAGAAAATGAAAAAAATAAAACTATTCACACCACACAAAGAGAGAGTCTTGCCCCGTTTTACTATAAAAATGATATTCAAAGCTACTCCCTCCTTCCATCTATATAGGGCCTAATGCGTTTTTCGATGCTAACTTTGACCAAATATTAGAGCAATAATATATGACATGCAACTTACACAAAGCACACCGTTAAATTCATCTGTGAAAGGTTCTTTCAATGATATAATTTTCACATTGTGCATGTCATGTACTATTAATCTTGTCAATAGTCAAAGGTGGTCTTAAAAAACGCATTACGCCCTATATAGATGGAAGGAGGGAGTATGAATCCATGTTATGTCCAATTAATTTTTTTCGCTTGCTCTATAATGCATGTAACCTACTCATTCCAACATTTTAGTGCATTCCAAATGTCTATACTACCGCTGAAATTCGAACTGAATTTGAATTCATTTCTCTATTTCAATAAGAATCTACAATCATGATTGTTGCCAACTTCAACCATCATTCGTGTATTACCTTAACAACACACCACATGATTATTATAGAGATATATATGAACTATGTGTACTACATGAACTCAAATTCTATTTTTTGAATACACTTGATGTTGATTCCAAATAATAGTACATTTGATGTACTAACTATATATTCATAATCTAAACCATGTTCCATACGTACACCGTGTTTATCACACATAGTATAGTGCCCCGCTCCCTACATTATGACAAGTATTTAGACCTGAGCTACAAAAGCCACACATTAGCCCAAATTATGATCAATGTTCTATATATTATACGTAGTACTAGCAAGATGCCATGTGTTCCACAGAACATCAACCTGATCAAGGGGAGGCGTAATTTGCAAATATGGAGAGGGTGTGGGTATCTTTTTTCAAAATTGCCATAGTTTCCTTCCTATCTGTCAGATATAAATAAGACGGCCTATATTGTAGGATGGCAGGCACACCATCATCAACAACTCCGTTTTTTATAAGAGTAGAGATAAAATATATTATATGTAGTATGACATGTTCATAACCACAACATGTGTATCACCATTATATATATTCACACATGGGTCCGTTTAAAACACTATGATAAATTCTTCAAATATCCGAATTCGCTTTTTATAATGAAGTATGATCTCTATTCGTCTTTTACACCCACAGAATCCTCTTATCTTTGTAGCTAGCGCTAACTTCCTCTCGTGCATGCACACGCCCGCATCCCTCTCACCCTCCCTCAGCATTCTCCAGCTCTATCGCGCAAATTCGTCTTTTCACTTTAGGTCGTTCACCCACGGTGTGTGTAGGCCCCCCAGCTCCTTCTTTACAGCACACATAGATCGATATGCCTCTCTAGCCAGGTGTGCCTAGCACAAACACAAGCTTCCCCTCTTCTCTTATCACCGTCCATGCCTCACTCCCACCACTCTTTTCATCGATCTCGTACTCACACACTCCTTCCCCCTCGATATAGTATGACTCTCGCACCACCTCCTAGATGCATCCCTCTCTCTCTATCCTTCTCCCCGTGCCTCATTTGCTTCTAACACACACATGCATGTATATCGATCGATCTCCCAACATATACCTAGGTCGACTTTAACTATTCCCCCCCCCATAGATCGACGTACCTCACAAGTTATGTCTCTCCTTTCTCTGACAAAGGACGATTGATCTTCCTATGTAGTTACGTCTACTTACCACAGCCATATCGTCCCCCCTCATCATTCGTGCATGCCTCCTTACCCGTCTCTCACACGCACGTGCACAGACAGGCAGCCATCCCCTCTCTTATTGATATTGCAGGCGTGCCCTCCATTTGTCTAGCAAGCCTATCCCACCATTTGTTAGAAGCAACTCCACTACCACCCCCTCCAACACTCTAGCTCTGTCTCTCTCCCAACCTTATTCCTCTCCTACACATATGCATGGATGCCGATCGACCTCCCTTAATACATGAGGTAGATCGATCTCCCTTAATACATGAGGTAGGCCTCTCTCCTCCTCCACACATATACCAGCCATTGTACCTCTATAGTTAATTAGGCCTCCCTCCCCCCCCCCACCACACACCGATAGTCGAGCGCTGTAGGTAGGTATCCATGCCACAGAGACAAACTGCACCTGTCCCCTCTCACATTCCAGTAGCCCAGCCACTCCGTATCTTTGACGTGGGCACACACAAATTCGATGGCACTTTTTATCGATCGCGCGCACGCACACACACACATCATCCCTCTCTTCGATTCTATGGACACCTCAAGCCGATGATACCTCCACTCTCTTCCCGTGGATTGCCCCTATTTTGTACACCTTGCATATATTACATTTTTTGATTGACCCCCCCCCAAAAGAAACTCTCACGAACCCACACACTATATCTCTCTACGTTTGTATCTCTCTCACACAACCCCACGTAGGTTGTGTACATATACAAAAAGAGAATAGGTGCACCGTGCACGTACTCACGCTTTGTGCCCAGCCACACCCGCGCGGGTACACGGTGGAGCTCATTTCTTTACGAAATGGCAGCCCACGTGCTAATTTGAATGCGGGTAGCGGTTGTTTACCTACGGAGGTCGTGTACCACACGTGCACGAAACAAAGTTCGACTTCATGCGTTGGCGCGTTATTTTTAAATATAGTTATATCGCTCAATGGCACGTACACAGAATATAAAATGATTTTTATGGAGAAAAAGGTAGTCCGCTCCACTATATACAATGGAGCCTGCCTGCCTGGTTTGTCTCTCTTCAGAGTATCTCACACAAGGCTGCGGTGGCCTCTCTCTCTCATCGATGGCCACTGATCCGGCTGCATCCCGTCCGTCGGCGGAAAGGGAGGATGTGCACGGTTTCTTCGTTCGATGGCGCCGAGGCAGCACGTCCCGATCTGCGGTACACGTTGTTCTCTCTGACCAAGCTCCGGCGCTCTAGGGCCTACGCCACCTGCTCGGCCACAGTGTGGGCAGATTCCGCCCACCGCCGCTCACCTAGTTACATCCCGACGACCTCCAGGTATCCCCTCCGGCCTTGCTCCACTGCCCGTCTTCCCACGTCACTGCATGTGGATTTTCCATAGTTCTTTGCCCAAAACGTAGCTCGTCCGGCGTACTTTCCATATTGCAATCTCGTCCTCACACCGTTTTAGACAAACACAACCGTGTTGTTATCTTCCCTTAGGACAAGGAATATGCTTCTTTTTTGTCATCGCATGAGTAATCAACTGTAATTGGCCAGTAATTGTTTCCTTTCTACCTCTTTTTTGCAAACAGGGCTATCCATTTCACCTCGTTGCTATTGCGACCTTTTGGTGAACTGCACAAATCACTTTTTTCTTAAGAGTGTTTTGTGCAGTTGTACTAAAATTTCACACGGGCAACGTCTCTACATTTCAGTGCGACTGCACAAAGGGAGATTGGTTTTGCTCTATCCTCCTCATCCAACTCCGAGCCTAGTCTTCTCCAACTAGTTAGTCTTAAGAGAGACTGCAAAGGTGACCGGCTTCTATTTGTGTGTTTATTGTTTCATCAGCAGTCCTATATGTAATCCACTTAATATCTTTGGAACAGGAACGCTCAGCTTCTATTTAGTGGAACTGCACAAAATGATCAGAATGTTGCATGCTCCAGACAGCTACTTTTTTCCAACATGCCTTGTTGATTTAGACAGAGCTGGGGGGACGTTGCTGCCAATGAAAGCATGGATCAAGTTTACTTTAACACCTTCTCACAACTTTGTCTTCAGTTGTGATGTAAATATTGCTCTAGTCTGCTAATAATTGAGATGCATTAGCAAGGAAGTTAGTTTTTTGGGATAATTAGAAGCCCTTTGGCATCCGGGTACATGTGTCATGCACAAAATTATACTCCTTCGTTCCTAAATATTTGTCTTTTACAAATTCAAATGGGCATTTTAGAGTGTAGATTCACTCATTTGCTTCGTATGTGTACTCCCTCCGTTCCTAAATATTTGTCTTTCTAGAGATTTCAACAAGTGACTACATACGGAGAAAAATGAGTGAATCTACACTCTATAATAGTCTATATACATCCGTATGTAGTAGTGCATTTAAATCTTTAAAAAGACAAATATTTGAGTAGTCACTCGTTAATCTAGAAAGACAAATACTCCGGAGTATTTAAGAACCGAGGGGATAGTGCACAGCCGCATGGGAGACTCAACCGGTCGTTGCGCCGCATTAATAGTGAGTAATGAGTTGTCAAATCATAAGCCCCACTTACCCATTGTAAGTTGCTCGGAAGAAGGCAACCATCAATACGCTTTCTTTGAATCGCTCAACTCTCATCCACACTGTTTTAAGTGCGCTTCAGAAAAAGAAAAAATCTCTGGGACCAAGGCGACTAGCGATCGGCCTGAAAAATAGCATCGGTAGTTAGAGCATGGTTAATAGTATAGCCAGCTGCTGGCTATAAGTCAGTGCCATGTCATCTATAGCCCATCTTATAGCCAACATGTACAATAGTAGATCAAAAGAGTGTACTACTTTTTATTATGTGCCCACCTTTCATTCTCACAAAGTGCCTAGGAGGACGTGCTAGAGCTGGCTGTTCACGAAGAGCCCGCTTACCTTCTCTCTCCTATTCTCTTTCCTCCAATTAAGCAGAAATATACTAGTTTATTCCTTATAACCCACTGACTCAGCTCTATTATACTTGCTCTTATAGCACGGCATCTATTACTAGAGGAAATAATGCGTACACACATGCATGCAGTGCTTCCACCCCGGGTACACACATGCATGCACTTACTCCACTCTGTAGTACATCGAGAGAAAATTGTGGACTTGATTGCAGTTACCATGCCTTAATTAATTGAAGCATTAAACCAAACGCGTCTAAAGTCTCTCTGGTGGTGGAAATGCATTGAGAGAAATGCATCATAATGAAGCGCCCCTGTCAACTGTGACGGAGGGAGGAGTAGTATGAAGGTGCAAAACCAAGTACGCGTATGGCCAGTCAGTCAACGCACCTCCCCTTGGCATATCACTGACATGTGGGACCGGAGTGTGAGCAAACCGATCTCAATTGATGGCAAAATGGCCAACCCGCCGTTCCTTGAGAGAGACGAGGAGCGAGAACACACAGACAGGCTCACACGGAGGCCAAGATATATTCGAGCATGGTTGATCAATATCATCATTACATGTTGGGCTGCCGTTTTCTGCCCTCCTCCGGAATACATGTGTACTTTATCATAGATTAAAAAATAAGAGTACAGACGCTCCACCATGCGGTTCTAGTAGTAGTACTACTCGTACTACTAAACCTTGTGCTTGGCTCTTCGCCTCTTCGTGAAGTCGAACAATGATGGTACTCCGCATGTTCGGTACTACAGTGTATGCCTGTGGCAATCTTACACCGAATGAACTAATGCATGTCCATCGCCTGGGCCGAGGGTAGGTTGCATTAGTCAAAAGGCGTAAGCGAGCTTCACCTTGTCCTGCAAGCTTCTCCTTGTTCTGCGAGTTGACGGGACACACCAAAAAGTAGTGCTAGTCCATACTCCCTCCTTTCCGATTAATATGGCTTAATCTTTTTTGCGGGTAAATGAGAGAGCTTTATTCATATATAAGCATTCTTAGGACGATCAGCCAAGACACTGGTCACTAGGAAGCGAGGTACCCCGCAAAAAAGAAGTAGGAAGCGAGGTGTTTCATCAAGCCAGCTCTCGGCCACATTCAAAGTGCAGCAAGCACGGTTCGCACAAAGATGCGCCGCAAGGTTTGCTGACCTGTTTACATGCTGAATAACAAAAAAAGAGGAAATATTACCGAGCGCTCCTATTTGTAACAGGAATATGAGCCAGAATTAAGCGAGAATTGTGGCGAGTGTTCCATGCAATCAACTTCCATTATCACATGCGAGAACCCTCGAAGAGAACCAAATGTGTTGAAGATTGCTTTATCACATTTTAAAAATATAATAAGAGTGCAGACGCTCCTCCATCCGTTCCTAGTACTAGTATAGTACATACCTCTATAGACTATAGTAGTAGTACTAGTACTAGTAAACTTTGCGCTTGGTTGTTCGCCTCTTCGGGAAGTCGAACAATAATAGTACTAGTATAGTGTATGCTTCTGGCAATCTGACACCGAATTAACTGTTGCACGTCCACCGCCTGAGCGAGGGAGAGCTTGCATTAGTCAAAAGTTTCTCCTTGTCCTGCGAGCCACCGCGCGCAAGCTTCTCCCGTCCTGCAAGCTTCTCCTTGTTCGGCAAGTTGACGGGACACAGCAAAGTAATGCTAGTCCATACTGCCTCCTCTCCGGTTAATATGGCTTAATTTCAAACGAGATAAATACACTGTCTGTCACTGTATATTTGTAAAAATACGGTCAGTGGACTTCATAATACGCTCATTGCGCTCAATATATACATTTTCCGGTGTTTATACGGTCACTAGCTCACCCTGGCTGAGTATGTGTGTGCATGCACTGTAGGTTGAGCACTTGAGCGTGACCGTGTGTGTTCCGTCGTGTGCTCGGACATGCATGCATTAGGGCGTCGCGCGCGTTTTTGCGTCCATGTGTACGTGTGACTGTTGCATACACGTAGGGGGAGTACGTGTAGGGGCCACTAAAGGAGCAGTCAAATCACACAGTAAGTTAGTCGGAAGAAGCAACCATCATTTCACTCTTCAATGACACGTACGCAATATAAAATGGTTGATATGGAGAGAAAAAGAAAACCACTATATATACACTAGCAGGAGCCTAAGCTACAAGCCTGCTTGCTTGGGTTGCTCTCTTCACAAGCATAGAACGACGGTGGCCACACCGCTGGTCACATATCCGGCCTGATCCCGCAGCTGGGGGAAGGGAACAATGTTCTGCGTAGACGCGGTCGACATCGGCGAGGGAGAAAATCCACAGTCGGTGCGTCCCAATCGGGGGTCACCGCGGTATGGGCCGATGCCGCGTCCCAACCGCCCTTCTAGCTACAGCCCGACGTCCCAGGTAGTCCATCTTCCTTTTGGAGCCGGCTTGCTCCACTGCCGCAGCTCCCCACGTAGCTCCATCTCCATGTCGATCTTTCTCTACTTCTACCGGCTTCTACTTGTGATGAGTTTATGTCTCATGAACTAGTGCCAGTACTATTATTCTAATCACACTTCTTCAATATCTTTGCCATCAGGGATGCTCAGCTCGATTTTAGTGGAACTGCACAAAAGCATCGTATGATCCGAGGGTGCCAGCCGTCTTTCCTTCGACAGGTTCTACCTGGCCAGGAAATTAAATCCTGTTTAGGGTTTAGGGTTTAAGTCGTAGTGACCCCATCAGTAGTTTTTCTTTCGTACACGCTCTCACAACTTTTGTCTTTAGTTGTGAAGTAAATATTGGCTATGATCTGTGAATCATTGAGATGCATCAGCATGCGTGTTAGTTTTCCTTTGTATTTGATGGAATGTTGTAACGGGGCAACCTTGGAGTAGGAATGAAAATGGAGTGGAAAGTTTCCGTTTTTCCGGAGAAAAAATGGAAACGGAGAGAAACCAACGTTTCGTTTCGTTGGATCGCGCCATCGAGCAAAACCAACGTTTAAATCACGTCTGTCGCGTTCGTGTCTCACCCTCCTCCACGGCTCGACCCCACACGGTCGCTCGGCATGCCACTCACCGCAAACCGAGTATACGATAACTTTCCCGCCTGCTTGTCGATGGATCGCGCCATGGAGTACTAGCACTACTGGAAGAGATTGACGAGTTGGGGGAGGACAGCTAGCTGTAGCACGGACTCCCAAGAACTTTTTACATGCATGTTGTGGCCGGCTATTGCGACCTTTGAACGCGGAGCAGTCGCGTGCACCAGGAAGCGGCGCGGGCGACGCTCTCTCGGCCGGCGCGCCGCTTCAATGCCGGCGCCAGTGAGAGGTCGCGTCCGCTCTGGCCGGGCATGAATGCGGCACTGACCGTTTCGGGCGGAAGCACGCGCGGGTGATGAAGAGGGTTCGGGTTGGTCAGGAGCGGCCGTGGCAGCGGTCCGGACGCCCGCAAACAAGAGATGATGTATGTTAATATTGCCGCGTATATAATTAACAACGTAAATAATGTGCCAGTTGGACAAATATGATTGGAGATGGAGATGGAAATGGAATTTTACGTAAACACGGATATGCATGTCTATGTCTATGTTGGTGTGTGCGCGACGACTCTCGCAACCTGGAAGCGGGGGCGTGTTTTTGATCGAGTTTTCTTTCTTGGTACGTTAAAAAATTGTCCGCCAGTTTTCGTTTCTTTTTTCCGGGAACGCGCGTATTCTATTTAAAACCACTGCTATGGAGAAATTTTTTCTACTCCATTATAGCCTCTTGTTTGATAGAGTTTCTCGCGTCTTGCTCTCTCACCCTCTCCATATCAAAACAAGATGACAGTGTCCACACTATCTCTCTCCTCACCGGTGGTCACAGATCCGGCCGAATCCCGTCCGCTGCGGGAGGTGAGGAGGTGCAGCGTTGACGTTGTCGCCGTCGGCGATGGAGGAAGCCGATGCGCACCATCCTCTCGGAGCCGGCACTGGCGCGGACGAAGGTCCTCCACGCCCTTGTTCGGTGCCGTCGTGTGGGCAGATCCGCCCGCCCGCCTAAGCGACATCTCGCCCACCTGAGGTATAACTTCTTGTACTGGTCCAGCTCCCCAGGTCGCTGCATGCGGGTTTTCTTCTATGCGACTACTCCCCAGCTCCCCATGTATAGTAGCTAGGGTTCGTCGGCTGGTCCAACATCACCTACTATTATAGAGGAAATGCCACTCAAAAAGTTGTCCTGATTTATGCCTCGGTGGAGGTATACATGTTGTTTCGACAAAAAGTACATGGTGGTTGTGCGGTCATTGTCCATATGCTCCTATTGCTGCTGCTAATCTAATACTATCACTTGTTAAATGAAGAAATGCTTTTTTCTCGGGTATCCTGGTTTAGTTCCCATCAAGATAATCATGATGCTTCTGTTTGTTGGTGTACTTTTCATAATTCTTATTGACAATTGAGATGTCGTTGTTAATCTTGTAAAACAAAGTAACAACACTATATCCCTTTTTTATATTTTTGGAAACAGCGATGCGTATCTCCATACCCGGGCATGTCTTCCTCAATTTTAGTGGAACTGCACAAAATTGGATGGCCATTGTTGTTCCGCCTCACTGTCCTCTGCCACGTGGTTCTTCCTTCCTCGAGCTTGATTACTGAGAAGAAACAGACCACAGTGAGGATTTGTCGAACTTCATAGGTGCCTCACCCAAACTTGATGCCAAATGGATGATGCATCACCACGATGACCTATCGATGCTCATGGTTGCGCCTCATGGTTGCGTCGGCTGGTGAAGCTGATCGATTTTCAATGAAAAACAAGCTGTCTTCCATCAGTGCTCTTTGCTTGTTACCCACAAAGATGATATCCTTCGTCAGTTCACCTTGGTTGCGTTGGAGACGCAGTCGTCTTTCACGTTGGTGCAATTTTATCACACAATTGGCTATGAACCAAATGTTTCCTCGAAGAAGGATCGACGTTGGTACTAAGAGCATAAGTTTTGTATTGATTTCTAAGCCTTCTCACAACTTTGTCTCCAGCTCCCCTGTAATTTTATTTGTCCAGCTATTAACTTTGATTAAAAAATGGTGTGGACTAAAAACCCGGATGTACGTAGTAGCCCTCCATTTTTATTTACTCTGCATATTAGATTTGACTGAAGTCAAACTTTGTAAAGTTTGACCAAGTTTAGGCCGAACACAACAAACCATAATTATTAGAGAGGGCAAACTGTACATACTCTCAAACCTTTCCGATAATTGAAATTAAAATTCTTTATTTGTAGACACTCTCACACGTTTCCGATAATTTGGCGCATGTGTGGTTGTTCACTTAAGGCAGGGTAGTGTACCGCACGTGAAGGACAGGAACTGCGACCAGGACGCGTGGATCGTTAGTTCATCGGAAGTACTCCCTTCGTTCCTAAATATTTTTCTTTCAAGTGGTTTGAAATGGAATACCACATACGGATGTATATAGACATTTTTTACAGTGTAGATTCACTCATTTTGCTCCGTATGTAGTCATTTGTTGAAATCTCTAGAAAGACAAATATTTAGGAACAGAGGGAGTAGTAGTTTTCTTCACTGGTAAGTTAAATAAAGAGTTTCGTTTCGTACTTACACAATTTAAAACGATTGTTATGGCAAGAATAAGAAAACCACTCCACTATATATTAGTCGTATACACGAGTACTATATGGACACAACTTCATTGACTTCAGTGCACCTGCCTTTAGGTTTATGACAGGTGGGCCCAAAATATGGCTGGCCCACCTGTCATACAGCCAAAAGTAGGTGCAGTTAAGGCACCGGAGCTCAGTCTGTACTACAGTATATATATATAAGTTGGAGCCTCAGCGCTTGTTCGCAAGGGTTTGCACTCTTCACACTCTCACCGCACTACATATATATACACGCTGGAGGCTCAGTGTTCCTTTGCTAGGGTTTGCTATATTCACAGTCTCTCACCCTCTTTACCAGATCTAAACAAGACTGCATTGTGGCCTCTATCTCTCTCAACCCCTCACAGCTGGCGAAGGAGGCATCCGGATCCCGTCGCACCTGGAAGGGGAGGAGGTGCAACATTCACTCTATCGCCTTCGGCGAGGGATGCAATCCACTGCCGGCTGCGCTTTTCTCTTTCACCCAGCGCCTGTGCGGGAGGGCCACCGACCCCTTCTTCCTCGCTGTCGTACGTAGTGTGGGCAGATCCGACCTCCCGCCGCACGCCTTGCCACATCCCGACGACCCTAAGGTATAAGTTTCTTTGAAACCGTCATTGGTCTAGCTGCATGCAGATCTTTTTCTATTCTGTAGTCGAATCTAGGTCTTGGTTCAAAGAGGAAGGAAGGGTGCGGTGGGGTGGAGCATGAATCTAGGACGTGGTTCAATGAGGAAAGGAGGGAGGGAAAGTAGTATAGACTAGCTATCCAGCCGCTTTGTTGGTCGAAAAGGGAAAAAGGGGGTAACCCAGTACACACATCTGTAAGGAACCGAACTCTTTGTTGAAAAGGGAAAGAAACTGGGGGGTCGGGTAGTTTGTGCAGGACTAGATTTGCTGCCCTCACATAGGAAAAAGTTTCAAAGAGAACAAATATGGGACCAACGCAGATATGCTGCTTGGCTACATACTCGGTGCTGGCATGTCCCATGTCCCATGTCATGTCCCATACAACTATTTTGCTGTTGTTAATCTAAGAATGCTGCTGGAAAATTGAAGCAATGCCACTGTTAAAAGTAAATTACATTCTTAACGAATGTTGTTTTAAGAGAATGTCTCTTTTAATATGAATCAATGCAACCGTTTTAGAAATGCTACTGTCCTACTTTGTTTTCCATCAAGATAAGTTAGATGCATCTTTTTGTCGCCGTTTGTTTCATCCTCCTTTATTGGCCAGTAATTGTTTCCTTTTTTGCCTCTGTTAAAACAGGGATATCTATTCAACTTGTTGCCTAGCAAACTTAAACGTCACACCGGCGACTTTCATTGATTTCAGTGCAACTGCACAAAACGAGATTGGTTTTCCTATTTGTGTTGGCAGATTCGTAGGTGATCTTGTGTGTGTCATGACAGGTTGGTACTTGCCTTCATCCACATGATCGTGCAGTGTGTTTTGAGATGTTGTGCTACTTGTATTGGTACTGTTTTAAATAAATGTTGAATTGAAGCTATTGTATTGCTCTCTTTTCCCATTAAGTAGTGAACAAAAATGGTACCAACCCAGACATGATGCTTGTTGCTTTGTTACAACAAACTCTGCATCACCCCCTTTATAAGTAGATGGAAGCACATGGTGTTGTTGCGCCCACTCGCCCCTGGAACTGTTTATGCTTTTTCTTAATCTAATGCTGATGGTAAAATTAAGCAATGCCACTCTCAGAATTAACTA
This sequence comes from Triticum aestivum, assembly GCF_018294505.1. Lineage (NCBI taxonomy): Eukaryota > Viridiplantae > Streptophyta > Magnoliopsida > Poales > Poaceae > Triticum > Triticum aestivum. The sequence continues at coordinate 186,231,540 of NC_057805.1, read as the reverse complement.
CTGAACTATTTTAAGAGAATTTCTCTGTTAATATGAATCAATGCAACCGTTTTAGAAATGCTACTGTCCTATACTTTGTTTTCCATCAAGATAAGGTAGATGCTTCTTTTTGTGGCCGCATGTTTCATCCTCCTTTATTGGCAGTAATTGTTTCCTTTTTTGCCTCTGTTAAATCAGGGATATCTATTCAACTTGTTGCTATAGCAAACTTAAATGTCACACCGGCGACTTTACTTGATTTCAGTGCAACTGCACAAAACGAGATTGGATTTCCTATTCGTGTTGGCAGATTCGTACGTGATCTTGTGTGCGTCATGACAGGTTGGTACTTGCCTTCATCCACATGATCGTGCAGTGTGTTTTGAGATGTTGTGCTACTTGTATTGGTACTGTTTTAAATAAATGTTGAATTGAAGCTATTGTATTGCTGTCTTTTCCCATTAAGTAGTGAACAAAAATGGGACCAACCCAGACATTATGCTTGTTGCTTTGTTACAACAAACTCTGCATCACCCCCTTTATAAGTAGATGGAAGCACATGTTGTTGTTGCGCCCACTCTCCCCTGGAACTGTTTATGCTTTTTGTTAATCTAATGCCGCTGGTAAAATTAAGCAATGCCACTCTCAGAATTAACTACTGAATCTTATTTCAAAACTGCAACACTTGTTAGGGATTGGCGGGATTACCATTTTTGTGGCCGCATGTTTCATCCTCCTTTATTGGCCAGTAATTGATTCCTTTTTTGCCTCTGTTAAAACAGGGATATCTATTCAACTTGTTGCTATTGCGACATTTTGCTTCGCTTAATTTTGGTGGAACTGCACAAAATGAGACCGGATTTCCATATATGTGTTGAGATCTCTTTTAGATCTTCCTCAGGAGTTGTTTCAAATCTTGGTCTTGAAAGGTCAGTACCTACTTTCCTCAGAATTAACTACTGAATCTTAGTTCAAAACTGCAACACTTGTTAGGGATCGGCGGGAGTACCATTTCTGTTAGGGATCGGCCGGAGTACATGTTTAAGAAATGTATTGTTCAGATAATGTCTCTGTTATTATATATCAGTTACAGTGTTTTACAAATGGTACTATCCTGCTTTGTAGTTCTTTCTACATGTTTAACCAAGGTATTGTTAAGATAATGTCTCTGTTAAAATGAATCAGTCGCATTGTTTTAGGAATGATACTTTTCTGCTTTGTCGTTCTTTATACATGTTGAAACAAGGCATTGTTAAGATAATGTCTCAGTTAATATGAATGAATCACACTGATTGAGAATTGCTACTCTCCTGCTTTGTTTCCCATTAAGATAAGGTAGATCAGTAGATGTTTTTCTTCTGGGAGTACAAGTCATCAACCGTTATTTCTCAGTAATTGTTTCCCTTATACCTATTGTTGCTTACAGGGATATCAAAATTAAAGCTCGGTTTTATTCCGACTTTGATTTTAGTTGAACTGCACAAAAGGAGCCAATGTGTCTAAGGCAAACTGCTGCATTAGTGGGTCCAGTTGGTCTTACCACTTTGCAGAAAGAAGCAGTCACTGTTTGCGCTACATTACACAAGGAATGATCGAGAAGCTTTACAGAGTATTAGTAGACGCTGGTGACATGACTAGTCTGCAGAGAGCATAGGAAACTCTACAACATGTGGAGTGCACTGGGCAAAAAGTGCCCAAACAAGTACAGGAAGCCAGGACAGGACTCCAAATCTGTCAATGTCATTCTAAGCAACAATGATGGGGCATCTGGGTATGGTAATCTGTTTACCGTACTTTCAGTTTGTTAGTCCACCGATTGGTGGGTTGACACTGGGGCCAATATTCATGTGTGTGCTGTTGTGTCTTTGTTTTCTTGCAGCATATAAATACGATATCCACAGGGATGCTCAGCTTGATTTTAGTGGAACTGCACAAAATGTCCAGATGGTTTGTGTCCTCCATAATACTTCATCATGCACAATACATCGAATGGTTCTCTAATCATTCGTCGTCACCTTGAGCCACCGGACTATATGTTTGAATGTTGCTGCTAGCATCGGCCATTAAGAAGGGTAAGAAGAAAGACAAAAAGAGAGATGGCTGCTTTACTTGTGGTTTGGAGGAACACTGGGCAAACAAGTGCCCAAACAAGTACCAAGAAGCCAGGACAGGACTCCAAGTCTGTCAATGTCACTCTAAGCAACAATGATGGGGCATCTGGGTATGGTAATCTGTTTACCGTACTTTCAGTTTGTTAGTCCACCGATTGGTGGGTTGACACTGGGGCCAATATTCATGTGTGTGCTGATGTGTCTTTGTTTTCTGGCAGCATATAAATACGAAATCCACAGGGATGCTCAGCTTGATTTTAGTGGAACTGCACAAAATGTTCAGATGGTTCGTGTCCTCCATAATACTTCATCATGCACAATACATCGAATGGTTCTCTAATCATTCGTCGTCACCTTGAGCCACCGGACTATCAGATGACAAACTGATGACAAACCCTGCCCGTTCCACAATCATAGGCATTACATATTTTGAATGGGAAAAGCTTGTCAAAGTTGACATTAGTTTAATATATTGGAATTGGAAAACCTTGTCAATTTTTGCTCATTGATGTTAGCTAGAAGACATGCATTTGATATTTTTGAGTGGGACGCCCTTTGCTGTGAGCAACGTCGATCATTTTTTCCTATTCCTGTCTTCAGTTCAGAAGTAAATATTTACTCTGCTGAGATGCATAGTCACATGAATGTTGACTTATGTAAGATATTTTAAGAGTTTGTTCTGAATATTGTCTATGTAATGCCAGGCCTTGTGTTTGATTGCAAAGTTGAGCTTGGAATGTTGTGGCATGCGGCATCACGAGCTGTTCACCGTGCCTCCTGAGAATAATGCTTCGTATTGTTTCGCATGTCGATCTAGTGCCAGTGATTTGCTTGTTAAGAAGATCATCCTCTTCTGTTGTTTTCGTGCTTATGAAGTTCATCGTCTTATGTTTCATTCATAGCCTATATGACAAGTCGGGTAGGTTAGACATGAAACCATATGATCTTCCGACCAACTCATCATCCTAGGCCGTGATTGGATCGTTGTTTTCCAACCAAAACCGCTTTTAAAACTGACGCTTGTAAATAAAAGCAGATGGTCTCGGGCGAAGCGCTTGGTTGGTCGATTTTGACTAGTAAAATATACACTGGTCTCTCAAATTACACGCGTAACCCGATAGTTTTACTTACAGACCTCGGGCCCTCGGTTTCATTCGCGTGTATTTTACGCGTTGTTTCCGATGACGAGTGAATTACACTTGTATCTTAATACATGTGTGAAATAAACCAGAGCTCACAAACGCGGCCTAACCGTTTCATGCTGTCTCAGTCTCTCGAAGGTGCTCATAGGTGTCCGATGATCCTGGCTTCCTGAATGAGCAGCGGGCGCTGTATCAGACCATCCGTAGGGCCCGCGAGGCCCTCTCCGTCGTCCTTCGAGTTGTTGCGCATGCCGTGGCGCCGAGCATTGTTAACATGGTCAATGAACATGAGGATTCAGGACATGACTTTATTTTGACTGGATGACAAATAGGGACCCACTAGGGCCATAGCCGTACATACGCAAGTGCCTCCTTATTATGTACAACTATATTTTTTTTGCTTCCTCCTAGTTTCCTGACATCACGGTCCCACACCATTGTCAACCTATGTAGTCAATATAAATAAGAGAATTGCACAAGGTGCGGCCGACAGCTGGGACCAAGCAGCTCGAGCAGTATTTGTGTTTTTGAGGCGTGAGCACTGCAGAGTTTTTCTTGGCGATGTTTTCGTTGTTGTTCAGAGGAGAGCAGGGTATTAACTGGGCGGGCTGTGGCCCGTCTAGCCCAGGACAGATATCCAGCCGAGATATTAATTTTTTTCAAGATGAAAATGGCTAGCCCAGCTATACGTTTTTTAGGAATACTCAGGCAAGGTCAACTTGTTATTCTTTGCCCCGCTGGGCTGCAAATCTTTCCTAGGAGGGATGCATTAGGCTTAACAGGAAAATGGGCTTTAAAAATAATAAATGGGATGTAATTATAAAAACTGGGCAGTAACTATAAAAAAATGCACCAAACACGAAATTAGTTTATAAAATATTATTTATGGATTTTGAAAATCTTAATTTTTAATTGTTGCGCGCGCAATGTTTCGTTGGATTTTTACGTAATACAAATTTATATTTAATCTGACTAGAAATTTCGGGATAAAAATATTTCGGATCCCATCAAAATGTGGGAAATTTTATTGAATTCTGTCTTGAACGGTTGGTTGAAATTATTAATCGTTGTCCTAGCTAGAAAATGGGTTGTACTTTTAACAAACTGTAAATGGGCTATAGTAAATTCCATTAGAATTCAAAAATTGGCTATACATTCTTACAAATCGCAAATGGGCTATAAATTCTCTGCCACACACTTGTGGGCCTACTAAGTTGACGCGTCCCCTAAAAAAGAAGTTGACGCATATACAAGGCTTTGTCAACTTATTATAGTCAACACACGGTTCTAGCAGCAGTGGGCGTTGGATATCTATCCAACCGATGTCGTGCTTCTTCTTCAATCTCAGATATTCTAGCTTCGGCCACCCAAAAAATGATTCCTCCCCCTGACATCTGGGGCGCACCGTTTCGGAGGCTGACGTGTGGGCCTACTAAGTTGACGCGTACCAAGGGCTTTGTCAACTTAGTCAATATAAAGATTCTAGCTGTAGTGACCGTACGATGTCCATCCAATGGCCGTAGTGCTTCTTCAACCTCTGGTCTTCTTGCTCCAGCCGCCCAAAGCAGTGCCGGTCGTGCCGCTTGCTCCTGCCTCCCATGGCGCACTGTATTGCCACGGAGGCCTCACCGCCCCCTACTACTCCCACCGCTGGCCAGGCCATCCATCCACTCACCCACACCCCCTATTATTCTGCAGCGACGGCAGCCTCACACCGCAGCCGAACTAGTGAACCCTCGTACTCCTCTCCGCGCGGGCTTCCACTGCCGCGTCTTCCCCGGCTCCGCGTTGTCCCCTTCCTAGGCCTCGCCGTCGTCCACCGCCCTGGTGCTCTCGGCGCGGCGTGGTCAACGTGGTCAAGGAACGACTTCCATCGGAAGAGTACTGTACATGGAGGGGCTGACAACTGGGTCCACGGCGGCCGCAAGGAAGTGCCTCCTTATTATGCGTAAAATAATTATTCCTCCACCTGACAGCAGGGACCCACCGGACGGGCCACCGTATTTCGCAAGAAAAACGTTTCCCCCCTGACTGCTGGGACCCACCAGCTACATTTTCACATGCAAGGAACTGCGTCCGGGCAAAAAAAATGATTCGCCCCCCTGACTGCTGGGACCCACCAGCTACATCTTCGCATGCAAGGAAGTGCCTGACAGTCGGGACCCACCTGGTCGAAGCGTACGTAGCGTTGTAATTCTGGTCGCGAACGTGTACATGCATACTGGTCGATGTAGACGCACACGTGTCGTAGTAGAGGCGCGCACGTAGCATGTGCACGTACGTACATCGGCCAGGGTGCAAGAAAGAAAATACGGCCATGTTCGTACATACGGGCGGGGTCTCGAACGCCTACTCGCGCATATGTACGACCAGGACTCCTGTACATGGCTGGGTCGAAGCGGAGAAACAGCGTCGTCGTCGTGTTCGTGGGGAGCCAACCGGCTGGGTCGGAACGTAATGCGTCGTCGTGTTCATCGGGAGGGCTTGGATGGAACAGCCGATGGAAACGAGGCCTGGCGTACCACAGAGGAGGAAACGGCCTTGTGTTTGACCGACCACGTTTGAAACGAGATCCTATTCATCGGGAGGGGTCTGGCATACCGCAAAACGGAGGAAATGGACTTGTGTTGGACCTCCTACGGTCGAAACGGGGTCCTATTCATCGGGAGGGGTGTGTCGTACCGCAAAACAGAGGAAACAGACTTGTGTTGGAGCGCTACGGTCGAACGGGGGTCCTGTTCATTGGGAGGGGTGTGGCGTACCGCAAAACGGGACTCCACGGGATACTGTTCATCTCCACCGTCGACCCCCTCCAGCCTCCACGGGCTACTGTTCATCCACCGTCGACCTGCTCCAGCCTCCACCCGCGACTGTTCATCCACGGGCTCCTGTTCATCCAGGCTCCACCGCGCTCTACTCCACCGGCTACTGTTCAACCAGCCCTCTCCACGGGCTCCTGTTCAACCACCCCTCCACGGGCTACTCATCCAGCCCTCCACCGTCTACTATTCATCCAGCCCTCCACGGGGTGGTCCTGTTCATCCAGCCCTCCATGGGGTCCTGTTCAACCAGCCCCAACCGGCTCGATCGATTGGGGTCCTGTTCATCTAGAGGCAACACCACGGGGTCCTGTTCATCCACCCCCACCAGGAATTGTTCATCCAACCCCCCAACAATGCTCACTGTTCATCCAGAGGCAGCATCGGTCGGCTTCAGTTAGCAGCAATAGCGAAGGAATCGCTCGATCGGGTTCAGTTAACAGCCATCGATCGATCGCTCGGGTTCAGTAACGCGTAGCCTGCAGTGCAATCGCTCGGGTTCAGTTAGAGCCCAACGCCTCGCACCCACGCGCGTGTGTGTACGAGAGAAATGTGCAAACCTCTATGCATCGCTCGGCCCCGACCACCCACCGTAACCGGGAACACCCCGATATTTTCCTAGCCCTTGCTTCTACAACAGTTTTTTCCATCATGGACGGCCCAAAGAATGTCATGCAGTTGCGTCTCCAGCCCGCCCAGGACGAAAAGCCCATTTTCTGTCATGATATTTTGTCATAGAAGTAGGAGCCCACCACATCTATGATGATACCAGGTTTTGTCACAATTATCGTCATAGAAGTGTCATAAGTATGACAGAAAAAAAAATCGTTCGGCCCAAAATGTCACGGATGTGTCTTTTTTTTGTAGCGTCATCTCCTTTACACGTGCTCACTTGATACCTTCGTGGATGGTATACTACTTGACACTCGACTCGTGTGCATGCATAGGTATTGTCGGAGCTTCACGGACGCGGAGGAGGAGTGCAAGCGCCAAGGAACACCTACGCCATCCGCAAGGGAAGCGGGGAAGCGAAGACGGAGAAGATGGAGCTGCGGAGTCTGCAGCGGCCGGATGACCGACGTGCCACCGGACTCGGACACTCTACAGCGCCCGGACGCCGACGTCCATCGGACGCCTGACGGGACCACGTCGTACCAGCTAGAAGATCTACAACAGCCCGACGTCCGACAAACTCTGGACGACCGACGAGTCCCAGCCTCCGGACATCCGACGTACACCGGATATCCGACGCCACCTCAACAGAGAAGAAACGTCGGACTTCTGACGCGCGCCGGACAACCGGTCCCCCATGAGTCGTCGGACGTCCGACACTAACCGGATGTCCGGTACCTGCCTGTGCGCAGCGGTGGGCCTTTGGCCGTGTATCCCTCTCCCACCTACCCCTTCGTGGCTTAGACTATAAATAGACCACCTCCACCTCCTTTCTAGGGTTAGCAAAGTCATGGCACATTTGTATGTGAGCTTTGCTCCTACCTTCTCTTCTTGAGAGAGAGAGAGAGAGAGACCACCACTCCCATGGAGTCCAAGACCTCCATGTGAGAAGATCCTGTGGGATATCATCAAGACCCCTCACGGGAAGATCCATCTAGGATATCATCAAGACCTCATCTACTTCATGGATTTGAGATGAAGTCTACCTTGTATCTTTCCTTTTGTTGTTCATGTACTTTGTGGATCTTGTGTGTTTGATCATCTAGTGGATGTATGATTGGACTTGTTATTGACTGTTTCCGCTTGTGATTTCTCTCCGTTCTTCCCTGTGTTCATCATGTTCTTTGTGTTCTTTGAGGGAATCCACTCCAATCGTGAAAGATCGGCCTACACCGGGTTAGCCCCATAACATATGGTATCAGAGCAAGGTTTATCATTAATTTGGAGTCTTCCCCCTCCGTTTCTAGCCTTGTTTTGTGTGATTTCATCCTAAATTCGAAAAGCCCCACCAAAAATAGCCCCAATTTTTTTTGTGATTTGTTGGTTTGTTGATTTCGATCCATGGATTTGCTTGGTTTCGAGTGGATCTAGCATCTTCCCAAGTTTCCCCACTGTCCATCCACGAAATCTCATCAATTTTGACCCTGAAATTCCCAATTTCCGCCCAAAATCCCGTCTCGGATCTCGCGTTGACCCAGACCCACCGGACGACCGACATTTTCTCGGACGTCCGGAGCCCCAGGAACCACCGGACGACCATAGTTACCGGAAATCTGACACCCCTAACAAGACCCAAAATCTCGGACTTTCGACCACTTCCGGACGTCTGATGACCGGACATCCGACACTTCTCGGACGTCCGACATGTAACACCCACGATGCGGCTATATCTGCCACGTGTCGAGGCACGACTTAGAGGCATAACCGCATGGTGGTTTTGTCGCAAGAAGGGTCATGTTCACACAATCCCATGTAATGAACAAGAATCGGATAAAGAGTTGGCTTACAATCGCCACTTCACACAACAAATAGTCCGACTACGGACGATTACAAATGAAAAGGAAGACAACCACAAATGCCAGATCCCCGATCGTCCCAACTAGGCTTCACTACTGATCATCGGGAAACGGAACATAGTAACGACCAAGGTCCTCGTCGAACTCCCACTTGAGTTCGATAGCATCACCTGTAACTGTTTCAGTAGTATATGTGAGTGACGAGGACTCAGCAATCTCAAAACCCGCGAGATCAAGACTATTTAAGCTTATGAGCAGGAAAGGGGTAATGAGGTGGAGCTGCAGCAAGCACTAAGCATATATGGTAGCTAACATGCGCAAATAAGAGCGAGAAGAGAAGCAACGCAACGGTCGAGAAGCTAGAACTGATCAAGAAGTGATCCTGAAACTACTTACGTTCATACATAACCCAAACCGTGTTCACTTCCCAGACTCCGACGAAAAGAGACCATCACGGCTACACACGTGGTTGATGCATTTTAAATAAGTCAAGTGTCAAGTTCTATACAACCAGACATTAACAAATTCCCATCTGCCACATAACTACGGGCACGGCTTTCGAAAGTTTATACCCTGCAGGGATGTCCCAACTTAGCCCATCACAAGATCTCACGATCAACGAAGGATATTCCTTCTCCCGGAAAGACCCGATCAGTCTCGGAATCCCGGTTACAAGACATTTCGACAATGGTAAAACAAGACCAACAAGACCACCCGACTGTGCCGACAAATCCCGATAGGAGCTGCACATATCTCGTTCTCAGGGCACACCGGATGAGCACTCCGTACAACTAAAACCAGCCCTCAAGTTTCCCCGAGGTGGCGCTGCAAAGGACTCTAGTTCGGACCAACACTCAGATGAGCACTAGCCCGGGGGGTAAATAAAGATGACCCTCGGGCTCGCGAAAACCCAAGGAAAAGGCTTAGGTGAGGCAAATGTAAAACCATGGTTGGGACTTGCTGGAGGAGTTTTATTCAAATCGAACTGTCAAGGGGGTCCCATAACCCCAACCGCGTAAGGAATACAAAATCAAGGAATGTAACACCGTTATGATAGAAACTAGGGCGGCAAGAGTGGAACAAAACACCAGGCATAAGGCCGAGCCTTCCACCCTTTACCAAGTATATAGATGCACTAAATAAAATAAGAGATATTGTGATATCCCAACATATCCATGTTCCAACATGGAACCAGCTTCAACTTCACCTGCAACTAGCAACGCTATAAGAAGGGCTGAGCAAAAGCGGTAGCTTAGCCAAACAACGATTTTCTAGGAAGGATGGTTAGAGGCTTGGCATCGCAATATGGGAGGCTTGATAAAAAAGTGGTAGGTAGCGCAACATAGCGATAGAGCGAACAACTAGCAAAGCAAAGATAGAAGTGATATCGAGGGTAATGGTTATCTTGCCTGCAAAGTTCTCAGAGTTGTCGAAAGCTTGCTCCTCAATAGCGTAATCAACAGGATCCTCGTTCACGAACTCGTCTCCCAGCTCTACCCAAAGCAAGAACACAAGCAATGGAACAATAATCAATCACGATGCAATGCGCAAGCAACATGATGCAATACATGGCATGGGATGCAAGGTATGATGTGCAATGCATATGAGAACTCCGAAAGGGAAAGGATGATCAAGGCATCAACTTGGAAAACCAAGTATGACGCTGGAAAGATGAGTTGATTTCGGTCGCAATCGATATAAGGATCACTGGAAACGGATGCGCGGTTTGCAAATGACAAACAAAACAAGAATGATGCAAAACTGCGCTTAACAGCACCATAGCACTTAATATGCAACAAGAAACTATGCTACAACACCCCAACATAGCAACAAAGCACATGGCATAGAACATTATGTGGCAGCCATGCAAACATGGCAAGTTATATGAACTGTTTCAGAATTAGAAGCAAAACAGAGCATGGCAGGAACAGATTCATGATAGCAACTTTGCAAGCCCAATTCACTCACCACATGGCATTTCGTGACATCAAAAGGTAACCAACAGTAAGTAGACATATTCAAGAACCTAAGCATGGAAAAAGCAAGGTCATAGGGTGCATGTATAACTAGCAAAACACATGGCAAAACTGAACATCATGTTAACAATCTGCCAGGAATAATATTTAGCAAAAGTAGAGCAAAGAGATGACATGCTAGATTACTCCACAATTGCAACTAGAATCACGGCTGGATAGAGCATAGCAATATCTACAAAACATCCTAAAGGAGCATATCCAGATTATGCACGGATTTGATGGTAGCACCAATCAAACATAGCATCATGATATGACAGATCCAGCCTAACAAAATGGTAACACCAAGTACCCTACTTCACGAGCTTGATGCACTCACTACAAGACTCACAAAAATACATGGATTGTACGTGTGTAATGATGGCATGATGGAGCTCATAAAACATGTAGACAACATGCCCATAGGAAGCACACGCAAAATGCAACAAAAATGACAAATCAGCCAGTTCTGTTAAGAACCAGCAGCTAACATAATATAGCACTCTTGCAACGATGATAATGTCATCATAATGGACAGTAACATGCATGCAAATGAAACTAACATGAATAGCATCATGATGCAAACATTTCACTATATCATATGCGCAAAACGAAACTTCGGTCATGGAGACATAGCAACTTGAAGGAGGCATAAAAATTACACGGGGAAGAGACTTGGAAGAAATCGGGGTCAACCTCAGATTCCAGATCTATGGTTCCGGTGGCACGGGATCCGAGGTTCGTCGGAGGATGTCGCCGGAGCTCACGCTGGAGACGACGAAGAGGTGTGCCGACGAGGTGGGGCGGCGGATCCGGTCGGAGGCGGGAGAGGCGGCGAGGCGGCGGCATCCCGCGGTGGTCGGCGGTGGCCGGCGGGAAGTGAAACCAGAGCGGCGCGGCGATGCGACTGTGGGCGGCGGGCGGCGCAAGGAGGATCGGGCGCGGGCGCGAGCTCGCGTGGGAGGCGGCGGCAGACGGGCGCACGACGGGAACCTGCTCGGGCGGCGGCGGGCGGCGCGGGGGCCGGCTGCGGGCCCCGCGGGCTGTCGGTGTACAAAAAGAGGGGCACGCTTTTATACCCCTTTACCTGTGCACGGGCAGTCGGAGCCGCGCCCACGGTCACACCAAGTAGAACAGGGGAGGTGAGCCAACGTGAGACCGAAGCCCGAGATAATCAGAGCAACGCCAAGGCCGAGACCACAAGGAGCAGAGGGACGAAGCAGGCTCCCCCGGCAAGACCCTTGCCGAGGCAGCCTCAGCAGCCCCGGCAAGACCCTTGTCGGGGCAGCTCGCCCCACACCAACGGAGCGAGCCACCCTTGAGCCCACGGTCCCCAACGCCATCATCCACGTGGGGCCAAGGCTCGGGAAGGCACCTCTGTGGTGGCATGCAGATCTCAGTGAAGACATATTCAAGATGAGATGAGGATTAGAAGACAACGATCCTCGACAAGATCCTTGCCGAGGAAGGCCACCAGACCCCCGGCAAGGCCCTTGCCGGGGACGACAGCGCACCACGGCAAGACCCTTGCCGGGCCACCCGGCAAGGCCCTCACCAAGGACGCCAGTAGGGCCACCGCCAGGCCCACGCCAACCAAGCTTCCAATGCCGTTCACATGCAGCTGCCAGCCCAACCAGCTGGGCGGGCACCTGCGTGGCAACATGCAGCCCCCGGGCCAACTCATCGAGCGCCTGCGTGGCGGCATGCAGATCTTCGTGATGGCTCCACCACCGTGCCACCCTAGCTACCTGCCAGCCTACATGGCGCCGCACGCATCGCTGGCCAAGGCGCGTGTCGAAGCGAGGAGGAGCGGCGACGGACGGGACGGGCCTCGCCCCCGTCCCCGACAAAGCAGAGGGACACCTAAGCTACGCATTAAATGTGTCTTGTCCTGTAATACGAGCGATAAGCTCAGGGCACTGTGCGCCTTTCCACCTCCTGTGTGCCACTGTGGCAGCCCCTTTCGACTATAAAAGGAGGCCCATGGCATACTAGAGAAGGATTCGGCTCTTTCAAACCACGCACTCACCACAGCTAGTTCGAGAGCTCAAGAACTCTCTGAAATACACCCACCAAAGCAGGACTAGGGTTTTACGCATCCTCGCAGCCCGAACCTGGGTAAACGCTCCTTGTGCTGGCTACTGATCCTGCTCTTCTTGCAACCCTGCGCCCCGGCAACCGTAGCGGGATTCTTGTGACCCCATAATTGTCGTTTCCCCCGACATCTTTGGCGCGCCAGGTAGGGGGCGCAATTGTGAGAATCTGGCCTAGTAGATAACCTAGCGGTTCTTCATCGCCCTTGGCTCCTGAGAAGAAGGCGGTCGAAGGAACGACGCCGGCGCAGCAACAGAAAAGCTAAGTCATTCAGAGCTTTGAGTTATTTCCTCCTATAGATAAGGTTATCGTCCTCAGAGCTTTTGCCTATGTATGAGAGACCTGCACGCAAAGGGGCCCTCCACAATTGGCAACGCCCTTGTTTTGTTTCGAGTCCGCTCAACAGCTCAAGCGGCCGCGTCAAGAGTGGCGGGGTAGCCTTCCTCACCTGGGAACGCTCTCGATTCTGACTCGAGTCAAGCTCGACAGTTCGGGCGGCCGCGCTAAGGGCAACAAGGTGGTTTGCCCGGCAGCAAGCACACCGGCAGGCCAATGGGAATCCGTCCCCAAGACGCCGCCCTGGGTTTACGCACTGGCAAACCTACCCAGGTAGCGTAGGGTGGACATACAAAGGAAAATCGAACAGGAAAATAACATGCATGATACTGAAAGTGCCGCAGAGTTATATTACATCGAATTGTTGCTGCGGTTCTAACTAGAGAGAGCGATTGTATTGGTTGCGAACCTGCAGCAGCGATAAAGAACGGGGTGCCTAATCCCGGCGCTGGCCCTCCACCCTCTGAATTTCGCTGACTCGGCTGATGATGGGCTTGATGCGCTCCCTGAGCGGCGCGAGGTCAGTACCCTCCGGCAAGCTCTCCAGCGCGGCGTCGAAGTCGAGGTCAGGGTACCAGTGCGCCACCTTGGTGAGAACCTTGGTCATGGCACCCTGGCAAAGCCTCCGGGACTCGTCGGCCAGTGAGGCCGCCCAGTTGGCGTGGAGCCGCTCCAGAGCGTCGACGACCTTCTCAAAGAACATGGTCAGGCTGCAATTGGCGCTCATGCTCCGCTCCAGGACATACCTCACGTCCAGCATCCCCATGATGGCCAGCTGCGCGGCGGCCTGGTTGGCGACGGTGGCGAGGCGATCGAGCCAATGGTTCTCGCCCACCACGTGATCCGCGAAGTTGAGGCCCTCGTTCTTCCGCAACTGCTTCTCAGCCTCCAGCTCCTTGGCCAGGGTCCCCTCTCGGGTTTTGGCCTCTGACAGCACCGTCTCGAGACCCTCCAGCTTCAGCTTGAGGTCTTTGATGGAGTTGTTGGCCTCGGAGAGCTCCCCAGCCTTGCTGACGACCGCGCCCTGCGCCTTTGTCAGGGCACTGTTAAGCGTGTCCTTCTCCTGGGACAGCTTCAGGGCCTGCTCCTTCAGCCCGTCGCGATCTGCCTCCAGCTCCTCCACCTTGACGGCTTGAACCTGGGCCTGGGCATTGAGTGCCTCTTTGTGCCTCTGCTCCAGCTCACTTGTCCGCTGCAAGACAAGCTTCTCCACCTCTGCATCCTTGCCGCGAAGCATGGCGGCAAGCTTCTCCTCGCGTGCAGCGAGGTCCTCCTCCTAGGAGTTCAGCACGGCCTCGTGCTGGGTCCTGGCGACTTCGGCGGCCGCGGCCAAGTTCCTCGTTGTCTCTTGAGCTTTCTCGACGTCGGCGAGCTTCATGGTGAGCTCCACGTCGCGCTTAGCCAGCTCGCCCTGAGCAGCCTTGAGCTCCTTGTGGGCCTCGCAGAACCAGTCCTGCGTCTCGGCAACGCGCTTCCGCAGGTCCGCCTCCGCCTTCTCCACCACCGCCGTCCTAGACTTAGCCTTGTCCAGGCGGGCGCGGTGGAGCGCCTGGAGCTTCCGGAAGCTGGTGCCCATAGAGTGGGGAGCCGATCTTCCTGCGAACCGTCACCACCAACGATTGGCTCGTCGACGATTTCAAGCCCGGCAGCGGCAAGCACTTCATCGTCGAACACCTCTCCCCCAATGGGTGTCCTGGTGCTCGACGCGCCTGGAAGGTGCATGAACAAGTCGTCGCTCACCCTCAGGTACATGCCGGAGCCAGAAGCAGCAGAAGAGGAAGGCTGGTCGTCAGCCACCTCCTCCTCGGCAGCGGCCCAGCCAGCCTCTCCGGCAGGACCTTTGCCGGTCTCCTCAGCGGCAGCCTTGCCGGCCTCCCCGGTAGGCCCCTTGGCGGCGTCCTCGGCAGCGACCTTGGCAGCCTCCTCGGTGGAGATCTTCTCGGCATCCGCCTCGGCGGCCTTGGCGACATCCTCGATGATGGCGTCCACGTCCTCTGGGTTCACCGAGGGTGAATCTGGACGCTGAAGAGTGGGGTGAGGCAAGGCCAGGACCAAGAGCCAGAAAGAAAAAGAAACAGGGACGAACGGTGAACGACATACCTGTGCCAGTACCAGGCTGGGAAACGGAAGTCCCCTCCCCGCCAACATTTGGCGTCGAGGCAAAGCCGCCGGCGCCCAAGTTCTCCTCCTCCTCCATGTGCGTGGGCTCGGTGCTTGGCGCCCTTGCCGGGGACGCCCCTCGGGCGGCGTGGTCGATGGGGGCGGCATGTTGGGAGTAGCCCTCTGTGGCTCCTCCTGCTGCTGCTCTCCTCCTGCATACCTGGTAAGGTCAGCACCAAAGTGTCGTGCCCCTGACACATGTCGACGGGGGAAGAGTGGTGAACTTACGCTGGGGGCTATGCCGGGGGCTGCTGTCCGGGCTGCTGAACACCACTAGTGGCGCCCTCGAAGTACCAACTGGGGGCTGGCCACCCGCCGAGACCTTGTCCCTCTTCACTCTCTGGGCCAGCGTCTCCACGTCCCTGCAAAGGCGAATACAAGTCAAGACGGGCAACACAGATTGAGGAGGCAGAAATAACGAAAAGGAACCAGATACTTACTCATCGTCCGCCTCCTCCTCTGCTATTTTCCTCTTCCTCCTCGGGCTGAGGGGTCCATAATCGAAAGTAACCTCCGTATCAACATCCGCCGGAGGGGGGAAGGAGGTGGTGTCCGGACATGCGTGGATGAAGAAGGGGTGGCTGTCTTCTTCTTCACCGCGACCTTCGCCGGCTTCTTTGCCGCCGCAGCCCTCGTGTGGCGCCCGGACCCCTCCAAGGTCCGCTGCGGCCGCGCAGCCCTGCCGGGCCGGACCGGCTCGCCGGAACTGGCCCGCCGCAGGACTCGCCCTCTCCCCGTAGCCAGCGTCGGGCCGGCGGTCTCGGCCTCCTCCGACGACGACTCGCCGACCACATCATCAACCAGAGGAGCCTCGGTGTCGGCGCTGCTGGCTTCCCTGGCGGCCGCCGCCCATCGGGCGAGCTCCTCCTCCTCCGCGGCCGTCGCGGCCTTGTCCTCCACACCGCCAGCGCTGCCGGCATCCTCGGCAAGCTGTGCCTCCCTCGCTGTAATGCCCCGGATCCGATGCGCCAGGTGTCTGCCAGTTATTCGCCGTCCTTGCCATGTCATCATCTGCATTTCATATCATGTCATCATGTGCATCGCCTTTGCATACGTGTTCGTCTCTTGCATCCGACCATTTTCCCCGTTGTCCGTTTTGCAATCCGGCACTCCCACCTCCTCCGACGCCCCCTTTTGCCTCTTTTCATGTGCGGGTGTTAAACGTTCTCGGAATGGACCGAGTCTTGTCAAGTGGCCTTGGTATACCACCGGTAGACCACCGGTCAAGTTTCGTTCCATTTGGAGGTCGTTTGGTACTCCAACGGTTAACCGGGTAACCGCTAAGTCCATTTGTGTGTTACAGCAAAACCCCTCTCTAAACAGCCCCAAAACCCCTCTAAGTCTCCGCCATGCTCTCGGTCGTTCGATCACGATCGCGTGGGCCAAAACCGCACCTCGTTTGGACTCTCCTAGCTCCCTCTACCTATTTAAACACCTTCCCCGTCCAAAATCGGAGTTCAAACCCTAAATTTCGTCCCACCTCGCAGCCGGACATGTCCGTTCGTCGCCGGACACCCCGCGCCGCCGCGCCCGGCGAACCCGTGGCCGCCACGTGGCACCCGCCGCCTGCCACCGCCGCCGGCCCGCCTGGCCCACGGGGAGCCCGCCCCGGGCCGGATCGGGCCGAGCTCCCTCGCGCCGCCTCCGCCGCCCCGGTGATGCTCCGCCCCACCGCCTCTTCACGCCGCCCGCCGGACCCTCCGCCTCTAGTGCCGGTCGCCGTCGTCGGCCGCGGCCCCGCGCCGCCCCGCTCCCGCCGCCCGCGCCCCTCGCCGGCGCGCCCGTGCCTCGCCGGCCGCGCCGCCGCCGCTCTCCGCCGGCGTCGAGCGCCTGCGCGTCCGTCGCCGGCCGTCGTCTTCCCCGCGGGCTCCGGCGACCTTCGCCCTGAGCCGATCCAGATCTGCCGCCCGTTAGGTTGACTTTTTCTTCCCCCCGAAATCTTAAGTCCTGAAAATTTTGGATCATATGCCCATGTTCTCTGCATCATAACTCCATGCATATTGGTCCATTTCGTGCGTTTAATATATCAAAATGTTCGCCTCGTGATGCTCTACATTTTGTTCCATTGCACCATGTTCATTTGAGTTTATCTTGATGCCCAAATCATCATTGCAAGAGTGCTAGTTGCTGTTAACTGCTGTTACTTATCAGAACTTGGTGATTTGTTATTTTTGTTGCTTTTAATCTGTGCATCTTATGGGCATGAGCTCTACAGGTGTTTTGTTGTATGCCATGCCATCTTTCCAGGGATGTATTCCATGTATTTTTTTTATCCGTGTGGTGACTAGCACAAGCATGCAAACTAGGCCCCGTAATGTTTCTGATTTCAGGGACTTGGTAATTTCTGTCTGTCTGCTGTTATTTTGTTGCCATATAAACTTGACGCTACAGAGAGATCCATGCATATTTTGGAGATGTTCAGTAAGGATGTTTTGTAGATATTGTTGTAGTTGATCCATTCCCGCCCTTGTTTGCAATTATGGAGTTCCATAGCATGACTGAAGATTGCTCTACTTTTGCTATAAAATGTTCCTGGCAGATTGTTTACATGTTATTCAATTTTGCCAAGATTATTGTAGTTGTTTCATACATTCTATGTACTTGCTCTTGCCATGGATAGCTTCATAAATATTCCATCTTGCTGTAGGTATGCTTGTTTTGTCATGCATTGCCTTGTGGTGAGTGCATCAAGCTCACCAAGATGCCTTCATAATGTCTGTTTCTGCCATGCTCTGTTTTCTGCTAAGTCTGAAACCTAATAACGAAACTTGCTATGTTTACATGGTTGCCATCATATCTTCTGTTCCTTTTTAGCTTATCGTCAGTAAGGGACTTTTGTCATATGCATTTAGTATATTCATGCCATGCCTTGTTTTGCCATGTTAAGTTCCTGTAGCATGTCGATTTCATGCTCTAAACATTGCAACCTGATGCTATTTCTGCCATGTCCAGTAATTCTGTCAAGTCTGTGAACCTGTTATTATTTGCAATCTTGCCACGTCCTTGGAGCTTGTTCTAGTGATTTCTAGAGATAGCTCAGTGTTCATGTTTTGTTTTGCTTTACCTGTACATCATGTACATGCCTTTTTTTTCATGTTGAGCTGCCGTAGCATATTGTTTTGATGTTTGCATTATGCCTAGTTGCTGTTTTGGACAGATTGTTGCTATGTCTTGTTTGGAGTGTATGTGTTGCACCGTTGCTCCGTTTTGAGCATGCTCTATATGAAACTTGCTTAGATTTTCATGTAGTTTCATATTATCGTGTTGCATCCTTGTTTTGAGGTGTTGCTTGATGTTTGTATGCATTTTGCATCAATGCCATGTTTAACTTGTTTTGCTCATATCTTCTAGGCCGTAGCTCCGAATCTAATGAACTTTATATGTAACTTGACTAGATTTTTGTGTAGATCATCGGGGTGCATCTTAACTTGCTGTTTAACAACTTCAACTTAATGTGTGTTCAGTTCTGGACCAATTTCGAAATTTGCATATGAGGACTTACCGGATTTGTTATATGTTGTTTCCGGCCTCATTTAAACTTGCCTTGATGTCTTGTTCTTGTATGCATCATCTCTCGTCATGAGTAGCTTCATATAGCCTTGTCATGCATCATACTTGGTTGAGCATCATGCCTTGTTCATGTGTGGTGTGTTTACCTTGTTGTGTGCTTCTTCTCGATAGTTTCCGTGTCGTTGCGATCATGAGGATTCGTTCGTCTTCGTGGCTTCATATTCTTCATGGATTCGTTCTTCTTCCTAGCGGGATTTCAGGCAAGATGACCGTCACCTTGGATCTCATTACTATCATTGCTATGCTAGTTTCTTCGTTCTATCGCTATGCTGCGCTACCTATTCACTTGCTCCTCCAGCCTCCCAAATTGCCATGAACCTCTAACCTTTCTCACCCTTCCTAGCAAACCGTTGTTTTGCTATGTTACCGCTTTGCTTAGCCCCTCTTATAGCGTTGTTAGTTGCAGGTGAAGATGAAGATTGCTCCATGTTGGATTATGTTTATGTTGGGATATCACAATATCTCTTATATGATTAATGCATCTATATACTTGGTAAAGGGTGGAAGGCTCGGCCTTATGCCTGGTGTTTTGTTCCACTCTTGCCGCCCCAGTTTCCATCATACCGGTGTTATGTTCCTTGATTTGCGTTGTGCACACGGTTGGGTGATTTATGGGACCCCCTTGACAGTTCGCTTTGAATAAACTCCTCCAGCAAGGCCCAACCTTGGTTTTACCATTTGCCTCACCACCACCTACTTTTCCCTTGGGAGTCGCTCTCTCGAGGGTCATCTTTATTGAGCCCCCCCGGGCCAATGCTTGTCTAAGTGTTGGTCCGAACCAGAGCCACTTGCAGCGCCACCTCAGGGAAACTTGAGGGCTGGTTTTAGTTGTACGTAGTGTTCATCCGGTGTTGCCCTGAGAACGAGATATGTGCAGCTCCTATCAGGATGTCGGCGCATTGGGCGGTCTTGCTGGTCTTGTTTTACCATTGTCGAAATGTCTTGTAACCGGGATTCCGAGACTGATCGGGTCTTCCCGGGAGAAGGAATATCCTTCGTTGACCGTGAGAGCTTATAATGGGCTAAGTTGGGACACCCCTGCAGGGTATTATCTTTCGAAAGCCGTGCCCGCGGTTATGTGGCAGATGGGAATTTGTTAATATCCGGTTGTAGAGAACTTGACACTTGACCTTAATGAAAACGCATCAACCACGTGCGTAGTCGTGATGGTCTCTTCTCGGCAGAGTCCGGGAAGTGAACACGGCTTCTAGGTTATGTTTGACGTAAGTAGGAGTTCAGGATCACTTCTTGATCATGACTAGTTCACGACCGTTCCTTTGCTTCTCTTCTCGCTCTTTCTTGCGTAAGTTAGCCACCATACATGCTTAGTCGCTGCTGCAACCTCACCGCTTATCCTTTCCTTACCCATTAAGCTTTGCTAGTCTTGATACCCATGGTAATGGGATTGCTGAGTCCTCGTGGCTCACAGATTACTACAACACCAGTTGCAGGTACAGGTTGTGCGATGATCATGACGCGAGAGCGACGTTTACTTGTTTGGAGTTCTTCTTCTGCTTCTTCTTCGATCAGGGGATAGGTTCCAGGTCGGCAGCCTGGGCTAGCAGGGTTGATGTCGTTCGAGTTTCTGTTTATATTTCATCCGTAGTCGGATGTTGAGATTATGTATGATGTATTGATGTATTCTCGCGGCATTTGTATGCCTTGTATGTATCCCCAAATATTATGTAATGTTGATGTAATGATATCCACCTTGCAAGAGCGTCTTCAAGATGCGCTTCTATCCTTGGTGGGACCTTCGTGTTCCTTTAGGATAGGGTCACATCTTGGGCGTGACACTCGCCGTGGTGGCGATGTAGTCCAGTTCCGCCTAGGTGGTGTCCTGGACAAGCAGCCGCTCGGCGTCGGCGTTGACGCACCCCTCGTGCAGAGTATCAAAGAACTGCTGCACCCCGGCGTCCTCCGGCTCCTTCCAGCTCGGGTCTGGGCCATGCGCGTTGCAATCCGGCATCATGGCAATGATATCGGACCGGCGCGAGTTATTGCACAGCGGGACCACCCCCGTCGGCAGCTTGAACAGATGCCCCTTGAGGACCTTGCCGGCCTTCGTGGCGGCCCTCGCGACCTTGCCAGTTTGCTCGACCTCACTGTCGCGGCCCAAGATTATGTGCGTGCTCCATCACTGTGAAATTGTGGTCGAGGCTAGGACGAAGCCGCATGATGTCGGCAGGGTTCGTGAAGAGCCAGGCTGGCCTCCCCTTGTTATGCAGCGGAGCGATCCGGCAGCGGATGAAGTCCGCCCCGATCAACTCAAGGGTGAGGCCGGCCTCGGTGAGCCGGAGCATCCTGGTGGTGGCGACTGTGAGCTTCTCGTCGTCAACATCGACATCGCTCCAATCGCTTCTGCGGACCGGCGGCGCCCGGCGAACTTCGCAGAACGCCGGCGGGTCCTTCTCCTCGATCCAGCACCACCGGCCTCGCCATTCTTCCCACCTCTCCTTCATGGCGCCCTCCGGATACGCTCCCTTGGATCTCGAGACCCAGGCGATGCAACCGAAGATGGCGCCCCCTGGTTGGATCCGAGGGGAGAAGTAATGGCGAAAGAGCGCCATGTTGGGGTGGACCCCGGCGAAGCCCTCGCAGAGATGCGCGAAAAGGGCCATGCACGCCACCGCATTCGGAGTAAAATCTAGGAGGCGGGAGCCAAAGGTATGCATGACATCGCGGAAGAAATCGGAGAAGGGAGGACAGAGCCCACAGGAAAAAGATTCGACAAAGAAGGGGTACCGATTTGGGGCAGCCTCGGCGCAGTCGGCGGGGATGACACGCGTGGCTGGATGCCCCGAATTCTCCTCCCCCCCATCTTCACTCCCCACAGGGGCCTGAAGGAGTCCTGAAGCTCGAACACGTCAACTATCGAGGGGAAGAAGGCGGACTGCGTCCGCTGCACCGCCAGCGCACTCTCCGGCGGCTCCGCGGCTCCGCGGCTCCGGCGTCCTTGGCCACTCCCTTGCCCTTGGTGGATTTTGGCGCCATGGCGGCTGGGGGAGGAGGGCAGGACAGAGGGCGGCGGACGCGCAACAGCGGCGAGCAGGAACGATGCTTGGAGAAGAAGAGGAAGGCAAGCGGAGGTTTCCGAGATTGGGGTTGCGCGAAGGGTAAAAGGAACAGTGCGACCGCGATTATCCCTTTTTATGGGGAAACCACGGGTTGTGCTGCCCATTTACTGCGATGTGACGCATGCATGTAGGAACCGCCCCACGCATGCCGCCCACGTCACGCACACCCCTCCACGCCGCGCCGCGCGCGCGGGTCGTGGGAAGCGAAGCGCGCGAAGAGTTTTACCGCGGTAAAAACCGCCCCGCCTGCCCGCGCATAGTTTTGGGCCTGGCCCAACAACGTGTAGCGCTTATGTGTGGCCCAGGCCCGGGGGCTCCTGTCGGTGTACAAAAAGAGGGGCATGCTTTTGTACCCCTTTACCTGTGCACGGGCAGTCGGAGCCGCGCCCATGGTCACACCAAGCAGAACAAGGGAGGTGAGCCAAGGTAAGACCGAAGCCCAAGATAATCAGAGCAACGACAAGGCCGAGACCACAAGGAGCAAAGGGACGAAGCAGGCTCCCCCGGCAAGACCCTTGCCGGGGCAGCTCGCCCCACACCAATAGAGCAAGCCACCCTTGAGCCCACGGTCCCCAACACCATCATCCACGTGGGGCCAGGGCTCGGAAAGGCACCTCTGTGGTGGCATGCAGATCTTTGTGAACACATATTCAAGATCAGATGAGGATTAGAAGACGACGATCCTCGGCGAGATCCTTGCCGAGGAAGGCCACCAGACCCCCGGCAAGGCCCTTGCCGGGGACGACAGCGCGCCACTTCAAGACCCTTGTCGGGCCACACGGCAAGACCCTTGCCGGGCCACCCGGCAAGGCCCTCACCAAGGACGCCAGTAGGGCCACCGCCAGGCCCACGCCAACCAAGCTTCCACCGCCGTTCACATGCAGCTGCCAGCCAACCAGCTAGGCGGGCACCTGAGTGGCAACATGCAGCCCTCAGGCCAACTCATCGAGCGCCTGCGTGGCGGCATGCAGATCTTCGTGAAGGCTCCACCACCGCGCCACCTCAGCTGCCTGCCTACCTACATTGCGCCGCACGCATCGCTAGCCAAGGCGCGTGTCGAAGCGAGGAGGAGCGGCGACGGACGGGACGGGCCTCGCCCCTGTCCCCGATAAAGCAGAGGGACACCTAAGCTACACATTAAATGAGTCTTCTCCTGTAATATGAGCGATAAGCTCAGGGCACTGTGCGCCTTTCCACCTCATGTGTGCCACTGTGGCAGCCCCTTTCAACTATAAAAGGAGGACCATGGCATACTGGAGAAGGATTCGGCTCTTTCGAACCATGCACTCACCACAGCTAGTTCGAGAGCTCAAGAACTCTCTGAAATACACCCACCAAAGCAGGACTAGGGTTTTACGCATCCTCGCGGCCCGAACCTGGGTAAA
Source organism: Triticum aestivum (assembly GCF_018294505.1). Lineage (NCBI taxonomy): Eukaryota > Viridiplantae > Streptophyta > Magnoliopsida > Poales > Poaceae > Triticum > Triticum aestivum. The sequence continues at coordinate 186,208,387 of NC_057805.1, read as the reverse complement.
CGCTCCTTGTGCTGGCTACTGATCCTGCTCTTCTTGCAACCCTGCGCCCCGACAACCGTAGTAGGGATTCTTGTGATCCCATAGGTGTCATTTCCCCCGACACGGGACGACGGTGGCGGCGGCGGAGATGCGCCACGTGTCGCGCCCTGATTGGTGCAGGCGGGCGGCGGAGACTTGTCCGGTCCAATCCGAACGTGTCCGGCGGCGGAGAGGGGCTAGACTAGGGTTTCGGGACCCGGATTTTGGGGAGAGGTGCACATATTTATAGGTAGAGGGGGCTAGGAGAGTCCAAATGAGGTGAGGTTTTCGCCCACACGATTGTGATCCAACGGAGGAGAGTATGGAGGGGGTTTAGATGGGCTAGTGGGCTGTTTTGGAGGGTGTTGGGCTGCAATGAAAGAGAGGCTTTTGCGGTTACCCGGTTAACCGTTGGGGCATCAAACGACCTCCAAATGGAACGAAATTTGATAGGCGGCCTACCGGTGATATGCCAAGGCCACTTGACAAATGTCGGCCCATTCCGAGAATGTTTTTCTCCCGCTCACGAAACGAGATAAGAGGGGTGCAACGGGTGCATGTGGGAGTGTCGGATTGCGAAACGGACAACGGGGAAAATGACCGGATGCATGAGACGAACACGAATGCAAATGAGATGCACATGACGACATGGGATGAAATGCAAGACATGAAAAAAATGCAAAACGAAAGACGAAACCCAACCATGAAGGAAATATCATATCACATAGCCGGAAATGGCAAGAGTTGGAGTTACAGAAAAGGGAAGTTACATCCGGGGTGTTACAACACTCCACCACTACAAGAGGATCTCGTCCCGAGATCTAGGACTGAAAGAACTCCGAATATTTGGAATGGAGGTGATCCTCGCGCTCCCAGGTGGCTTCTCGGTCGGAATGGTGTGGCCACTTAACTTTCAGGAATTTGATTGACTTGTTGCGAGTCTTGCACTTGGTTTCTTCAAGAATTGCAACGGGATTCTCATGATAAGACAGATCTTCTTGGAGATCAATCTCTTTTAAGTTGATAGTGCACTCAGCCATCTTGAAGCACTTGCGAAGCTGTGACACATGAAACACATCGTGCACATTTGCGAAGTTGGACGGAAGCTCCAGTTAATAGGCGAGGTCGCCTCTTTTGCCAGTGATCTTGAAAGGACCCAAATATCTCGGGGCAAGCTTCCCATTGATACCGAAGCGACGAGTGCATTTCATTGGAGAGACGCGGAGGTAGACATGGTCTCCGATCTCGAAAGCCAAGTCACGGTGCTTGCTATCATAGTAACTCTTCTGGCGTGATTGCGCGGCTTTGAGATTTTCATGGATGACTTTACACATTTCTTCAACCTCTGTGATTAAGTCGTTGCCAAGCAAATGGCGTTCACCAGTCTCGGACCAATTGAGAGGAGTACGACACTTTCTGCCATATAGAATTTTGAATGGGGCCTTGCCCGAACTTGCTTGCAAGCTATTGTTGTAGGAGAACTCGGCATATGGAAGACAATCTTCCCAGTTCATTCCGAAAGGGATGACACAAGCCATGAGCATGTCTTCGGGGATTTGATTGACTCGCTCGACTTGGCCACTTGTTTGAGGATGGAAAGCTGTGCTGAAGCGAATGTTGGTGCCCATGGCCTTCTGGAAGGAGTCCCAGAACTTAGAGGTGAAAATGCTTCCTCGGTCTGAAGAAATCAATTGCGGAATACCGTGCAATGAGACAATTCTGGAGTAGTATAGCTCTGCCAACTGACTGCTGTGATAGATTCTTTGATTGGAAGGAAATGAGCCACTTTAGTAAGCTTGTCGATGACAACGAAAATAGAAATATTCCCACGCTTAGACTTAGGAAATCCAGTAAGAAAGTCCATTTTGATATGATCAAACTTCCATTCTGGAATAGCAAGAGGTTGGAGGAGACCAGCTGGTCGTTGGTGTTCTGATTTCACCCTTCGGCAGATATCACATTCATTCACGAATTGAGCGAACTCTCGCTTCATTCGAGTCCACCAATACGACTGCTTGAGGTCGTGGTACATCTTAGAACTGCCTGGATGAATGGATAGAAGATAATTGTGCGCTTCGTTCATAATGACCTTCCTTAGATCACCTTTATGAACCACAATCCGGTCCTCGAAGAATAAAGTGTCTCTGTCATCAATGTGATAGCACTTGTATTCGGAAAGACCCTTGGCAATACCATGTTTCACCTTCTTCACCATGGTATCAAGGAGTTGTACCTCACGAATTTGATCTTCCAAGGTTGGAGTGACTTGAAGGTTGGCAAGAAAACCTTGAGGAACAACTTGGAGATTGAGATTGCGGAAAGCTTCACAAAGATCTGGTTGAAATGGCTTGAGAATTAAGCTGTTTGCAATAAGCCTTTCTACTCAGAGCATCTGCAATCACATTGGCCTTGCCTGGAGTATATTCAATACTTGTATTGTACTCTTGAATCATTTCGACCCATCGAGTTTTCCTGAGGTTGAGGTTGGGTTGAGTGAAGATATACTTGAGGCTCTTGTGATCAGTGAAAATGTCCACTTTCCTTCCCAACAAGAGATGTCTCCATGTTATTAATGCATGGACGACTGCCGCCAACTCAAGATCGTGAGTGGGGTAGTTCCTTTCGTTGGGCTTCAACTGACGAGAGGTATAGGCCACAACTTTCTTCTCTTGCATTAACACAGCGCCGAGACCTTGCAATGAGGCATCACATAAAACTTTGAATGGCTTGGATTCATCAGGAGGAGTTAAGATAGGAGCTGAGACGAGCTTCTCTTTGAGGGTGTTGAAAGCAATGTCACACTCAGGAGTCCAGACATACTTGACATGCTTCTGGAGGAGGTTGGAAAGAGGCTTTGCAATCTTAGAGAAATTCTCAACGAATCTTCGGCAATAGCTTGCAAGTCCAAGGAAACTGCGGAGCTGCTTGACATTCTGAGGAGGTTCCCAGTTCACAATTGCAGAAACCTTCTCCGGATTAACAGCAATGCCTTTGGCAGAGATGATATGACCAAGGTAAAGAACTTCATCAAGCCAAAACTCACATTTGGAAAACTTTGCATAGAATTGATACTCTCTGAGCTTGTCGAGCACCAATCGCAAATGTTTGGCATGGTCCTTCTTATTCTTGGAGAAGACCAAGATATCATCGAGATACACCAAAACGAATACATTTGTGTAAGGGTTGAAGATGAAATTCATCATGCGAGAGAAAGTTGGAGGAGCATTGACAAGGCCGAAAGACATGACAGTATATTCATAAGAGCCAAAACTTGTTCTGAATGTTGTCTTGGGAATATCTTGTTCACGAATGCGAATCTGATGATAACCCGTACGGGGGTCAAGCTTGGAGAACACCTTTGCACCTTTAAGTTGTTCGAATAGCTCATTTGATGTTGGGAAGTGGATACTTGTTCTTGATAGTCTTCTTGTTCAATGGACGGTAATCGACACAAAGTCGCTCCGTTCCATCCTTCTTCTGGACAAAAAGAACACAACAACCCCACGGAGATGAACTCGGTCTGATCAAACCCAGATGTTGTTGTTCATTGAGCCGTTTCTTCAATTCCTTCAACTCCTTGGGTCCAAGCTTGTATGGGCGCTTGCAAACGGGTTCAGTGCCAGGCTCAAGATCGATAACGAATTCAACTGGCTGGTGCGGAGGCATACCCAGAAGTTCTTCTGGAAAGACATCTTGGTACTCACAAGTGACTGGAATTTGAGAAATAGCATTCAACTCGTCCTTTTCATTGAGAGAGAATAACCGAATGGTTTCATCACAAGCGGCATAGATGATAACATCCTCAGAAGAGTGTGTCAATTGAATCTCTCTAGCGGCACAATCAAGTTGAACCTTGTGCTTAGAAAGCCAGTCCATCCCGAGAATTAGATCAATATCAGAGTCGCCAAGAACAATTGGAGAAGACAGAAATTTATAGTTGCCCATCTTGATGGAAACATCCGGGACGCAATTATTAGATGTCATTTGCTTACCCGGGGACACAACTGATAACGGTCTAGGCAATTCTTGATAACCCCACTCATGCTTTGATGAAAAAGGTCTTGAGATGAAACAATGTGATACACCAGTATCAAATAAAACTTTTGCAGGAATAACATTAACTGGGAGAATACCCATAATCACATCAGAAGATTCCTCCGCTTGAGCTGCATTCATCATGTTCACCTTGGCATGCTTGGGATTATGCTTGACCACTGCACTGCTTGAAGATCTCATAGGAGGAGGAGGCGGAAGGCACCTTTTGTTGAAGCACTTGTTCGCATAGTGAACTTTTTGCTGACATTTGTTGCAAGTCACCTCTGAGAGCGGACGATGATAAGGAGCACTTGACCTTGGAGCTTGAGTCCGAGACTTGTTCTGATAGCCAGGGTTGGGTGGGTGGGAAGATCCATGGCCACCTTTGTTCTTGTGCTTGAAGGGCTGACGAAGGGGAGGAGGTGGAGGAAGCCAAAACTTCTGATGCTTAGCTGCCACTTGTGAGGAAGAATAAGACTGAACTCAATCCCTGATTCTCTTCTTTGAAGCTTCACACTTGAGCTGAGCAGCTTCTTCCTTGAGGGCCATGTTATAGAAATGATCGAACTGAGTAGGCTCAACAAGAACGAGAGCTAACTGCAGATCCTCTCTGAGGCCACCTCTGAAGTGATAGATCATGCTCTTTTCATCAGGAATGTCTTGTTTAGCGAAGCGAGTAAGTTTCTATAACTGGATGTTGTATTGATACACGGACATGCTTCCTTGCTTGATATTGCAGAATTCCTCACGCTTGCTCTCAACAACACTTGTAGGAATGTGGTGAGCTTTGAAGTCTCGGCAGAAATCATCCCAGGTAATCACACGACCTCCTCTGGAATCTTTGTATTGTTGATACCAATCAGCAGCTTGGTCCTTGAGCTAAAACAAAGCGAACTTGACAAAGTCCTCAGGCCTGACATTGCTACATTCAAAATGCTTGTAGATGTCCACGAGCCAATCATCAGCGTCCATGGCCTCGACACAGTTGCTGAAAGACTTTGGCTGGTTTGCAAGGAACTGGTTGAGGGTAGCAAACTGAGGCTGATTGTTGAACTGCTCTTGACCTTGATTCCCTTGGTTGCCTTGGCCTTGGTTGCGCTCTTGCAAGATTTGCAAAAGCATCTGGGTGTTGGCGTTGGTGGCTGCCATGACAGCTTGCCATGCCTCCAGAGGCGGAGGTGGTGGCGGAGGGTTGGACTTCTCTCCCTCAGCATGTTGCGGATGCTGACGCGTTGGAGGAGCCATCCTGAAGAGGGTGACATCCGTTAGAATCTTGATAGACAGATAGACAAGCTGAATCAACGGATAGAAATTGCAACAAATAGTCTTCACAATAAACATTCGAACAAGGATTGAACGAATGAATTCCAAAGTTAACATCACACAACCATTAAGGTGAGAAGCCACTTGATAAGGGATTTATGAATGAAAACAAGGTACAACTTGAACAAATAAGTGGTAAGGATTACCCAATCACAAACCAAATATCTGTGGGAAGAATAACTAGAGCTACTATGGTTGGGATTGGCTATGGTGGGTGTTAATGGTGGTGGTGATAAGTTGTGTTCGGCAGGTAGGGGAGTATATAGTTGGAAAGGACAGGGAGAGGGGGTGTTTGCGGAGCTAGGGGTGTTGGATGGTGTAGTAGTGCGTTGTGAGAAAGGAAAAATGTGCTCAGCAAACATGACATGACGAGAGACATGAACGTGTCCGGTGTGAAGGTCGAGACAGCGATAGCCTTTGTGCTCGTCAGAGAAGCCGAGAAAAGCACATGGGATAGAGCGTGGTGACAATTTATTTGCAGAAGTGGCGTAGGCATTGGGAAAACAGAGACAGCCGAAAACACGAACCGCGGAGTAGTCGGGGTGGGAAAGAAAGAGGGAATAATAGGGAGTAGTGTTGGGTTTAGTTTTAGAAGGTCGAATATTTAGAAGGAAGGTGGCCATGTGTAGGGCTTCAGCCCAAAACTTGGGAGGCATAGATGATTGAATGAGGAGAGTGCGAACTATATCATTGAGGGTGCGAAGAGAGCGTTCTGCTTTACCATTTTGAGGGGAGGTGCAGGGACATGAGAACCTAAGCAGGATGCCATGTTGTAAGAAGTACGATTTTTAATGTTATCAAACTCGCGACCATTGTCACATTGGATAAAGTGAATTGGGAGGAAGAAGTGAACAGACACATAGCATTGAAAATTAAGGAAAAGAGAATGGACCTCGGATTTGTTGCATAGAGGAAAAGTCCAGACAAAGTGGGTGAAATCATCTAGGATAACAAGGTAGTATTTAAAACCCGAAACACTTGCAATGGGAGAGGTCCATAAATCACAATGTATTAATTCAAAGGGATAAGTGCTACAAGAACTAGAGGAACTAAAGGGAAGACACACATGTTTGCCTAATTGAAAAGACTCGCAAAACACAGAATTATGAGAGTCCCTATTACATGGTATGGTAAATTCACTAAGCATAGAAGCTAAGACGGCGGGGTTGGGATGGCCCAGGAGACGATGCCAGAGATCGACGGAGGCCAGCATGGATGTTGGAGGGTTGGCGGCAGGAACTCCATTAAGAGAATAAAGATCACCGGAGCTATTGAAGCGCGCGATCTCGGCCTTGGTCAGGTAATCCTTCACAGATAAACCAAAAGGGTCAAATTCAGCCGAAACTAGATTGTCGCAAGTAAATTGGCGAACAGAGATAAGATTTTTAATGAGGGCGGGTGCAACTAGAACATCGCGAAGTAAAAGAGGTTTGGTGGAAGAGGGAAGTTGAGCCTGACCAACACAATATATAGGAATAGATGATCCATCTCCAAGGATAATGGAAGGGAAAGGAGATTTAGTGTAAGAAGATAACCAATTACTAGATGCAGACATATGACTAGAGGCCCCTGAATCAAAGATCCAATCCGTACCTGAGTTTCCTTATGCAGCAAAGTTATTCATGGCCTGGAGAAAGGCAGCTTGATCCTAGCTCGGCGTCGCAGGTGAGGGTGGCGTCGGAAGCAGTGCCGGCGGATACGATGGTGAAGGCAGTAGGGCCGGCTGGGGAGTGTAGTAGGCATTGGCCGGCTGTGGTGGGGGTGGCGTCGGGAGCAGGGCCGGCTGAGGTGTGTAGTAGGCGCCGCCGTCGGTGGTGTAATGACCATAAGGAGCATACGTTGGGGCAGCGTGATAGGCATTGGCCGGCTGTCGGGGGTTGAGAACCCCGGGAGCACTAGTAGGCGGCCGAAGGCCGGGTTGCCAGGCACCTGAGTATGCCAGCGGAGCACCGAGGGTGGACGGAGCGGACCAGGTCATGGGCCATGCTTGAACAAGCCCCGTCCAAGGATCATGAGGAGGCCGCCATGCAACCGCAGATGGAACACTGGTGGGTGGTGCAGGACTCGGTGCTGGTGATGTCGTAGGCGGAACCGAACGAGTCGACGGCGGCCTGTAGATAGGGTTTTTGCCGCGGTAGTTCGGACTAGGACACCAGCCTGGGGGCGGTTGAACAGATGACGATGCGGACGGCCCGGCGGCAGGAGCCGGCATGGAAGGCGGCGCTGGTGTAGACGACAGAGGAGGATGAGCCGCAGCATGAAAGACCTTGGGGCGAGAGTCCTTGCGAGCTTGTGTTTCCGCCGCGAGTTGTAGCAAGGAACGAACTTCAGCGAAGGTAGGAGGGGGCCGTATCATCGGTATGAACGAGGCTTGCTTGTCAAAGTCTTTGCTAAGGCCGACGACGACGATATTGATTAGCTGTGAGTCGCTAACTGTATCGCCGAGTTCGCGGAGCTCATCACCAATGGTCTTAACGCGCTGGCAGAACAGGTTCACTGGGGCGTCTCCTTGCACCATATTGCGAAGCTCGGTGTGGAGAGCGTTTTTCCGAGCGTCGGTGTTGCTTTGGAAGAGCTGACGGAGGGAGTGCCAGATGTTGGCAGCGGTGGCGCCGTCGTGATCGAGCATGTTGAAGATCTCGGTGGTGATGCGGGTGTAGAACCACTGGACGATCGCGAGATCGTCTTTCAACTATTGCGGATCGTCGGGGCGGGGAAGACAGTTGGCGGCGACATGCGAGCGTAGGTTGCAGCGGCCGAGGTGGAGATCGAAGAGATGTCTCCAATGGTAGTAGTTGTGGGCGGCGAGATCAAGAACTATGGGGATGTAGGGGCTGACGTCGGAGATTGTGTCAGCAAGAGATATTGGTGCGGGGAGGATGGGTGCAGGGTAGTTTTGTGGAGCTATGGTGAGGGCCGAGAGAGAAGCGGCCGCGGCGTTGGCAGCCTTGGCGATGAGTGCGGCCCGGCGCTCGAAGTAGCCGGGCGGCGGCGGCAGCGGTGGCGTTGGCGGAGCCATACCCTAAACCCTGGGACCGGTATCTGATACCATGAAAGCTGAATAAAACTGTTGCTTATTGATGATTTGGTGCGGCATACAAGAGTATATAAGAGGGTACAAACCGACTTGGGGTAGGGGTACAAAACTGACTTGGACTAGAAGTCGTATACCATAATGACTACTCTAACACTCCCGAAACTTTTTGGTTATGCAATCCAGTGTTGGGGATACACGGGAAGCACAATATCTCGCCCAAACTAACAATGCCTACATCCAGCTGTATCCATCTGTCAACACATAACCAAGAAAACTCCAGAAATCGTGCACCTCAACCTTCGAAAAAGCATCCGTTATATGAGTTATGGAAATACTCCCGAACTCCCGCCCCAATACTGGGTGGGTCGAGGTTATCTCACCAACAACTTCATAAAAGAGATTTTCGATGTTGGCGAAACTCGGGTATTCCAGAACTGCAACGATAAAATTGTGACGACAACACCTCGGAGCTCAACTCCCCGGGACACTGCCACAACCCCTAAATGTTAGGAGGCACCAAGAACAATGTTCTCGTCACAAGAATATCAGAACAATTCCAAGATACACGCATGATCCTAAATTTTTTTTGTGAAATTTGAGGAGAGGAAAGACAAAACATCTACGTCAGGAGGCCTCACCAGAGCGACGAAGAGACTGAGGAGTAAAAAGAATCCTACTATCCAATATATATAATCCTAAGACTCAAAACATTTTTGTTCTAGACTCAACAACGTCAGCGATTTGATCAAGCAGGGGGCTCCTATGTCGGGGATGGATCTGATTACCAACTTGTAACACCCATGATACGGCTCTATCTCCCGCGTGTCGAGGCACGACTTAGAGGCATAACCGCATGGTGGTTTTGTCGCAAGAGGGGTCATCTTCACACAATCCCATGTAATGAACAAGAATGGGATAAAGAGTTGGCTCGCCACTTCACACAATACATTAATTAAACATACATCATTCAGAGTACACACATAGTCCGACTACGGACGATTACAATGAAAAGGAAGACAACCCCAAATGCTAGATCCCCGATCGTCCCAACTGGGCTCCACTACTAATCATCAGGAAACGAAACATAGTAACGACCAAGGTCCTCGTCGAACTCCCACTTGAGTTCGGTAGCATCACCTGCACTGGTATCATCGGCACCTGCAACTGTTTTGGTAGTATCTGTGAGTCACGAGGACTCAACAATCTCAAAACCCACGAGATCAAGACTATTTAAGCTTATGGGTAGGAAAGGGGTAACAGGGTGGAGCTGCAGCAAGCACTAAGCATATATGGTGGCTAACATACGCAAATAAGAGCGAGAAGAGAAGCAACGCAACGGTCGAGAAGCTAGAAGTGATCAAGAAGTGATCCTTAAACTACTTACCTCATACATAACCCAAACCGTGTTCACTTCCCAGACTCCGCCGAAAAGAGACCATCACGGCTACACACGCGGTTGATGCATTTTAAATAAGTCAAGTGTCAAGTTCTCTGCAACCGGACATTAACAGACTCCCATCTGCCACATAACCGCAGGCACGGCTTTCGAAAGTTTATACCCTGCAGGGGTGTCCCAACTTAGCCCATCACAAGCTCTCACGATCAATGAAGGATATTCCTTCTCCCGAAAAGACCCGATCAGTCTCGGAATCCCGGTTACAAGACATTTCGACAATGGTAAAACAAGACCAGCAAGGCCACCCGACAGTGCCGACAAATCCCGATAGGAGATGCACATATCTTGTTCTCAGGGCACACCGAATGAGCACTCCGTATAACTAAAACCAGCCCTCAAGTTTCCCCGAGTGGCGCTGCAAAGGACTCTAGTTCGGACCAACACTCAGAGGAGCACTGGCCCGGGGGGGTAAATAAAGATGACCCTCGGGCTCGCGAAAACCCAAGGGAAAGGCTTATGTGAGGCAAATGTAAAACCATGGTTGGGCCTTGCTGGAGGAGTTTTATTCAAAGCGAACTGTCAAGGGGGTCCCATAACCCCAACCGCGTAAGGAACGCAAAATCAAGGAACATAACACCGGTATGACAGAAACTAGGGCGGCAAGATTGGAACAAACCACCAGGAATAAGGCCGAGCCTTCCACCCTTTACCAAGTATATAGATGCATTAAATTAAATAAGAGATATTGTGATATCCCAACATATCCATGTTCCAACATGGAACCGGCTTCAACATCACCTGCAACTAGCAACGCTATAAGAAGGGCTGAGCAAAAGCGGTAACTTAGCCAAACAACGGTTTGCTAGGAAGGATGGTTAGAGGCTTGGCATGGCAATATGGGAGGCATGATAAACAAGTGGTAGGTAGCGCAACATAGCGATAGAGCGAGCAACTAGCAAAGCAAAGATAGAAGTGATATCGAGGGTAATGGTCATCTTGCATGCAAAGTTCTCAGTGTTGTCGAAAGCTTGCTCCTCGTTAGCGTACTCAACAGGTTCCTCATTCATGAACTCGTCTCCCAGCTCTACCCAAAGCAACAACACAAGCAATGGAACAACAATCAATCACGGTGCAATGCGCAAGCAACATGATGCAATACATGGCACGGGATGCAAGGTATGATGTGCAATGCATATGAGAACTCCAGAAGGGAAAGTATGATCAAGGCATCAACTTGGCAAACCAAGTATGCCGCTGGAAAGATGAGGTGATTTCGGTCGCAATCGATATAAGGATCACTGAAAACGGATGCGCGGTTTGCAAATGACAAGCAAAATAAGAATGATGCAAAACTGCGCTTAACAGCATCATAGCACTTAAGATGCAATAAGAAACTATGCTACAATACCCCAACATAGCAACAAAGCACATGGCATAGAACATGATGTGGCAGCCATGCAAACATGGCAAGTTATATGAACAGTTTCAGACTTAGAAGCAAAACAGAGCATGGCAGGAACATATTCATGATAGCAACTTTGCAAGCCCAATTCACTCACCACATGGCATTTCGTGACAACAAAAGGTAATCAACAGTAAGTAGACATATTCAAGAAGCTAAGCATGGCAAAAGCAAGTTCATAGGGCGCATGTATAACTAGCAAAACACATGGCAAAACTGAACATCATGTTAACAATCTGCCAGGAATAATATTTAACAAAAGTAGAGCAAAGAGATGACATGCTAGATTACTCCATAATTGCAACCAGAGTCACGGCTGGATAGAGCATAGCAATATCTACAAAACATCCTAAAGGAGCATATCCAGATTATGCACGGATTTGAATGTAGCACCAATCAAACATAGCATCATGATATGACAGATTCAGCCTAACAAAATGGTAACAGCAAGTACCCTACTTCACGAGCTTGATGCACTCACTACAAGACTCACAAAAATACATGGATTGTACGTATGTAAAGATGGAAAGAGCAAGTTCATAGGGTGCATGTATCACCAGCAAAACACATGGCAAAACTGAACATCATGTTAAGAATCTGTCAGGAATAATATTTAGCAAAAGTAGAGAAAAGAAATGAGATGGTAGAGTACTCCATAATTGCAACCAGAGGCATGGTTGGATAGGGCATAGCAATATCTACAAAACATCCTAAAGGAGGATCTCCATATTATGCATGGATGTGATGGTAGCACCAATCAAAACATAGCATCATGACATGACAGATTCAGCCTAACAAAAGGGTAACAGCAAGTACCCTACTTCACGAGCTTGATGCACTCACTGCAAGACTCACACAAATACATGGATTATACCTCCATAAAGATGGAGTGATGGAGCTCATAAAACATGTAGACATCATGCCCATAGGATGCACATACAAAATGTAACAAAAATGACAAATTAGCAAATTCTGTTAAGAACCAGCAGCTAACATAATATAGCACTCTTGCAACGATGATAATGGCATCATAATTGACAGTAAAATGAATGCAAATGACACTAACATGAATAGCATCACGATGCGAACATTTTGATATATCATATGCGCAAAGCGAAACTTCGGTCATGGAGACATAGCAAGTTGAAGGAGGCATAAAAATTACGCGGGGAAAAGAATTAGAAGAATCGGGGTCAACCTTAGATTCCAGATCTAGGGTTCCGGTGGCACGGGATCCGAGGTTCGCCGGAGCTCACGCCGGAGACGGCGAAGAGGTGCGTCGGCGAGGTGGGGCGGCGGATCCGGCCGGCCCCTCGCCGGATCCGTTCGGAGGCGGGAGAGGCGGCGAGGCGGTGGCGTCCCGTGGTGGTCGGCGGCCGGCGGGAGGCGAAACCGGGGCGGCATGGCGATGCGACGGCAGGCGGCGCGAGGAGGATCGGGCGCGGGCGGCGGGGAGCTGCTCGGGCGGCGGCGGGCGGCGCATGGGCCGGCTGCGGGCCTCGTGGGCCGACGGCGGCGGCACCGGGGAGCTGCTCGGGCGGCGGCGGGCGGCGCGTGGGCCGGCTGCGGGCCTCGTGGGCCGACGGCGGCAGTGGCGGGGATGTGCCACGTGTCACGGGCGGGCGGCAGAGACTTGTCCTGTGCGATCCGAATGTGTCCGGCGGCAGAGAGGGGCTAGACTAGGGTTTCGGGACCCGGATTTTGGGGGGAGGTGCACATATTTATAAGTAGAGGGAGCTAGGAGAGTCCAAATAAGGTGCGGTTTTCGCCCACACGATTGTGATCCAACGACGTAGAGTATGGCGGGGTTTAGATGGGCTAGTGGGCTGTTTTGGAGGGGTGTTGGGATGCAATGAAAGAGAGGCTTTTGCGGTTACCCGGTTAACCGTTGGGGCATCAAACGACCTCCAAATGGAACAAATTTGATAGGCGGCCTACCAGTGATATGTCAAGGCCACTTGACAAATGTCGGCCCATTCCAAGAACGTTTTCTCCCGTTCACGCAACGAGATAAGAGGGGTGCAACGGGTGCATGTGAGAGTGTCGGATTGCGAACGGAAAACGGGGAAAATGATCGGATGCATGAGACGAACACGAATGCAAATGAGATGCACATGATGACATGGGATGAAATGCAAGACATGAACAAAATGCAAAACGAAAGACAAAACCCAACCATGAAGGAAATATCATATCACATAGCCAGAAATGGCAAGAGTTGGAGATACAAAAAAAAGGAAAGTTACACCTGGGGTGTTACACGACACGTGTAGATATTGACTCCGGCTGATTTTTACATAACTAATTCATTCAGACTCCGATTTTAACGTTCTTTAGCTCATTTTGAAGCTCTTGATATCCCCCATACCACAAAAATACTACCCCCATAATTTGAATCCATCAATATTTTGGAACTTTGGCATCTTTCCCTAGGGCCTTCACCACATCATCCGCATTACCACCACCGACTTCCGCAACCTAACCCATGTTGCTTGACATAGCATTAAAGGTTGCTTGAGTAGTGATTCAAGTCTCCTAAGGTGTTTCAGATACTTAGGAGTGATTACTTATTCATCAACCATCACCATAAATTCCACATAACCTTGCCCACTGTCGTGGTTTTGTCACGGCAGATGTCCTAGTGTGAGGACTTAGTCGTGGAGCCATCGCGACGGGTTAGCTTAAAGGGGTTAAAGCGGGACAAAGGACGCAAGGAGTTTATACTGGTTCGGCCCCTTGCGGTGAAGGTAAAAGCCTAATCCAGTTGAGGTGAAATTGCTAGGGTTTCGATGACCAGGGAGCGAATCTGCTTTGCCTGGCTCTTGATCTGTTGTTTCTTGTCCTTGAACCGCCGCCGGGTCGTCCCTTTATATACACAAGTTGACACCCGGCGGTTTACAGAATCCCGGCCGGCTCATAAACATGTCCAGGTCGGTTTCTACCCTTTCCTATCTTACAACACAATTTATACATCATATGGCGGTTCATATCTACGGGCCCTAATCCGCTTTTGGGCCTTGGGCCTTCTCGTTAGATCTCCTCCGTAAAGCACCATATTCCTTGTCTTCGTGGGCTTCAATATAAATAATTCACTATGAGTATAACCCGGCCCCTCCTGGGCGGTTTACATTCAGTAGTTATATCCCCAACATTAGGCCCCAGATTGATTTGAACTTGTTCATGTCAATCTTCAATACTTAGAAAAATTCCTTCTTCAACATCTTCGTGAAAATCTTGTAAGTCACCGTCACGTCACCTTCCAAGATCACGATAATCCGCCATGACGTCATCTGCCATTAACTTTATAAAAACCCAAATCTTTTAATACTTCTCCTTCAATGAATCTCCGAAAATCGAGGCGTCTGTATATCTACAGATCCGTTTCTTGACCTCCTCGATTCCCGCGCCTGCCACTTATCCATTCACCTTATAAATAGGGCCGGGAGTCATTTTCACTTTTTCCCCGTCGTGCATCTTCGTCTCGTCGTCTTCCTCATGCCGCCCCAGTGCTTCGAGCTCAGCGGCCGCCGTCAAGCCTCGTCTTCGACTTCATCTCCGGCAGCTGCATCACCTTGAACGCACCAGAAAATCGCGGCGCCTCTCCGCTATTCCCTCAGCGTCAGTAAACCTCCCTTTCTTCCACCGTAGATCTGTCTTTAGGGTTTGAGCGTTCATCGGTGTTCGTCGGTGTTCGTCACAGCACAGCAGTTTTTTGATTCAAACCTCAATATTCAACCTGTATAGAGTTGGCCATAATCCTTCTTTTTTCATCGGTGCATTTCTTTTAAGCAGAAACTCCAATCTGAACCTTTATCCATTGCTTCGGTATCAATATTTAGGTCTGAATATACTTTCATTTTCTGACATATGGCAGATCCAAAATTATAATGCCAACTTGTGAAACCTGTTTTTCCACTACTTAGTTATTTCAGATATGTACCTTCAATATCAATGTAAGCGGTTTAACTTTAGAAACTGATAACCCGCCAGGTACCATTAGTCCCCTCTTAAACCGCCAATCGCTTGCCCTTATAATTCTGATAACATCAACCTCTGGTTTAAGAATTTTGCATGCTTTAACACTTTCTGTCTCTTAACCTGCAACCCTTTATGCTTGCCAATCATGAATCTTAAACCGGCACAAACCTTCCTTAAGGTTGTCGAATAAATGGCCAAGTCTTTTTATGCTTGCAACTGGGTTCCTTCCTGGGTTACTGAAGAACAACTGAACGGGTGTGTCGCAACCGGCGCTTTAGCAAAAAAGGAAGTCATCCACTGGAGAGCCCCTGGTCCAGAAAATCCTCCTGGGCCCAAGGATGGAGAAGTGATTGTGTTCGTTGATCATCTGGGTCGAGGGTTTTGCCCTCCCGGATCAAAAAAATTCCGTGATGTGCTTGCTAGCTTCCAACTCCACCCTCAAGATATTGGACCTAACTCCGTGTCCAATATTTGTAGTTTTCAAGTGTTTTGCGAGGCTTATCTGCAGGAAGAACCCACTGTTGAACTGTTCAGAGACTTCTTCTATTTGAAACATCGTACTGAATTTACGGATGGGCCCGATACTGAACTTGGCGGGGTTTCAATTCAGAAGAGGAAAGATGTCAGTTTCCCTCACGCCAAACATCATAGCCACCCCAAAGACTGGAATCAGACTTGGTTCTATTGCCGAGATACATCTCCAGCTGAAGAAAATCCTCTGTCGGGTTATCGCGCTCACCGGCTTACGAGTACACATCCATTTCCCCAACGACTGAGCGCAAAGGAACGAGCCAAGTATGCACCACAGCTTTCGAAGCTCTGAGCCTTTGTGGCAAACGGTTTCACGGGCATCGACTTTGTCCATTGCTTGATTTCTTGGAGTATCTTGCCTCTAAGCCGTCGCCCCAGTTTAATGTGTGAATACACAGGGGACTTAAAAGACCCTCAACGCCATATTGATATCCAGCTATTTGATGCTGAAGTTACAGAAGCTGTCAAAAAGATACTGGATGAACCGGTGGCAGTCTGCAGCCAAACAGGGCTTAGTCCCTTCTGCGTTTCCAATAAACCGTCAGCTGTAAGAATTACATGACTCTTGTTTTAATCCGGTCCTTTTAAATATTCCCTTATAATTTTGTCAATCTTTGACAGGGTGATGATCCGTTCTGGAGGAAGAAGCCACATGAAAAACCGGCTAAAACCCCTCGTGTCAAGACTAAGGTCACCAAGAAGCCTGCTAAAAAGAAAACCGCCGACTCCACCGATTTAAACGTTGATGATGACGATGAAAATCACGAGTCAGAGGTAGAACTTGATTCACTTGGTTCCTTCTTCATACATCTTATTGATAATGATTATTATCAGGAGGATGCAGAGGTTAGCCAAGCTGGTGATGTAGAGGTAATTATTCTTTCCTCCGGCTCAGAACCTCTGCCAACTCCAAAAACCCGTCAAGCAAACCGGAAAGTAAGATTTTATCACCCTCTAGCTCACATGGATCCAAACTTTCTTTTGAAGAAACAGCAACACGATGCTCGCCGCACAACTCGGCATAGCGGCCATGTGGTAACTTCGTCTGGTTTACCGAACACGCCGGTTCGCAAACGTCGCCCTGAGGTCTCTTATAATTCTGATCCACATTATCCTATGGCGGGTTATTTCCGGCAACCTCTTACTCCATCTGATTCAAATTATCAGGGAACTTCCCATTCCTCTTCTAGCGAATCAACAGAAACGCAACTTCCAACCCTCAAGACGGTTCCTGGGTGAGTTATGCTTTAAATTTACCCTTAACACCTTATGTTTGCCCACTGTACCAATCTTTATGTTTATTCCTCAGTGCCAAACCTAGACCCAGCAAAAAGGCCAAGTTGAATAAACCGGCTGATGACAATACAGCCACTGAACCGGAGAAGACTCCAGAACCGGAGGAAACAAATGCTGACGCTATGCTTGATGATCCGCCACCACAAGATCATGACTTTCTTACTGAACAAGTGGAAGTTGATCCAACGGACCATGCTGATAAACCGATAAGCCTAGCCAGAGCTACTGATAAACCGCCAAGTCCCCTCAAAGCTGCTGATAACAACACGGATGATGTTGTAGTTACTGGCGTTAGCCACACTACCCCTGGCAATCCTATCGCTTTATCAAAGCATAGTGCCAAGGAAGAACTTTCTGCTATAGACAAAGGCAAGTGGAAAACAGATTTGTCAAACTCTGCCCACCTCAACGCCCAAGACATTCATTCTGGGTTTTTAAACCGCCTGTACACAAGCCGCGACTATGAAGCCGGTTTAGTGAACATGATGAAGGAGCGATATGAGGTAAATGTTGTTAACTTTGCATAACTATTCTTCCTTTATATCCAATTTATGATATCAGCTCCAGTAGCCCCCAAGGGCCGGTTTATCATATCCATATAAATCGGGACTGTATAATACTTCAACCTTGCCTGCATAGCCCCCAGGGGCCGGTTTATCTTTTCATGATGAACCGGGACTTTAGCCTATAAAGTGAAAACTCTTGTTGAACATTTGTGTAAACCAATTGACCACCGAGTTGATTGGTAGAAGAAAATCCATAATGTTAACTTGAGCAAATATGCATTAGCCCCCAAGTGCCAAGAATAATACTTGTATTGAGCTTGGGATTTGCAAGAAATTTTTGATAAGAAGGAATAGGCATTAGCCCCCAAGTGCCAAGTGTATAACTTGTTATGTGCTTGGTACTTCAAATATGTATTGTTAACTCATAACCGGTATGTCTCTTGCAGGCTGAGCTGAGCAAAAAGGAATCCCAAATTGCCGACCTTCAAGAAAATGTCAAGTCTCAACAA
The DNA here is from genome assembly GCF_018294505.1 of Triticum aestivum. Taxonomy (NCBI): domain Eukaryota; kingdom Viridiplantae; phylum Streptophyta; class Magnoliopsida; order Poales; family Poaceae; genus Triticum; species Triticum aestivum. Next base: position 186,190,296 of record NC_057805.1, on the reverse strand, counting down.
ATCAAAACGTCCAAAGCCAAAGAAGAACTCACTGGCGCTTTAGCAGCCACGGAAAAATTGAAGGAGAACTTCAAGAACGAGCGTACGAGCTGGGACACAGAGAAAGCAGCTCTGCTGAAGAGGACTGAGGAGGCTGAAGCGGCCCTTAATCCAGTAACAGAAGAGCTGACTGGCTTGAAACGGCAAATAGATGCCATGACTTCTGCTATTTTCGGTAAAAAAAACCTCTTCATAACCTTTTAGCATGTAATATCCACAAAACTGCCGGTTTACTAATTATTGTGTATGATGCAGGATCTCGCATCGCACACCTTGGCTCAGAATGCGGAAGAAACTGAAGGCTACCTATACTTTCATAGAGCAACTATATGCCGGTGCACAACGGATCATCTGCACGGCCTCCCACAATAAACCGCCCCCGACTTTGATCAAGGAAACACTAGAAAGATTGTCAATGATGCCTTCCCGGTTTGAAGAGCTAAAAAGATCAGCCGCAAGGGCAGGTGCTCTGACAGCACTAACTCGGGCCAAAGCGTGGGTACCTGATCTTGATCCAGCTGATGTGGGTAATGGGTATCCATTTTTAAAGGAGGACGGATCAGATTTTCATAATGATGACCTCCGAGCTTTGACGAAGGAAATGCGCCCCTTGGCTAGCAAGTTGGCTGAAGAGACCGATCTTTCTCATTACCAGTCGATTTATGACGCTGATAATAAGAGAGTTAACCCGCCAACCTATGATGCTCCAACGCTTATTCCTCCAATCCATAAGCACACTTACACCCCTGATGTTGAACCTTCCACACTTATAAGTGATGAAGTTGTATTCAAGGCCTTAACGCAGATCGATTGGGCAATCATTGACTTCCAGCCACTAGGTGGAGAGGAGGAGGATGAACCGGCGCAGGATGATCCACGACCATCAAGTCAGCCCGGCGAAGATTCATGAACCAGAGGCCAATTTTATCTAGTGCATACTGCAACACTGTGGAAAACAATTATCCTTTTGGGCATCAAAACGCCTTGTAATAGGCTAGTTTAAACACTTGGTCTGCTATGCCATCGTGCATATTCACTTTGCATGACACTGTTAATCCGCCATGATTAAGATATGCTATGTCTGTTTATAATCCTTAACAGCTTATTCAACTTGTCCCTACATACAATAGGTTTAAAGTGTCCTGGCCGTTTACCGCTGGACGGGTCATCATGCCCAACATATAGCCAGGGTTTATAACCAAGGCTGTACTTAAGAATAATCAAATATGAAATATATCATACCTGTGATATTGAAACATGTTGTTGGTTTACCAACCTATTGTGGTAAGGGTGATGACCCAAATCCTGAATATTGATAAGTCCTTCTATGTGTTGCCAGTTTATAGCAAAGCCGGACCGGTTTTAATAAACACCGGATTATCCTTATATCATACTGGCGACTTGTAGTCGAAAGCCAAGCCAGGTCAATGAACACCGGATTATAGCTGATCGTGTGCTGACAACTTATACTCGAAAGCCAAGCCGGGTCAATAGACACCGGTTATCTTGAAATTTTGTACTGGCGACTTATAGTCAAAAGCCAGACCGGGTCAGTAAACACCGGATTAATATAAACCTCATCAAAATAAACCTCCAAAAGAAAGATTTCAAAAGAAAACATGCAAGAAGCAAGGCTTTTCATGGGCTGCCAGACCCAAAACGAGGCTTTTCATGGGCTGCCAGGCCACTGAGTTAAACCATTTTACAAACCTTATATGATGGACCTCACATTAACCAATCGTCATTTTAATTATGACAAGTTCAGGGTCTGTATAAGATTGACTTGTCAAACGTTCGACGGATCTTACCAGGATTACCTGGGCGGAGTGACTTACATAAAAAGGCACGATAACCCGGGGTTTTAGTTGAATACATCTGGCTTCTAAGCCTGGCTTTTATAGCCTATTACAAGGTTATAGACTCTGTGTTCTTTTAGAACAGAAGAGCCCCCAAGCAATATTTTGAGTTGTGCTCAATGGGCGCCTATGTTTGAGTTGTGCTTTGCAACAGACTCTCTTTGGCCCCTTTTGACTTTGGGTAGCAAGCCCCCAAGTTTTTTTATGTGGCCTATAAGCCGGATCAATGGGTGATCAGAACTCCGCTTTATAAACATAAGCAACCATGTAACCAAAAACTTTTTAAGGAAGAACGACAGAGGCCCCGCTTTAGCAGGGATGCCGGTTTATTATATTGATCATAATATATACATTGTCAAGAATATGTACATAAGAGGAGCCTATGGCTCAGGTGTAGCAAGGCCGAAGATGAGCGATATTCCATGGCCGGTGGGTCTCCTCCTCCGATTTACGTGAATCTTTGTGCTCTCGAACATCAATAAGGTAGTAAGACCCATTGTTCAGATTCTTGCTGACCACAAAGGGTCCTTCCCAAGGCGGGGATAACTTGTGCATATCAGTCTGATCCTGGATGAGCCGGAGCACCAGATTGCCTTCTTGAAAAGTTCTGGTTTTAACCCGGCGGCTGTGATAACGATGCAGATCTTGCTGGTAAATCACCGAACAAGCTGCTGCAATATCACGCTCCTCATCTAACAGGTCAAGTGCTTCCTGACGTGCTTTCTCATTGTCAGCTTCAACATAAGCCGCCACACGAGGCGAGTCATGACGGATGTCACTAGGGAGAACCGCCTCTGCTCCGTAAACCATGAAAAAAGGTGTGTAACCCGTAGACCTGTTAGGTGTGGTATTGATACTCCATAACACAGAAGGTAAATCCTCCACCCAACAACCCGGCGTCCTCTTTAAAGGAACCATAAGTCGGGGATTGATGCCTCGTAGGATCTCTTGATTGGCTCTCTCCGCTTGACCGTTAGATTGGGAGTGAGCCACTGATGATACGTCAAGCCAGATGTGTTCACGTTGACAAAATTCTTTCATAGCACCCTTGGATAGATTAGTGCCATTATCAATTATGATGTTGTGTGGAAAACCAAACCGGAAAATCACCTTCTTGATGAATTGAACCGCCGTGGCCACATCACACTTACTGACTGGCTCTGCCTCCACCCACTTAGTGAACTTATCAACCGCCGCCAGAAGGTGGGTGTTCTTATCCTTGGACCTCTTAAAGGGTCCAACCATATCCAGCCCCCAAGTTGCAAACGGCCAAGTGATTCGAGTCATCCTCAATTCCTGAGCCGGAACATGAGCTCGACGTGAAAACTTCTGACAACCATCACAGTTTTTGACCAAGTCCTCAGCATCAGCATGAGCTGTCAGCCAATAGAAGCCATGATGAAAAGCCTTGGCTACCAGGGACTTTGAACCGGCGTGGTGACCACAATCTCCTTCGTGGATCTCACGCAAAATCTCATCGCATTCTTCAGGAGATACGCAACGCTGAAACACCCCTATTACACTGCAATGATGCTATTCTCCGTTGACAATGGTCATTGACTTGGATCGCTGGATTATCTGCCTGGCCAAAGTTTCATCCTCCGGTAACTTGCCCCGGTTCATATACGCCAAATATGGGACTGTCCAATCTGGGATAACATGAAGAGCTGCCACCAACTAAGCCTCCAGGTCCGGAATAGCCAAATCCTCCTATGTAGGTAGCTTCACCAACGGGTTATGCAAGACATCCAGAAAAACATTGGGTGGCACCAGTTTACGTTGGGAACCCAAATGGCTTAAAGCGTCCGCCGCTTTGTTCTTTCGCCGGTCCACATGGTCAACCTGATAACCCTTGAAGTGACCAGCAATAACATCCACCTCTTGTTGATACGCTGCCATGAGCGGATCCTTGGTATCCCAAGTACCAGATACTTGTTGAGCTACCAAGTCCGAGTCACCAAAGCACTTAACCCAGCTTAAATTCATCTCCTTAGCCATTCGAAGTCCATGGAGTAAGGCCCCATATTCAGCTGCATTGTTAGTGCAAGGGAACATTAAACAGAGAACATAACAAAATTTATCACCTTGAGGGGAAGTTAACATGACTCCAGCCCCCGAGCCCTCCAATTGCCTGGACCCATCAAAATGAATAGTCCAATAAGTGTTATCTGGCTTTTCTTCTGGCACCTGCAACTCTGTCCAGTCATTGATGAAATTCACAAGCGCTTGGGACTTGATTGTCGTATGAGGCATATACTTTAACCCGTGAGGTCCAAGCTCAATGGCCCACTTGGCAACTCGGCCAGTTGCTTCCCTGTTTTGGATTATATCTCCCAAAGGGGCAGAACTGACCACAGTGATGGGATGACCCTGAAAATACTGCTTCAGCTTCCGCCTTGCCATGAAAACTCCATACACCAGCTTCTGCCAATGTGGGTACCTCTGCTTGGACTCAATAAGCGCCTCACTGATATAATAAACCAGCCGTTGAACCGGATATTCCTTGCCCGCCTCCTTACGTTCTACCACAATGGCCACACTGATAGCCCGGGCATTGGCAGCCTCATATAACAACAGTGGCTCTTTATCGACCGGAGCAGCAAGGATAGGTGGCTCAGCTAACTGCTTCTTCAAGTCCTCAAACGCCGCATTAGCAGCATCACTCCAGACAAACCTATCTGTCTTTTTCATCATCTGATATAGAGGGGTAGCTTTCTCCCCCAACCGGCTTATAAACCAGCTCAGCGCTGCAATACGACCTGCCAGACGTTGGACATCGTTGATACACGCCGGTTTAGCCAGAGATGTAATAGCTTTGATCTTTTCTGGATTAGCTTCAATGCCCCTGTTAGACACCACAAAACCCAAGAGCTTGCCTGCCAGTAAACCAAAAACACACCTAGCCGGATTAAGCATCATCTTATAAACCCGGAGATTATCAAAAGTTTCCTTCAAATCATCTATTAACGTCTCCTCTTTCCTGGACTTCACCACAATATCATCCACATAAGCATGAACATTGCGCCCAATCTGATTATGAAGACAATTCTACACACAGCACTGATAAGTCACCTAGGCACTCTTGCGCCCAAAAGGCATAGACACATAGCAGAAGGCTCCAAAGGGAGTTAAAAAATATGTCTTCTCCTAGTCCTTAACTGCCATCTTGATCTGATGATAACCAGAATAAGCATCCAGAAAGCTCAAACGCTCACAACCCACCGTAGCATCAATAATCTGATCAATACGAGGAAGAGCAAAAGGATCAGCCGGACAAGCCTTGTTTAAATCCGTGTAATCCACACACATGCGCCAGGTGCCATTCTTCTTAAGTACCAGCACCGGGTTAGCCAACCACTCAGGATGAAATACTTCAACGATAAACCCAGCCGCCAAGAGCTGGGCTACCTCCTCACCAATAGCTTTACGCATTTCTTCATTGAAGCCGCGGAGAAACTGCCTGACCGGTTTAAACTTGGGATCGATGTTAAGAGTGTGCTCAGCAAGTTCCCTCGGTACACCTGGCATGTCAGAAGGCTTCCATGCAAAGATGTCCCGGTTCTCACGGATGAACTCGATGAGCGCGCTTTCCTATTTTGGATCCAGGTTAGCACTGATGCTGAACTATTTGGATGAATCGCCAGGAACAAAATCAACTAGCTTAGTTTCATCAGCCGATTCAAACTTCAAGGCCGGTATCATGCTCTGTAGTTGGCTTCTTCAAAGAAGTCATATCCGCCGGATCAACATTGTCCTTATAAAACTTCAACTCCTCTGTTGCACAAACCGACTCAGCATAAGCCGCATCACCTTCTTCACATTCCAAAGCAATCCTATGGCTCCCATGCACCGTGATGGTCCCCTTATGACCCGGCATTTTGAGCTGCAGATAAACATAATAGGGCCTTGCCATGAACTTAGCATAAGCCGGCCGTCCAAACAGGGCATGATAAGGGCTCTTGATTTTCACCACTTTAAAGGTCAATGTCTCTGATCTAGAGTCGTGATCATCTCCAAAAGCCACCTCCAGGGCTATCTTACCAACTGGATACGCCGACTTACCAGGCACCACATGATGAAAAACAGTGTTCGACGGTTTAAGATTCTTATCTGTCAATCCCATGCGACGGAAGGTTTCATAGTAGAGAATATTGATGCTGCTCCCCCCGTCCATGAGTACCTTGGTAAACTTATACCCTCCAACCTGAGGCGCCACCACCAGTGCCAGGTGACCCGGATTATCAACCTGGGGCGGGTGATCTTCCCGACTCCATACGATGGGCTGCTCAGACCAACGCAAATAACGGGGAATTGCCGGTTCAACGGAGTTCACTGCTCTCTTATGAAGCTTCTGGTCGCGCTTGCATAGGCTAGTGGTGAAGACATGATACTGCCCACTATTCAACTGCTTCGGGTTGCTCTGATAACCTGACTATTGCTGCTATTGACTCCCCTAATGATGTTGCTGGTTATAACCATCTTGGTTGCCATGATTGCCTTGATTGCCTTGAAATCCTGAGCCAGAACCGCCTCTACCGTAACCCGGCCCATGAAAACCAGGTCCTGAACCGCCACCCGGTCCATGACCATCTTGGAAAAGATTTGATTTTTTGAACTCCCTCATGATAAAGCAACTCTTCCAAAGGTGCGTAGCCGGCCTCTCTCGTGTCCCGTGTCTTGGGCAAGTCTGGTTTAACAGGTGCTCAAGATTGATACCTGATCCTCCACTCCGTGGGGGCGGTTTACCCTTACGACGCTGACCATTGTTCTGTGTGTTGGTGTTAGCCACAAAGTCCAAACTGTTATCCACTTTGCGCTTACCGTTGTTTCCATGGCCTGCTGGATTATGTTGTTGCCCTCTGGTGCTGCTGCTCTTCTTTCCCTTTCCCGACATTTCATCGTCGGACTCGGGGTCCTTGGTACCATCAGAGTCAGCGTATTTAACCAGAGCCGCCATAAGTGTCCCCATGTCATTGCAGTGACGCTTGAGCCACCCTAGCTTTAGCTTCAGAGGCGTGAACCGGCAATTGCCTTCCAATGCTAAGACTGCGGAATCGGCGTTGATGTGGTCCGACGAATGCAGGATCGCTGAGACCCGGCGCACCCAATGGGTTGTCGATTCACCTTCTTCTTGGACACAGGCGGCTAAGTCCACAACTAACATGGGCTGCTTACACGTGTCTTTGAAATTCTGGATAAAGTGGGCCTTCAACTCGGCCCATGATCCAATGGAGTTAGCTGGCAAACTTTTCAGCCAAGTACGAGTTGTTCCTTCCAACATCATGGTGAAGTATTTAGCACATGCAGCATCGTCAACGTCCAGCATCTCCATCGCCATCTCATAGCTCTCAATCCATGATTCGGGAGGTAAGTCGGCAGTGTAATTGGGCACTTTACGAGGACCTTTGAAATCCTTGGGTAGCCGCACATTACGTAGAGCCAGGGTGAGACACGGTACCCCCAAAGAACTGAAAGCAACACCTGGTTCCACCGAAGTCGTTGGACGAACCAGAGTAATCTGACAGGCCGCGTACTGCGCCGCTAGCTCGGCTTCTCGACGTGCCCTACTGTGATCCACCATGTCTTGAGCATTAGCACCACCGCCCGCCGGGTTATGCCCTCGAGGCGGGTTACGGTTCTGCGCACTGCTTGACACAGCCGGTTCATCAATATGCCTGCTGTAACTCCGGCTTGGGTGGGGGGTGGAATGAATCCTCTCACGGCTGTACGAATAAGCCTGCTGCTGAGTCAAGGATGTCTGAAGGAGCTCTCTAGCCCGTCACGTCTCAACCGCTACTGGGGACTCGCCGTCAACTGGGAGAGCCACCAATCGTGAAGCGACAGCGACTATGTTATCCAAAGGGTTAGAGAAATGACCCGGAGGCGTTGATACGTGTTGTGACAGGACATTGTTCTGACAAGGCAGATCCATCGTGCGCGGCTGAACCGGCGCCCCTGTTGCAGGTGCTTCCACCCGGTTTACCACGGGCTGGTTACTGGTTCCTGCTCCTGGCGTGTTAAAGAGATTCCTTGCCTCATAAACCGGAGGCAGGTGAGACCGGTACCTTCTCCTCATGACCTCATTTGACGCGTTCTGGTCCAACATAAGCCGGTAAGCCTGTGCATCCAACTCGGCCCGCTCTGCAGCCATCCTGGTGTCCTCAGCTGCCAGGTCTGCCTTGGCTTGAGCTATCTGATCCTTCACTTTCGCAACTTCTGCATTATGCTCATCCTGATTCGCCGGGTTAACTTCTGCCGCCAGCAGCGTTGCCAAAGTGAAAAATAGGTCGGACAAAACCTGAGCCGGCGGTCGCGCAGCGCCTCCTGCCCCGGCTCCTGTCACCGCTGTTGACCCGGAGATCATCGCCGCTGTAGTCGAAGAGTGCTGCACTGGCTGTGTACCGGCCATGAAGATCGCAACCCGGCTCGATGGATCGAAGAGTAAATGACGGTTTCATCACCAGATGCCGATCTATCCTCAGATTCCGCTCCGTGGATGACTCCCACGAAGGCATGCTTCATGGCAGGCTGAACCTGGGCAGGTCTCGCACGCTGAGCCGTTTCGACAATGTCGGTGCAGATGTCCGGCTCAGGGCCCGGTTCACCGATCTTGCCAATGAAGACATGAATGCCGCCGAAGGGGACCCGGTACCCGTACTCAATTGAGCTGGCCTCGGGGCCCCAGCCTGCATCGTGGATGTAGAGCTTGCCGCGGCGACTTTTGGTCATCCGGCCCACAGCGTATCCCTTGAGCCCTTCAAAGCTGCCCTCCAAGAACTTGAAACCATCGTGCGATAGCCCCACGGTGGGCGCCAACTGTCGTGGTTTTGTCACGCCAGATGTCCTAGTGTGAGGACTTAGTCGTGGAGCCATCGCGACGGGTTAGCTTAAAGGTGTTAAAGCAGGACAAAGGACACAAGGAGTTTATACTGGTTCGGCCCCTTGCGGTGAAGGTAAAAGCCTAATCCAGTTGAGGTGGAATTGCTAGGGTTTCGATGACCAGGGAGCGAATCCACTTTGCCTGGCTCTCGATCTCTTATTTCTTGTCCTTGAACCGCCGTCGGGTCGTCCCTTTATATACACAGGTGGACGCCCAGCGGTTTACAGAATCCCGGCCGGCTCATAAACGTGTCCATCTTGGTTTCTACCCTTTCCTATCTTACAACACAAGTTATACATCATATGGCGGTTCATATCTATGGGCCCTAATCCGCCCTTGGGCCTTGGGCCTTCTCGTTAGATCTCCTCCGTAAAGCGCCATATTCCTTGTCTTCGTGGGCTTCAATATAAATAATTCACTATGAGTACAACCCGGCCCCTCCTGGGCGGTTTACACTCAGTAGTTATATCCCCAACACCCACCATACACCTCCGCCACCCAACTTAACCCAATTTTGTTTGAGCTTGTTTGAGTTGTGGATTGTGTCTCCTAAGGTGTTTCGGCTACTTAGGGACGGTGACCTCAACTTCAACTTACATAACCCTCTACTTCCACATTGCCTACCCCAAAACCCATCGTTGCATTTATGCAATCCCATTGACCTTCCGCAAAACCACAACCGCTTTTCCGCTACCACCATTTGACATTCGCCTTTGAGGCTTTGACTTTGCGGTTTTTCCGTTTCCTAAGGTGTTTCTGCTAATTAGGAACGGTTCGACATCGAGAACACTGCCACTCATCATCGCCACGAGGTCGTCATCATACATAAGGACTGTACCTCGACGACACCATTGTGTATATTCCACTTGCAATTGCATTGATAACCCCTAGCCCATTTTGTGTTACTCGCCTATCGAGACTAGCCATTTGAGTATTGCCTGGCAACGTTACTTGTGCACATTAGTGATCATCGATCCGCCCTTCCATTGCATACATACCATACCATATTGGTATCATCTTGGTATCATATCATCTCTTGTGCCACAAGATTGTTCCCCGCATATACACAATTGCTATCTTCTTTGTGCATTTCACATTGTGGCCAAAAAAGAATAAGCTTTTAAGCAAAGAAAAAGAGTGAACAAAGAGCTTGTAAGCAATAGCCATAGCATACCACATTGAATATCATATACCATCATTGATCATCTTGGATCATCGTGTGAGAAACACCGGGAACCATACATACATAGCATGCTTGGGATAGAAAGTTGATACGTTTTGCATCTTATAGGTTGTGCACCAGTGTCATATCCACCTATTGAGCAATCGTGCTAGCATCTCTCTTGAGTTGTGCAACACGAGCATTTTCCATGGACTCCACATTTTTTGCTCAATCCTTGGTTGCATGACCCATTTTATCTATCCGTGTGTGTGTTTCTGTGTGCCATATTGCTATTGGTCTACTTGTTTCACTTGCGAATTTCTGAATCTCTTTCAACATTATTGACTCTTGCTAACATTGTGCATCAAATTTTTGTGCCACTATCCTCACCAAGCTACTCCATAGGCTTTACTTGATAGGTGTGAGTGAACAAGTCTGGTACCAGTTCCACTATTCTTTCATTTCACATTGAGTGAAACGGGATACATCCTCAACTTTGGGAAAAGGTAACTTGGTATTGTTTATCTCATTTCCTACTCACCTCTACTCGAGTCTTGTGATGGATAGGCAAAGCACACCCCCTCCGGTCTACAACAATAACGACGAGTTCGATGCCACGAACAACTTGAATGCCAAGCTGGATGCTCAAATGGAGATCAAAGCCCTCATCAAGTCCTACAAGTGATCTTCCTTATCTTCGAGAAGACGCTCAAGAGCACATGCTTCCGAGCTACCATCTCTGGCAAGATCACATTGGCATCGACACCATCACCAACGAGAACATGAAGGTCCAAAGCTCAACACCAACCACTGCTCTATGACTTCACCATCCCCCTTGGCATCTTCGCCAAGCGACTTTAAGGCATCTTGGCCTATGGACATACGGCATCTTCGCCAACAAGCACCTCAAGACTATGCTCAAGAGAAGCTCCCCAAGCTTAAGTCCGCGACTTCCTCGAGCTACTACGACCTCGACACTGACCACAAGATTCCTTTCAATGGGACTCAAGAACCCGAGGTGTATCTTGAGTGGGAGCACTTGATGGACGACTACCTCAAGGTACATCAAGTTCCTCCTGAAGATCAAGTGAAGTGCGCCACAACGAACTTCCACGACTACGAGTCGGCATGGTGGCTTCACACACCTTCGTAGAGCTACGACATGAGTTGGCCCAAGACGAAGAGAGCTTTGCGGCGAGAGTTCGTGCCTCCAACCTACACAGAACAAATTCAACGCCAGTTGGAGAACACCATCCAAGGATCCAAGTCCATCGACGCGTACTTCAAGGAGATGAAGAATGCCTTGCGACGAGCCAGCGTGGATGACCCCATTTTGATGAAGTTCTACTTCATGATGGTATTGAACAACGACATCTCCAAGACTAGATTCCTCGAGAACTACAAGTCCCTCGAGGACAACTACATTGGTGCTCTCAAGGCGGAACAAGAACTCATGAAGGCCAAAGCTTCTCCACCCCAAGCACACTTCTCGAAGACCAATATCCAAGACGGCGAGCATGAGGCTAGTACCACGACGATGTCCAAGCCCGACGATCTCCAAGACGATGCTCCCAATTTTGACTTCACCGCCATCCCTCTTTCTGGCATTGATGATGTCGAGTCTACTTCGACTCTTTTTCAAGACGGTGCGGCAACGACTAAAACTTCGGAGCCAATCAAGGAACATGCTTTGGAGGTGAGCGACACGGTGGTGAGCAAGGATGATGCTTACATCTTTGGAGGCAAGAGTGATGATGTGCCACCTTTGGCCTTCATCCATGGCGACAGTGATGAGATGATTGAGCATGGGATTTTCCCTTTGGTCATGGAAGAGAGCGATGATGTGCCATCTTCGGCCTTCATCCACGGCAACGGCCACGAGATGGTTGAGCATGGGATTTTCCCTTCGGTCATGGAAGAGAGCGATGATGTGCCATCTTCGGCCTTCATCCACGGCAACGGCAACGAGATGGTTGAGCATGGGATTTTCCCTTCGACCACAGCGACGTTTTGTGATGATTTGAGTGACTTTTGCCGCCATATTGAGAGTGAGAGCGACTTCACCACTAGCCCCATATATGATGTGTTGCCCCAATTCCCATGTGAGGAGAGCCACAACCCCCATCACTTGAGTGAGATGAGTGACCCCACGATATGTGACATTGAGTGCACCTATTTTGAGGGAGTGAGTGAGCCACCACATAGAGAGAGTGAGGTAGTTGATAGGGCATGTGAGGCCACTATAATTTCTAACAACTTAAGCTCTACCTCTATTGTGTCTTCTCATTTAGTGCTAGGTCCCATATATGATGACGTGTTGATACTCGACGACTTCGTCCTTCCTTTGGACAAGATGATGGCCATGGTGGAATATGATGCACCCCCACATGGTTCCATCAAGATGATATTGACCACCATTTGGTCTTTGCCACCTCACCTACACCACTTGAGTGGAACGAACAAGGTAACATAGGTGAAGGTGATGTTCTTGTCCCACTAGTGGACTATCTTGACATTGATTGCTTGCATGATGTTGATCCACCTATTTCCATGCTTCATGCTAGTGCGACTTCCTTATGTGATGATTTATTGCCCATTTATGATGAGTATGATGATTCTTATGTGGAGTCTATTAGTTGTGATGCCATGTTACATAGGATTTCTTGTGCCAATTCTTTGGGTCACATCATGTTTGACAACCCGCTTGACTTGTCATATGCTCCAAATGAGATCGACAATATGTCATATTTGCAATCTCGTCGTAGTGACTATGCATATGCCATTAAAATAAACACAATTTGCACATATGGCATAGATGACAAGCCCATGTTTATAGGCATTTTTTTTTCTTGTGATGATATTGATATGCTCCCTTTGCACCATTTATCTCATATGCCATGCCATGACCACCTAGCTTCGGATATGCATTGTTTTGGAAGTTGTCCATTTTTCCATATGATGTTTCCACTATTGCTCATGAGGAGACCCCCATAGTTTCCTCCTACATTTTAGGAGATTTTGATCCATCCCATCCATTGCATGGCCCCAATACTTGTGTGCACAATATGCTCTCCATGAATAACAATGCTATTGTTGTGCCACCCACTTTCTATAATTTCGCGCTCAATATGTGCCCCCATCGTGTTATACACAATAAGTATTCTTTCATGATGGATGACATGTTCTTATACCATGCATCAAATTTCTTTGAGCGATGCTTATCTTGTGCTAACTCACACGTGCACATACACATCATGATGGATGATGTGTACATTTACCACGCACACAATTTCTTTGGTTTGTGTAGGTACCCATGAATACTTGTCAACCTCACAATCCTATGAGTTGACGAAACGAGCTCTAGAGAGCAACAATGACTTAGGACCCCGTGGATTGGCTTTCACACTGTTCCCATCGTGCAAAGACTTCGCGCATTTCTTCTACATGGCCCTCACATGGTTATGGATTATTGTCCATTACATATTCTATGCCCATCTTGCCATGTTCACTTTGCATGATATGCTCATTCATATGCCTCTGACATGCATTTGTGACCCATGCTTTGCACTACACATGATGATTCATTCTAGTACTTGTATGTGTATTTGCAAGCTTGGTGGAGATATTGCTTATTATTGCCATGTTTCCTTTGTGCACCATTCCTATGATGATACTTTCATCTTGCTTTGTGTTCATGCTTGCGGCATGTCATATGCATTGTCTGTGCCTCTTATTTGCTCAAATGACATGATTGCCATGATTTCCTCTAGTATGTTGCATCTTCGCACCACTAGCTTGCACTACTTGATTACTATGATTGCTTGCCTTGTTGCATCACTGATGATTCATACTCGCTCATTTCATGCGGTTGATGACAACCATTACCATGATTTGCACATGATTTTTATTGCTTCTTGTCATATATCGCCATATGTTGCCTCTCTCATGCTAGATATTTTGCCATGTATTGAGTGCTAGCATGCTTTTAGTCATGCTAATGAGATTGCCCCCATAGCATTCTCGCATATATTTGGAGATTTTGACATATTCCTTGCGAAGCGTGCTTGTCTTACTGATACGTCTCCAACGTATCTACTTTTCCTAACGCTTTTCCTCTTGTTTTTGACTCTAATTTGCATGATTTGAATTAAACTAACCCCGGACTGACGTTGTTTTCAGCAGAACTACCATCGTGTTGTTTTTGTGCAGAAATAAAAGTTCTTGGAATGGAACGAAACTTTGCGAGGAATTTTTATATAATAAATAAGAATTTCTGGAGCCAAGACCTGCCAGAGAGGGGCACCTGGGTGGGCACAACCACCAGGGAGCGCCCCCCTCTCCTGGCACGCCCAGGTGGGTTGTCCCCACCTAGAGGCCCTGCAGACCCTGAAACCGACGCTATAAAATCCTATTTTTCCAGAAAAAATGAGGGAGAAAGAATTATCGCGATCCATGAGACGGAGCCGCCATCACCTCCTGTTCTTCATTCGGAGGCCAGATCTGGAGTCCGTTTGGGGCTCCAGAGAGGGGGATCTTCGTTCTTCGTCATCACCAACCCTTCTCCATCGCCAATTCCATGATGCTCCCCACCGGGAGTGAGTAATTCTTTCATAGGCTCGCTGGTCGGCGAGGAGTTGGATGAGATTCATCATGTAATCAAGCTAGTTTTGTTAGGGCCTGATCCCTAGTATCCACTATGTTCTTAGAGTGATGTTGCTATGACTTTGCTATGCTTAATATGCTTGTCACTTTGGGCATGGGTGCCATGAACTCAGATCTGAACCATTTATGTTATCATCATTATATCCATGTTTTAGATCCGATCTTGCAAGTTATAGTCACCTACTACGTGTTATGATCCGGCAACCCCGGAGTTACACGGGACCACTCCCGGTGATGTTGTAGTTTGAGGAGTTCATATATTCACCATGTGTTAATGCTCTGTACCGGTTCTCTATTAAAAGGAGGCCTTAATATCCCTTAGTTTCCAATATGGACCCCGCTGCCACGGAAGGGTAGGACAAAAGATCTCATGCAAGTTCTTTCCATAAGCACGTATGACTATTTACGGAATACATGCCTATATTATATTGACGAACTGGAGCTAGTGTCGTATCGCCCTAGGTTATAACTGTCTCATGATGAATATCATCCAACAAGTCACCGATCCAATGCCTACGAATTTATCTTATATTGGTCTTGCTAAGTTACTATTGTTATCATCACTGTTACACTTGCTACAAAAATATTGCTATCATTGTTACCGTTACTATTGCTTCTGCTACTATTATCAAAACTATCATATTACTTTGCTACTGATCACGTTGCTGCAGATAATTAATCTCCAGGCATGGTTGAATTGACAACTCAACTACTAATACCTTCAAATATTCTTTGGCTCCCCTTGTGTCGAATCTATAAATTTGGGTTGAATACTCTACCCTCGAAAACTATTGCGATCCCCTATACTTGTGGGTTACCAAGACCTTTTTCTGGCGCCGTTGCCAGGGAGAATAGCTATATTTGTTGAGTCACTTGTGATTATTATCATATTATCACTATGAAGAATCTGAAATATGCTAAGACTAAGATATTTCCCTCAAAGACGAGGGCAGGTAAGGAACTGCCATCCAGTTCCGCTTTAGATTAACCTTCTGTTATAAGTAAACTTGCAACACCACCACATGCTATCAATTCTAATATGTTGCAAGTTATTGATGATGCTACTTCTACCATGAATGATGCTTATGATGGTGCTAGCACCTTGCTTGATAATGATGATGTGCCACTTGGTGATTTTCTTGATGAACAAATTGCTAGATTAATACAACATGATGTCATTGAATATGATGATGAGCTTGAAACTGAAACTCCTGAAACACCTGTTAGAACTAGCCTTCCTAGATATGAATTGCCTAAGGTACCGGAAGGTTATGTTATGAATGAGGAGACATCTAGAGATATTCTTGCTTGTAAGGATAGAGATGATCTAGAGAAATTATTATGCAAGTATAAAGAAAAATCTTTGAATGCTAGAATGAAATATGATCCTAAGTTTGCTACTTCACCTATCTTTATTGATGACAACGATTATGAATTCTCCGTCGACCCAGAGTTAATTACTTTGGTTGAATCTGATCCTTTCCATGGTTATGGAACTGAAACTGTTGTGGCACATCTTACTAAGTTGAATGATATAGCCACCCTTTTTACTCATGATGAGAAAACTTGCTATTACTTTATTCTCAAATTATTTCCGTTCTCACTAAAGGGTGATGCTAAAGCTTGGTACAATACTCTTTCTCCTGGTTGTGTGTGTAGTACCCAGGATATGATTTATTACTTCTCTGAAAAATATTTTCCTGCTCATAAGAAAAAGCTGCCTTACAGGAAATATTTAACTTTGTGCAAACTAAAGAAGAGAGTCTCCCACAAGCTTGGGGGAGGCTTTGCCAGTTACTTAATGCTTTTCCTGATCATCCTCTTAAGAAAATCTTCTATAATGGACTAACCGATGCTTCTAGGGACTTCCTAGATAGTTGTGCTGGTTGTGTTTTTAGGGAACGAACTGTTGGACAAGCTGAAGAATTATTGAATAACATATTGAAAAATTATGATGATTGGACTATTCCTGAACCACCGCTTAAACCCACTCCGAAGAAGAGGGGTATATTATATCTCAGTCCTGAAGATATGCAAGAGGCAAAGAAATCTATGACGGAAAAAGGTATTAAAGCTGAGGATGTTAAAAATTTACCTTCTATTGAAGAAATACATGGGTTTAATACACCACCAATTCCTAAGGTGGTAGAGGTAAATTCTTTAATGAAGTTCAATGATAATGAAAATCCTCACAATATCCACCCTAGCCAATGCCTTTATGAGTTTGAAAACTACATTAGAAAACAAGATCACTTCAATGCAAATCTTATGAAACAATTGAAATATAATTATAATATGATTGCTCGCTTGAGTGACTTGTTATTTAGAATTTCAAATGATGTTAGAGGTGTTGGAAAGCATGCTTCTATGGTACAAACCTAGTTAGAACAAGTTGCTAAATCACAAAGAGAATTACTTTATGAAATGAATAATAATATGCATGACTTTGCTGTTAGAGTTGCAACTAGAGGAGGTAAAATGACTCAGGAACCACTTTATCCTGAGGGACACCCAAAAATAATTGAACAAGATTGACAAAGATTTAACACTGATGCACTTAGTCCTTCTAGAAAGAAAAAGAAAAAGAAAAATGATAGGACTTTGCATAATTCTAGTGAACCTGAAATAGAAAAACCTCGTGATAATGATAATGAAACTTCTATCTCTGATGCTGAAACTCAATCAGGTAATGAACATTCACCTAGTGATAATGAAAAAGATAATGATGAAGTTCACGAAGACTCTCAACCAAATGAAAAAGAACCAGATAATGATGTTGAGATAGAACCACCTATTGATCTTGATAACCCACAACCTAAGAATAAAAGGTATGATAAAAGACACTTCATTGCCAGAAAACACGGTAAAGAAAGAGAACCATGGGTCCAAAACCCTATGCCTTTTCCACCCAAGTCAACTAAAAAGAAAGATGATGAATAATTTGAACGCTTTGCTAAAATGCTGAGGCCAGTCTTCTTGCGTACTCGCTTGACTGACATCCTGAAAATGCCTCCTTATGCAAAGTATATGAAAGACATCATCACCAATAAGAGAAAAATACTGGAAGCTGAAATCTCCACTATGCTTGATAATTGTCCTTTTAAGGATGGAGTACCTATAAAACTTGGATATCCGGGAATACCAACTATACCTTGCTCCATCAAAAAGAATTATGTGAAAACTGCTTTGTGTGATTTAGGAGCTGGTGCTAGTGTCATGCCTTTCTCTTTATATAAAAGACTTGATTTGAATAAACTCACACCTACTGAAATATCTTTGCAAATGGCTGACAAATCAACTGCCATACCGATCGGTATCTGTGAGGATGTGCTCGTTGTTGTTGATAATGTTACTATTTTGACTGACTTTGTTATACTTGAGATGCCCGAGGATGACAACATGTCGATTATCCTTGGTAGACCCTTCTTGAATACTGCAGGGGCTGTTATTGATTGCAATAAAAGCAAGGTCACTTTTCATATCAATGGTAATGAGCATACGGTGCACTTTCCGAAGAAACAATTCCAAGTGAATGGTATTAATGTTATTGAAAAATCTCTGACAATCACTATTGGAAGTTTTCAAATACCTCTACCTACTGTCAAAAAGAAATATGAAATGCTTGTTGTTGGGGACATTCATATCCCCATTGAGGTAACTTAGTGATTTACGAAAGTTCTTTGGTTTCATGCTAATCGAAAGTGGTTGTTAATAAGACTTGATCAACCTTATTAATGGATCATTCTTGAGCGGTATGAAGTTGATGAATTTAGTAAGCACTACCTTATGTCCCTACTTTTGATTCTCTGTTTTTATTAGTTAAATAAAATAAAATGCCATGTTCTCTCTTTCTGAATTTCCCATGTAATAAAAAATGACCCAAAAATAAAAGTTCTCAGAATGCCCTGAAAATTTAATACGATTTTTCTGAATATTTCTGAATTTCTGGTGCAAATAATATCAGAGGGAGGTGTTGATACGTCTCCATCGTATCTAATTTTCCAAAACCTTTTGCCCTTGTTTTGGACTCTAACTTGCATGATTTGAATGGAACTAACCCGGACTGACGCTGTTTTCAGCAGAATTGCCATGGTGTTATTTTTGTGCAGAAATAAAAGTTCTAGGAATGACCTGAAACTTCACGGAGAATATTTTTGGAATATATAAAAAATAGTGGCGAAAGAATCAAGACCAGGGGGCCCACACCCTGTCCACGAGGGTGGGGGCGCGCCTACCCCCCTGGGCGCGCCCCCTATCTCGTGGGCCCCCTGAGGCTCCTTCGACCTCAACTCCAACTCTATATATTCACGTTCGGGGAGAAAAAAATCAGAGAGAAGGATTCATCGCGTTTTACGATACGGAGCCACCACCAAGCCCTAATCTCTCTCGGGAGGGCTGATCTAGAGTCCGTTCGGGGCTCCGGAGAGGGGAATCCGTCGCCGTCGTCATCATGAACCTTCCTCCATCACCAATTTCATGATGCTCACCGCCGTGCGTGAGTAATTCTATTGTAGGCTTGCTAGACGGTGATGGGTTGGATGAGATTTATCATGTAATCGAGTTAATTTTGTTAGGGTTTGATCCCTAGTATCCACTATGTTCTGAGATTCATGTTGCTATGACTTTGCTATGCTTAATGCTTGTCACTAGGGCCCAAGTGCCATGAATTCATATCTGAACATATTATGTTTTCATGAATATATGTGAGTTCTTGGTCCTATCTTTCAAGTCAATAGTCACCTACTATGTGTTATGGTCCGGCAACCCCGAAGTGACAATAATCGGGACCACTCCCTGTGATGACCGTAGTTTGAGGAGTTCATGTATTCACTAAGTGTTAATGTTTTGGTCCGGTACTCTATTAAAAGGAGGCCTTAATATCCCTTAGTTTCCAATAGGACCCCGCTGCCACGGGAGGGTAGGACAAAAGATGTCATGCAAGTTCGTTTCCATAAGAACGTATGACTATATTCGGAATACATGCCTACATTACATTGATGAACTGGAGCTAGTTCTGTGGCACCCTATGTTATAACTGTTGCATGAGGAATCACATCCGACATAATTATCCATCACTGATCCATTGCCTACGAGCTTTTCACATATTGATCTTCGCTTAGTTACTTTTCCGTTGCCACTGTTACAATTACTACAAAACTGCTACTGTTACCTTTGCCACTGTTACCATTACTTCCATACTACTTTGCTACTAAATACTTTGCTTCAGATATTAAGTCTTCCAGGTGTAGTTGAATTGACAACTCAGCTGCTAATACTTGAGAATATTCTTTGGCTCCCCTTGTGTTGAATCAATAAATTGGGGTTGAATACTCTACCCTCGAAAACTGTTGCGATCCCCTATACTTGTGGGTTATCAAGACTATTTTCTCGCGCCGTTGCCGGGGAGCATAGCTCTATTCTTTGAGTCACTTGGGATTTATATCAGCTGATCACTATGAGGAACTTGAAAGACGAGAAAACCAAAATTTATCCCTCAACTACGAGGGGAGGTAAGGAACTGCCATCTAGCTCTGCACTTGATTCTCCTTCTGTTATGAGTAAACTTGCGACACCTAAACCTGCTTCTGCTATTAATTCTGCTATGTCACATGTTATTGATGATGCCACTTCTGCTTTGCATGATACTTATGATGAAACTACTTCTACGCTTGATAATACTGTGCCACTAGGTGAATTTCTTGATGAACAACTTGCCAGGGCTAGAGAGAATGAAATTATTGAAACTGATAATATTGATGAAAGTGATGATGAAGATTCTCTCCCTAGATATGAATTGCCTGTTGTGCCTGAGGGTTATGTTATGGATGAAGAAACTGCTAGAGATTTTCTTGCCTGCAATGCTAGATATGATCTTAAGAAATTATTAGCTAAGCTGAAAGAAAAATCTTTGAATGCTAGAATGAAATATGACCCTGCTTTTGTCACTTCACCTTTCTGTATTACTGATATGGATTATGATTTCTCTGTCGATCCTGAGATAAATAATTTGGTTGAATCTGATCCTTTTCATGGCTATGAATCTGAAACTGTTGTAGCACATCTTACTAAATTAAATGATATAGCCACCCTATTCACTCATGAGGAAAAAATTCGTTACTACTATATCCTTAAGCTATTTCCGTTCTCATTAAAGGGTGATGCTAAAACATGGTTTAATTCTCTTGATCCTGGTTGTGTGCGTAGTCCCCAGCATATGATTTATTACTTCTCTGCTAAATATTTACCTGCTGATAAGAAACAAGCTGCTTTAAGGGAAATATATAATTTTGTGCAAATTGAAGAAGAGAGTGTCCCACAAGCTTGGGGAGGCTTCTCCAATTACTTAATGCTTTGCCTGGTCATCCTCTCAAGAAAAATGAAATACTTGATATCTTTTATAATGGACTAACCGATGCTTCCAGAGACCACCTAGATAGTTGTGATGGTTGTGTTTTCAGGGAAAGAACTATTGATCAAGCTGAATCGCTATTGAATAATATGTTGAGTAATGAAAATAATTGGACACTTCCTGAACCAACTCCTAAGCCAACTCCGAAGAAAAGGGGTATTCTATTTCTCAGTCCTGAAGATATGCAAGAGGCTAAGAAATCTATGAAAGAAAAAGGTATTAAATCTGAAGATGTTAAGAATTTACCACCTATTGAAGAAATACATGGTCTTGATAACCCGACACAGGTAGTAAAGGTAAATTCTCTCTATTGATTTGATGAAGGTGGTATTCCCCGTTATAAGTGTGCTAGCCAATGCTTGGATGAGTTTGATAATTTTATTGTTAAACAAGAAAACTTCAATGCTTATGTTGATAGACAATTGAAATGCAATGCTTATATGATTGAACACTTGAGTGATTATATGCCTAGAGTTAAAGGTGAACTTAAACTTATTAGTAAACATGCTTCTATGGTTACCACTCAAGTAGAACAAGTGCTTAAAGCTCAAAATGATTTGCTCAATGAATTAAATAATAAGAAAAATGATAATGATGTTAGAGTTATGACTAGAGGGGGTAAAATGACTCAGAAACCTTTGTATCCTGAGGACCACCCTAAGAGAATTGAGCAATATTCTCAGAGAACTAATGTTGATGCACCTAGTCCTTCTAAAAAGAAGAAAAAGAAAAATGATAGGACTTTGCATGCTTCTAGTGAACCTGTTGTTGACACACCTGAGAATCCCAATGATATTTCTATTTTGATGTTGAAACACAATCTGGTGATGAACATGAACCTAGTGTTAACGTTAATGATGATGTTCATGTTGATGCTCAAACTAGCAATAACAATGATGTATAAATTGAACCTGTTGTTGATCTTGATAACCCACAATCAAAGAATCAACGTTATGATAAGAGAGACTTCGTTGCTAGGAAGCACGGTAAAGAAAGAGAACCATGGGTTCAGAAACCCATTCCTTTTCCTCCTAAACCATCCAAGAAAAAGGATGATGAGGATTTTGAGCGCTTTGCTAAAATGACTAGACCTGTCTTTTTGCGTATGCGTTTGACTGATATGCTTAAAATGAACCCTTATGCTAAATACATGAAGGATATTGTTACTAATAAAAGAAAGATACCGGGAACTGAAATTTCCACCATGCTTGCTAATTATACTTTTGAAGGTGGAATACCTAAGAAACTTGGAGATCCAGGAGTACCAACTATACCATGCTCCATTAAAAGAAACTATGTTAAAACTGCTTTATGTGATCTTGGAGCCGGTGTTAGTGTTATGCCTCTCTCTCTTTATATCGTAGACTTGATTTGAATAAGTTGACACCTACTGAAATATCTTTGCAGATGGCCGATAAATCAACCGCAATACCTGTTGGTATTTGTGAGGACGTGCCTGTTGTGGTTGCAAACGTTACTATCTTAATGGAGTTTGTTATTCTTGATATTCCCGAGGACGATAGTATGTCGATTATCCTTGGTAGACCTTTTTTGAACACTACAGGGGCTGTTATTGATTGTAACAAAGGCAATGTCACTTTTCATGTTAATGGTAATGAGCATACGGTACACTTTCCAAGGAAACAACCTCAAGTCCACAGTATCAATTCTATTGGAAAAATTCCAACAATTACTATTGGAGGTTTTGTATTTCCTCTTCCTACTATCAAAAAGAAATATGATATTCTTATTGTTGGGGATGTGCATATCCCCGTTGAGGTAAACTAGTGCTATTCGAAAATTCTCCAGTTCCATGCGATTCGGAATGAGTTTGTCAACAAGACTTGATCAACCTTGTTAGTGGATTCCTTTTGATGAGCATGAGATGGATGAAGTTAGAAAGCACAAGTCTCTGTACCCCCCCCCTTTTACTTTCTGTTATTTAGATTAAATAAAGCAAAAATAGTATTTTCTGTCTGTTGTCTGAATTATCCGTGTAATAAAAAAATTGCCCCAAAAATAAAAGTTCTCCAAATGCCCTGAAATTGAAATATAATTTTTTGTAGAATATAAGAATACCTGGCACTGAGAACACATCAGGGGGAGCCACCACCTGGCCACGAGGGTCCAGGGCGCGCCCCCCGCCTCGTGGGCCCCACGTGGCCCCCTCCACTTATTCCAGTACCCACACACTTTGTCTTCCTCCAGAAAAAATCACCACATAGCTCAAACTCGTGTTCTAGCTCATTTTGCTGCGATTTTTGATCTCCTTGCTCAAAGCTCCACTCACAAAACTGGTTTGGGGGATTGTTCTTCGGTATGTGACTCCACCAATGGTCCAATTAGTTTTTGTTCTAGTGCTTTATTTATTGCAAATTTTTGCTGCTTAGGTGACCCTATTTTGAGCTTGCATGGGAAATTTATTTGGTCCCAAGTAGTTCTAATGCATGATATAGTCTCTAGGCACTTGCGGGAGTAGTTGCTATCAATCTTGTTGAGTTTGGTTCACTTTTATTTTGAGTCACTAAAAATTTCAAAAAAAATCAGAAAAATAAAATGATGAAGAGATTGTTGAGAGGCTCTTCGAGCCGAAGCTCGAAGGATAAGCAAAGTGAGGAGGATAAAAATCCCAAATATAATCTCCCTCGCACTGCGGAGGTTCGGCCGTGTGAATGGCCTTGTGATGAGTTCTTGAAGGCAGTTGGGATTCATGGTTGTTTTTATTATTTAGCTGAGAATTCAGGCCTCACCGACTTCCTCCGCGACCAGCGCGAACAGTATCTCCTACTCACTAATATTTTTGTGCAAAATTTTCATTTCCATGCTAGGAGATCACCACCTTCAGTGGAGTTTCATTTATATGATGAAGTTAGGGAGATGTCCCTATATGATTTTTGTCGGGTATGCAAGATACCCTTTGAGGGCAGCATAGAGGAACCACACCGTAATGATGTGGTGGGATTTATTAATGAAATTGCTGTAGGGGAAACGAGGAAAGTTTCAGGTGCAAGAATTACTAGCATACATTTTCCTGTTCTACGTTACTTTGCAATATTTGCTAGTAGATGCTTGATTGGTTGCGGGAACAGTGGAAATCTTAGTGCTCCTGATATTGTTATTTTGCGCCATGCTTTGTTTCATGATACAACTTTCAGTTTAGGCGCTATTATTGCTAAACGTTTAATTCTGAACCGTACAAAGGGCCCCATCTTCGGTGGCATCTTTGCTTCGCGCCTTGCTGCACACTTTAATATACCTATAGGCATTATGAGAAAGAAGAAAAGTTGATGCCCCCTGTCTTTCTAGATTATAAGAGTATGGTAGCACATGACTTTATTGTTAAAAATAAGAAGAAACTGCTTAAGTATAATTTGATATTCGGTAAAAATAATTGTGAGTTTATTACCTTGCCTGCGCCCTCTTTGTTTAACATATTTTCTGGCACGTACCTCATTTTGCCGGAGGCCATTCATGCATACTTGAGCGCGACACCTGCTCCAGATACTGAGCCGGAGCCACCACTTGACACTTATCAGCAGTCTGTTTATCAGTGGGATCCAGAGGAGATCGCCAACAAGTGGCACCCCGAGGGTCTGTAGCGACCCGACCTCAGACGGTCAAGCCTCTGTGTATCCGTGCCATCCCTCGATCGGTATGCTGGCACACACAGTACATCAATGTACGTATCAAAGTGCAATCACATGTATAAGTAACGTAAACTGTTATATACCTCATAAGTCTCAGCGGAAACAACCAAACGGGTGTGGAGTCCCATCAACGCCATCGGCAGGTTGAGTGTAGACCGTAACCCTGTATCGTAACTCTTACTCGTCGAAGAAATCCTGCAACATGATACGCTGCAGCCGTGTAGGTCAGTACATTGAATGTACCGGCAAGATCACAATAAGAGAAAGCAGATGATAAACTATTCTACATGCAATAGGGCTTTTTGGATCTATGTCTGATGTTTTTGCGTAAAAGCTGGTTTTATTTTCCCTACAACAAAGAATTATCAGTAACCTATACTATAGAGTTTTCTACCATGACATGGTTCCGCCAACCGATGTCTCATAGCCCAAAATCATAATAAGTTGCTAACAATCATGTTATCAGTCCGGTGTTGAGAGTTCCGAGATAGATCCAAGTCCAGATGCTCAAATTGTCTGTAACCGGGGACACGGCTAATCGATTAGGTTTTAACCCTCTGCAGAGGTTTGTACACTTTACCCGCAAGATTCGATCCCTCTTTTTATGTTCCCGCACTTCAGGGTGTTTGAGAACAAGATGACCGAAACATGGTCTTCCGAAGAGTTCCTCTGACCACTGTCCGGTGCACATCCAATGCTACCGTAGTTCTACATCTGCTAGCACCGTCCCAGCCAGAGTCACCACTAAGGTCAACCAAGCCAGAGCCCATAATGACTTGCGGTTGCACAGGTAAGCTTCCGGGCATGAAGTATTCTTCCGTCTCTTTGAGTCTGGGTGAAGCTTTCTGCAAGATGTCATGGCGCTTCTCCATGCATCCCGGCCATCCACTGGTTTCTCCAGGGTGCCCGTCAACCGTCCTTCACCCAGTAGTGTGTATTAAATTCTTGTCTCGAGTCTCGAGATCTTGAGGTCTTGGAGTCCTGAAGATGAAGTCCTTGCCGATGCCATCATGAAGTTTGCCATTGACGTAGAGTCCTCCTTCTTCACACCACTCTCGTGCACTCATACCAAACCCCGTCTACTATACCATAGCATTAAAACTATATAACGTCCCGGGCTTGATAACGGGGAGATGGGTTCCTACCTCATGCATTCTACTCAACTACAAGAAACCAATATCACTACTGGAGGGATTATTGAAACGGTGCTACTACATGCAAATAAAACATAGGTATGAAAAACATGGTCAAAGTGAACTTGCCTGGTAAGTTGATGAAGATAACAACGCTCTCGAAAATAACTTGATAGGACTATACGCAACTCTCCGATGAAATCTATAATAACAAACATGACATTCACATAAGCAAGCATTCTAGCAAGCAAATCTAACAATCAAAAAAAACTCATTAAGAAAACCCAATACAAAACAAATAACACATCGAAAGAACTAATAGGGGAAAACTATAAAGAACCTACTAGGAAAAACCTTTTGCCTTAACTACAAAAATTAGTTTTGTCCTAAGTAAAACTTAACAAAGAAAATACTAAACTAATAATTTTAACAGAAAATAAAATTTAAATCAACTAAGTTAACAGAAGGCATATTTCATAAAGTTTTACTAGCAAAAGGAAACACATAAAAAGCTAAATTAAAACTCTAATTATGCTTACAACAAAACTAGTAAGAAAAAGAAATAGAACATTTTATTTTTCTGTAAATAAAAGTTCACCCTCTATAACTACAGAAACAAATCTGGAATAAAATATAAAAGAGGTGAAAAAAGATTTTAAAATAATTAAAACAACAGAAAACAGCAGCAATTTAAAAATAACTAGCGCAAATGTTGTTTTTGTGAAAAACAAATTTTAATAAAAACTAAAACTACCCAAAAAAATCCTACTGCTAGGAAATGATAAAACAAAGCAGTGGCAAAAAGATTCACAAAAAAGGAATAATCCTAGCTCAATTTATAGCAGAAATACTAATCTGACTAAATCTAATATAAAACAATTTTTAAAAACTAAAACATGGCCGAAACTATTTTCTACAGAAACTATAGGAAATTTGCAAACTAGAGCAAAAGGAATCAACTAAAAATATCAAATAACCCAAAAGATACAGATTTTACAAGATTGGAACTTTCTGTTTTTTAAAACAGAACGAGAAAAAAAAACTAACGGGTGCTACTGGGTTGATGGGTTGTGCGATCTGAAACTAAACAGCGCCCGGACGCAACTTAACATCCACGTACAGTGTATAGCTAAAAGAAACCGGTGAAGCGATTTAGATCTAAACCTAAAAAAATTACTATACACTAAAATCAATCTAGTAAAAAAAGACTTACTAAACTGATCTAATTCTACATAATGATTCGATCTAAAAGAAAAAACGAAAAGGGGAGCGCTCGCTTACAGAGGGAAAATGTCCGTGGCAGAGAAGAAGAGGCCGGTGGGCGGCGGGGCTCCGGTCGTTGGCGGCGTCGCAGAGGATGTTCAGGCGATGCGGAAGGTCGAGGGCGTCCGATTTTTTGTGGAAGATGAGGCGAGTGGACGTCGAGGTCGAGCGTAGCATCGAGGTGAACTCCGTGAACTCCGGCGGTGTTGGGAGCTCGAGGCGGTATCTCTGGTGCTTCCTGGACGTCCAAAACGTGTCAAAGAGATTTGTGGGGTTGGGCTAGGCCGATAGCAGAGGTTAGGGGGGTTGGGGATCCTCACCGATGGCGAGTTTCGACGGTGAACGGGCGGTGGCGGAGCGAGATCGGTTTGTCTAGTGGGTGGGCTACGGTGGTGTTTTGACTTGGGTTTCGAAGGAAAACGAGGGGGGAGGGCTCAGGGTATTTATAGGACGTGTTGCTTGGGCGAGGAGAAGGCTTTAGCTAGGGTTTTGGAGAGGGCGCGGACGCGGCCGGCGTCGAACGGAACGACATACGGGCATGGGAGTATCGGGAGGAAAGAGATAAGGCGGTGGGATCCAGCGGTCAGAGAGAAAAAAATGAGAGAGAGAGGGTTACGTGAGGAAAAGAGATCCAGGCGAGTGAGGGGATCAAGCGTGCGTGGGAAGCGGCGCTGGTGGCGGCCTGTGTTGGCGGCTGGGCTGGCGCCTGCTGGTGCACTGCGGCCCGGGTGCTGGGCTTGCTGGCCACGCGCCCGGCTGAGGCTTTTTTCTTAAATAAAGTCAGAAAACAATATACAGAGAGAAAACAAAAATACTTTTGTATAGGACAACTATATATCAAAATTCTCAGAAAAATAAATCCTAAAAGATGAACTATTTTTCAGAGGCGAAATAAAAATTTATAAAAAACATCTTTTTTTGAAAACTCCAAATAAATCCAAATTTGAATTCAAAGTTTTGGCATTATTTTCTTCTGAAATTTTTGGAGTGTCATTTTAGCTCCTCTCATACTTTTGAACAAGTATTTGTCAAGGATTTTTTTTAAATAAATTTCAAAGGCCAATTTGAATTCAAGTTTAAATAAAAAAATCAAATGCCTCTGAAATTTCCAAAAGCCACTCAATTTCACACAATCAGTCACACAACAATCAAACAAACAATTCATAAATATTTATTTAATATAACATTCCAAAATTTAGAATTTTGGGATGTTACAAACCTACCACACTTAAAATGAATCTCGTCCTCGAGATTCGAAGAGGCTAGCAAGAAAGGTTTGGGTTTGGGGGTCTTCCAGCAATTCCATTGATCGGAATGGTCTAGTGTGCTACCACACTTAAAAACAGGGTTAGGTTTCCGACAGAACTCATGTACTCCATCCCTTTGGGTTGACGGTGTCGGTCTTCTCATGTTCTCTCGAATAACTCCTTCACTGATGCTCTCCCGGTAGGGGCATAACCTTTTTCTCAAACATGCGTCCTTTCATCCTGGTGAGGTTCTTCCGAGACTGGGTCTTCTTAGCTTACTGGTCTGTCACCAATACTAAATAACTATCGAAATTCTCATGGTGGTCAACCATGTATGGTTTCTCCTGCAAAAAATGGGTTTGGTTGAATCTCACCGTATATCCTACGATTGGCAACGGTTACCTATAAAGGGTTCCATCATCCTACCATTCTATGGTTTTATGGCTTGACGTGTCGACACTCTTCTAAGGTTTTAAAGGCTCTCTGATTTTCCATCAACATATGATAGTTCATGATAGAAGTCTCCGGTATGGGGGCCAATCCATCCCGTACTTGAACCACTACTACATATGCAGATATCGAATCACGTATTCTAACACTTGGGCATACTCACAAGCATTGCAGAATTTCTCTTGTCGACGAACTGAGTTCGAATAAATCCATTGATTCTGCAAGCTGAATGAAACATCTATCGTTACTTCACAACTCTCAGGTTTTCGTATCCTCCTAAGAAACGTATGCTGATTAATTCGGAGTTTTTCTTCCAAAATTTCTTCCTTCAGCAAGAGTGTGCTTGCTTCTTATTAACTCTTGGGCCTGTGGGTTAGGGCCCACTTCAACTCTTGTACAATTTTAACTCATCCTTTCGAGGATTATTGTTCCATATTCCCACATTATACCTCTTGTAAATCCAATAGTATTTCATTCCTTCATACCCTTGTGGTGACGATCATACAAGACTCCAACTTATTTGGTCCAGCTCCCTTCTATGGACCGTAATGAATAAGACATTTCTTTCTTCATTGATCATGTGGCTTTACAGAGTACTACCACACCTAAAATGAAATGCACAAGTTTATCCATAAATCATATTATTTTCATATCAAATCTTTTATTACAACCTTAACCATTTTTTGTAAATCCAAATTCCAAAAAGTACTTTATTACAAATGCTGGCATCCACATGGTTTGCTATGGTCAGGCATTACTTCCAACTTTATTCATTTTCCTCCTTGCGGATTCTTCAGTCCCACTGGAATTGTGCGACATGTGCCTTGAAATATTCAATCTTCTGTTTCATCGTAGTGGCCTTGAGCTTCATCTCCATCATCTCTGCATGCACTTCTCTTAGGTATTCCTGAGTATAACGGAGTCTTGCTTCAAGTATTTCTCTGATCTGGCGTATGGCTTCCATGGCTGCTTCACGAACAGCGTCGAAGAAAGTTGCTTGTGGTACACGTGAGATGAAAAAGTACTACCCCATCGTCTTTGGGCAAACTCCTTTCATACGGTGGAGGTGTACCTCCACATACCAAAGTTCCACTCCCTTTTGCATGAATGGGTAGCCTTTGTAGACTGCATCTCCTTCAAGGTGAATATGCTTCATCATGTCCTTCAGGATCTTCGAGTAATCATGATCACTTG
Source organism: Triticum aestivum (assembly GCF_018294505.1). Taxonomy (NCBI): domain Eukaryota; kingdom Viridiplantae; phylum Streptophyta; class Magnoliopsida; order Poales; family Poaceae; genus Triticum; species Triticum aestivum. The sequence continues at coordinate 186,160,354 of NC_057805.1, read as the reverse complement.
TCAGGGTTATGATCGTTTCTGGGCCCTTGAGGAAGGACTCATAAAGGGTTGTCATCTGCATGTGTAGGATAAGAAGGGTACTCAGAACAAAGAATGTATCTCCATGGGGAAATTGTAATTGTCTCCAGAAAAGTTTGGTGTTCAGCTGCCATGGGTTCAAGGTTTCGGGGTCTGGTTGAGATAGAAAGAGAAAGCAAATACCCACCCATCAACAAACAAATCCTAGCTCAAAAGAAAAAGGTACCATTTGTAATGGGCCGTTCTACTATGGTTTCGTTTCTAAGTCTTTATTTCTTCAGGTCTTCAATGCTAGGGAGTTTCCAATTCCTGATGCTTTTCCCATATGAAGGCCTTCTACCATTCTTCCGTAACTTACGTCTCTCAAGGTTGAAATAACTACAAGCCTACGCATCTATCCAATCATTCAATAAACACAGAAAATAATAGCAACCAAGCATTCATTTATTTAATCAATTCTACAGTATCGCCACCCACATAAGTTGGTATGGTCAGATACTTAAATCGAGAAAGCGTTCATCTTTATTTCTCTCATGGTGGGCTACTACTAAGCTAATTTATCGGGAACTTGATCATTGTCCCCACTGGGGCTTCTTCTGTGTGGACTTGATCTCCTCCAATTTTTCTGCTAGATTTTCCCTGTCGACGCGGAGTTTCTTGTGACGACCCTGTATGTCCTGAAGTTGTTCCTTGAGCTTCTGGATCTCAACGTCCTTGGCATGAGACATGGTCCTGCTGCTTTTCAGTTCCTGACGCATTCTCGGGATCACGTGGTTCTCGTCCTCCAGCTTGTTTACATTCAGTCTCTGAGTCTTGACCTCTTCTCGTAGTGCTTCATTGTCAAACAGGGCTTCCAGGAGGTCCATCTGAGGATTCTTGACGTATTGTTCTAGATCCTGATTGTACACTAACAGTGGGGAGAACTTCATCTTTTGCGCTTCTGTCAAGGCAATAGTTGCTCCATCAAACTTCTGCCATCCAATCCTTCCAAAGAAGTGTGGGTTTAGTGCAGCACGATGACGATAGCATAAACGTGCAATAGCATCATGGACGGCAGTGTTGATGCCCATATCACAGTCACCGTTTATAGTTCCGAAGTTGATGTCTACAGTCTTGGGGTCTTCTTTACGGCCAAAAACTTGGGTCTTGACTCCCCATGATCTAGACGTCCTCTTAGTTGCCTTGATCTCAGGTATCGGTAGCTTCAGCAGCCTGACAAGCTCCACAAGGAAGGGGCCTCCAAGAACCTTCTCGAAGTGTTCTCTTTTGTTCAGAACGTAGCTCTCCATCTATAGTTTGGAATAAGGAAGGTTCAGTAAAAGGAATCAGGTGTTACGAAAGTGGTACAAAACAAAGGTCGTTCCTATTGGGGTCTTCATATTACTAAGTCATTTCCTAGGGTCACGTCCTACAGTCAACATGTGCTCTGATACCATATCTGTAGCGACCCGACCTCAGACGATCAAGCCTCTGTGTATCCATGCCATCCCTGGATCGGTATGCGGGCACACACAATACATCAATGTACATATCAAAGTGCAATCACATGTATAAGTAACGTAAACTATTATATACCTCATAAGTCTCAGCGGAAACAACTAAACGGGTGTGGAGTCCCATCAACGCCATCGGCAGGTTGAGTGTAGACCGTAACCCTGTATCGTAACTCTTACTCGTTGAAGAAATCCTACAACATGATACGTTGCAGCCGTGTAGGTCAGTACATTGAATGTACCGGCAAGATCACAATAAGAGAAAGCAGATGATAAACTATTCTACATGCAATAGGGCTTTGTGGCTCTATGTCTGATGTTTTTGCGTAAAAGCTGGTTTTATTTTCCCTACAACAAAGAATTATCAGTAACCTGTACTACAGAGTTTTCTACCATGACATGGTTCCGCCAACTGATGTCTCATAACCCAAAATCATCATAAGTTGCCCACAATCATTTTATCAGTCCGGTGTTGAGAGTTCCGAGATAGATCCAAGTCCAGATGCTCAAATTGTCCGTAACCGGGGACACGGCTAATCGATTAGGTTTTAACCCTCTGCAGAGGTTTGTACACTTTACCCGCAAGATTCGATCCCTCTTTTTATGTTCCCGCACTTCAGGGTGTTTGAGAACAAGATGACCGAAACATGGTCTTCCGAAGAGTTCCTCTGACCACTGTCCGGCGCTCATCCAATTCTACCGTAGTTCTACATCTGCTAGCATCGTTCCAGCCAGAGTCACCACTAAGGTCAACCAAGCCAGAGCCCATAATGAATTGCGGTTGCACAGGTAAGCTTCCGGGCATGAAATATTCTTCCGTCTCTTTGAGTCTGGGTGAAGCTTTCCGCAAGATGTCATGGCGCTTCTCCATGCATCCCGGCCATCCACTGGTTTCTCCAGGGTGCCCGTCAACTGTCCTTCACCCAGTAGTGTGTATTAAATTCTTGTCTCGAGTCTCGAAATCTTGAGGTCTTGGAGTCCTGAAGATGCAGTCCTTGCCGATGCCATCATGAAGTTTGCCATTGACATAGAGTCCTCCTTCTTCAGACCACTCTCGTGCACTCATACCAAACCCCGTCTACTATAGCGTAGCATTAAAACTATATAACGTCCCGGGCTTGATAACAGGGAGATGGGTTCCTACCTCATGCATTCTACTCAACTACAAGAAACCAATATCACTTCTGGAGGGATTATTGAAACGGTGCTACTACATGCAAATAAAACATAGGTATGAAAAACATGGTCAAAGTGAACTTGCCTGGTAAGTTGATGAAGATAACAACGCTCTCAAAAATAACTTGATCGGACTATACGCAACTCTCCGATGAAATCTATAATAACAAACATGACATTCACATAAGCAAGCATTCTAGCAAGCAAACCTAACAATAAAAAAATCCATAAGAAAACCCAATACAAAAGAAATAACACATCGAAAGAACTAATAGGGGAAAACTATAAAGAACCTACTAGGAAAAACCTTTTGCCTTAACTACAAAAATTAGTTTTGTCCTAAGTAAAACTTAACAAAGAAAATACAAAACTAATATTTTTAATAGAAAATAAAATTTAAATCAACTAAGTTAACAGAAGATATTTTTCATAAAGTTTTACTAGCAAAAGGAAACACATAAAAAGCTAAATTAAAACTCTAATTATGCTTAAAACAAAACTAGTAAGAAAAAGATAAAACATTTTATTTTTCTATAATAAAGTTTACCCTCTATAACTACAGAAACAAATCTGAAATAAAATATAAAAGAGGTGAAAAAGATTTTAAAATAATTAAAACAACAGAAAACAGCAGCAAGTTAAAAATAACTAGCACAGATGTTGTTTTCGTGAAAACTTTTTTTTAATAAAAACAAAAAATACCCAAATAAATCCTACTTCTAGGAAATGACAAAACAAAGCAGTGGCAAAAAGATTCACAAAAAAGGAATAATCCTAGCTCAATTTATAGCAGAAATACTAATCTGACTAAATCTAATATAAAAAAATTTAAAAACTAAAACATGGCCGAAACTATTTTCTACAGAAACTATAGGAAATTTGCAAACTAGAGCAAAAAGAATCAACTAAAAATATCAAATAACCCAAAAGATACAGATTTTACAAGATTGGAACTTTCTGTTTTCTAAAACAGAACGAGAAAAAAAACAAAAAAAACTAACAGGCGCTACAGGGTTGATGGGTTGTGCGATCTGAAACTAAACAGTGCCCGGGCGCAACTTAACATCCACGTACAGTGTATAGCTAAAAGAAACCGGTGAACCGGTTTAGATCTAAACCTAAAAAAATACCGTACACTAAAATCAATCTAGTAAAAAAAGCGACTTACTAAACCGATCTAATTCTACATAAAGATTCGATCTAAAAGAAAAATACGAAAAGAGGAGCCTTGCTTAGAGAGGGAAAACATCCGTGGCAGCGAAAAAGAGGCCGGTGGGCGGTAGGGCTCCTGTCGTTGGCGGCGTCAGAGAGGATGTTCAGGCGATGCGGAAGGTCGAGGGCGTTCGATTTTCTGTGGAAGATGAGGCGAGGGGACGTCGGGGTCGAGCTTAGCATCGAGGTGAACTCCGTGAACTCCGGCGGCGGTGGGAGCTCGAGTTGGTATCTCCGGTGCTTCCTGGACGTCCAAAACGTGTCAAAGAGATTTGTGGGGTTGGGCTAGGCCGATAGCAGAGGTTAGGGGGGTTGGGGATCCTCACCGATGGCGAGTTTCAACGGTGAATGGGCGGCGGCAAAGCGAGATCGGTTTGTCTAGTGCGTGGGCTACGGTGGTGTTTTGACTTGGGTTCCGAAGGAAAACGAGGGGGGAGGGCTCAGGGTATTTATAGGACATGTTGCTTGGGCGAGGGGAAGGCTTTAGCTAGGGTTTTGGAGAGGGTGCGGACGCGGCCAGCGTCGAACGGAACAAGATATAGGCATGGGAGTATCGGGAGGAAAGAGATAAGGCGGTGGGATCCAGCGGTCAGAGAGAAAAAAATGAGAGAGATAGAGGGTTACGTGAGGGAAAGAGATCCAGGCGAGCGAGGGGATCGAGCGTGCGTGGGAAGCGGCGCTGGTGGCGGCCTGCGCGGGCGGCTGGGCTGGCGCCTGCTGGTGCGCTGCGGACCGGGTGGCTGGGCTTGCTGGCCAGGCGCCCGGCTGAGGCGTTTAAAAAAAATAAAGTCAGAAAACAATATACAGAGAGAAAACAAAAATACTTTTGTATAGGACAACTATATATCAAAATTCTCAGAAAAATAAATCCTAAAAGATGAACTATTTTTCAGAGGCGAAATAAAACTTTATAAAACAACATCTTTTTTTGAAAACTCCAAATAAATCCAAATCTGAATTCAAAGTTTTGGCGTTATTTTCTTCTGACATTTTTGGAGTGTCATTTTAGCTCCTCTCGTACTTTTGAGCAAGTATTTGTCAGGGTTTTTTTGAAATAAATTTCAGAGGCCAATTTGAATTCAAGTTTAAATAAAAAAATCAAATACTTTTGAAATTTCCAAAAGCCACTCAATTTCACACAATCAGTCACACAACAATCAAACAAACAATTCATAAATATTTATTTAATATAATATTCCAAAATTTAGAATTTTGGGATGTTACAGGATCCTCCTCAGTACACTGGATAGGACCACTTTGATCCATGGGCATAGACCAACTTAGGCCAAAATCCTAAGCTTGGGGAGTACGTATTTCTCACCGATATTACATTCATGTTCACACACTCACGCCAGTTGTCGGTGCTCATACTTTTTCATTGTACTATCCATGCTACTTTATTTTCCTTTTTCTTGCTTTCTTCTTGTGTGCTTGAATAACCTTAAGAAAAACCAAAAAAATTAGTTGTAGCTTTTAGCTAGTTTACTTTCCAGGCCTGTAGTAGTAGTAGTAGTAATTAAAAGAAAACCCAAAAAGATTTCTCGTTCTTCTTTTTGCTTGTTGGGAGTTTTCCCGTGTAAATAGTTTTATTTCTTTTCTTTGGGGGTAGAGAGGAGAAGACCATAATGAAAATATTGGAGTGGCTCTTATATGCATTATTGTTGATTTAACCAAGAGCCCATATTACCTTGTCTTCTCCCCTGAATTAAATGCTTGCAGATTCCAGCTTAGTCCAATGCACGTTGTTGGGGATATAACTATTGAGTATAAACCGCCCAGGAGGGACCGGGTTATGCTCATAGTGACTTACCCATATTTTAAGCCCATGAAGACATGGAAGATGGCGCTTTACGAAGGAGGCTTAATAGTAAGGGCCAAAGCCCAAAGGCGGATTAGGGCCCAAAGATGTAAACCGCCATAAGATGTATGACTTGTATTGTAAGATAGGAAAGAGTAGAAACCGAGCCGGACACGTTTCTGAGCCGGTCGGGATTCTGTGAACCGCCGGGTGTCAACCTGTGAATATAAAGGGACGACACGGCGGCGGTTTAGGGACAAGAAACAATAGATCGAGAGCCAGGCTTAGCGTATTCGCTCCCTGTTCATCGAAACCCTAGCAATACCACCTCAAACTGGATTAGGCCTTTACCTTCACCGCAAGGGGCCAAACCAGTATAAACTCCCCGTGTCCTTTGTCCTCCTTAACCCCTTTAAGCTAACTTCGTTGCGATGGCTCCACGACTAACTCCTCACACTAGAACATCTGATGTGACAATTCCACGACAGTTGGCGCCCACCGTGGGGCTATCGCACGATGGTTTCAAGTTCTTAGAGGGCAACTTTGAAGGGCTCAAGGGATACGCGGTGGGCCGGATGACCAAGAGTCGTCGCGACAAGCTCTACATCGACGATGTAGGCTGGGGCCCCGAGGCCGGCTCAATCGAGTACGGGTACCGGGTCCCCTTCGGCGGAATTCACGTCTTCATCCGCAAGATCGGCGAACCGGGCCCTGAGCCGGACATCTGCACCGACATCATCCAGACGGCTCAGTGTGCGAGACCTGCCTGAGTTCAGCCTGTCATGAAGCGTGCCTTCGTGGGACTCATTAACGGTGCAGAATCTGAGTCGGTATCTAACGGTGAGACGGTTGTCTATTCAGATGGCGAGTCATCCATCGGTGAGACCGAGTCATTGTACCAGTTGCAAGATGGCCGACTTGGGGGCTATTCCAATGGCGACAATATTCCGGACCCCCTTGAACCGCCAAACCGGGTTGCAATCTTCATGGCCGATACACAGCCCGTGCAACACTCATCAACTGCAGCAGGATTGATTTCCGGGTCAGCAGCGGTGATGGCTGCCGGGCAAGAGGCCCTGTGCGCCTGCCGGCCTAGGTTTTAACTGACTTGGTAGACAAGCTGGCAGCGTTGATAACCACAGTGGTTAATCCGGCGGATCAGGATCAGCATAATGCGGCAATCGCGAAATTGCGTGATGAGATAGCACAGGCCAAGGAGGATCTGAACACGGAGAACACGAGGATGGCTGAAGAGCGGGCCACTTTGGATGCTCAGGCACAGCGGATTCAGGCGGAGTCTTACCGGCTCATGCTAGACTAAAACGCTTCGAACGATGTCATGAGAAGGAGGCATCAGACTCGTCTGCCCCCGGTTTATGTAGCAAGAAATCTCTTTAACACGCCAGGAGCAGGAAATAGTAACCCGGCAGTGGTAAACCGGGTCGAAGCACCTGGGACGGGAACGTCGGTTCAGCCGCACACGACGGACCCGCCTCATCAGCACAATAACCCGCCTCAGCATGTGCCGACACCGCCGGGTCATTACTCTAACCCTTTGGATAACATGATCGCTGCGGCATCGCGATTGGAGGCTCTTCCAGTTGAAGGCGAGTCTCCAGTAGCGGTTGAAACCCGGAGGGCTCGAGAGCTGTTACAGACGGTGTTGGTTCAGCAACAGGCTTATTCTTATAGTCGTGAAAGGATTCATTCCACCCCCGCCCAAGCCGGAGTTACAGCAGACATATCGATGAACCGGCTGTGTCAAGCAGTGCGCGAAACCGTAATCCGCCGCATGGGCATAACCCAGCGGGCGATGGTGCTGAGGCTCAGAACATAGTGGATCAAGGTATAGCGCATCGGGAGGCCGAGCTAGCGGCTCAGTACGCGGCCCGTCAGCCTACTCCGATTCGTTCAACAACTTCAGTAGAGCCAGGTGTAACCTTTAAGAATTTGGGCGTGCCATGTTTAGTGCCAGCTATACGGAATGAGCGTCTGCCCAAGGATTTCAAAGGTCCTCGCAAGGTGCCTAACTACACAGCCGACTTACCTCCTGAGGCGTGGATTTAGAGTTATGAGATGGCCATGGAATTGTTGGATGTTAGCGAAGCTGCATGTGTTAAGTATTTTCCCTTGATGTTGGAAGGGACGGCATGTACTTGGTTGAAGGGGCTCCCTGTTAACTCCATCGGATCATGGGCCAAGTTAAAGGCCCGGTTTATCCAGAATTTCAAAGACACATGCAAGCAGCCCATGTCAATTGTGGATTTAGCCACTTGTGTTCAAGAAGAAGGTGAACTGACGACTCATTGGGTGCGCCGGGTCTCAACAATCCTGCATTCGTCGGATCGTATCAAGGCTGATTCGGCAGTCTTAATGTTAGAAAGCAACTGTCGTTTCACACCCCTGAAGCAGAAATTGGGACGGCTCAAGCGTCACTGCAATGACATGGGGACACTCATGGCGGCTCTAGTTATGTATGCTGACTCTGATGGTACCAAGGACCCCGAGTCTGATGATGACAAACCGGGAAAGGGAAAGAAGAGCAGCAACACCAAGGGGCAGCAGCATAACCCGACAAATCAGGGAGGTAATGGTAAGCGCAAGGCTGACAGCAGTTTGGACTTTGTGGCAAATACCAATGCACAGAATAATGGCCAGAGTCGCAAGGGTAGACTGCCCCCACAGACCGGAGGATCAGGCATTAATCTTGAGCAGCTGTTGAATCAGCCCTGTCCAAGGCATGGTACGTGACAAAGACCATCCAGTCACCTTTGGAAGGATTGTTTTATCATGAAGGAGTTCAAAATTTCAAACTTTTTTCAAGACAACAATGGACCGGGTGGCAGTTCACAGGGTCCAGGTTATGGCGGTGGTGGTTCAAGCTCTGGGTTCCAAGGTCATCAAGGTAATCAAGGAAATCCAGGAAATCAGGGTGGCTACCATCAACAGTCAGGCCAAGGGAATCAACAGCAGGAGTCTAGGTATCAGAGTAACCCAAAACAGTTGAATAGTGGGCAGTACCACGTCTTTACCACGAGTTTGTGCAAGCGGGATCAGAAGCTTCATAAAAGGGCAATAAACTCCGTTGAGCCGGCAGTGCCCCGTTACTTACGCTAGTCTGAACACCCATTGTGTGGAGTCGAGAGGATCATCCGCCTCGGGTGGACAATCCGGGTCATCTGGCATTAGTAGTTGCGCCTCAGGTTGGAGGGTATAAGTTCACCAAGGTGCTCATGGACGGAGGGAGCAGCATCAATATCCTTTATTATGAAACCTTCCAACGCATGGGGTTGACAAATAAAAATCTCAAACTGTCGAACACTGTTTTCCATGGTGTGGTTCCTGGTAAGTCGGCATATCCAGTTGGTAAGATTGCTCTGGAAGTTGCTTTTGGAGATGATCACGACTCTAGATCAGAGACATTGACATTTGAGGTGGTGAAAATCAAGAGCCCTTATCATGCCCTATTCGGCCGACCGGCTTATGCTAAGTTCATGGCAAGACCCTGTTATGTTTATCTGCAGCTCAAGATGCCGGGTCATAAGGGGACCATCACGGTGCATGGGAGCTGGAAGATAGCTTTGGAATGTGAAGAGGGGGATGTGGTTTATGCTGAGTCGGTTTGTGCAACAGAGGAGTTGAAGTTTTATAAGGACAATGTTGATCCGGCGGATATGACTTCTTTGAAGAAGCCAACTACAGAGCATGATCCGGCCTTGAAGTTTAAATCGGCTGATGAAACTAAGCTAGTTGATTTTGTTCCTGGCGATTCATCCAAACAGTTCAGCATCAGTGCTAACCTGGATCCGAAATAGGAAAGTGCGCTCATCGAGTTCATCTGTGAGAACCGGGACATCTTTGCATGGAAGCCTTCTGACATGCCAGGTGTACCGAGGGAACTTGTTGAGCACACTCTTAACATCGATCCCAAGTTTAAACCGGTCAGGCAGTTTCTCCGCGGCTTCAATGAAGAAAGGCGTAAAGCTATTGGTGAGGAGGTAGCCCAGCTCTTGGCGGCTGGGTTTATCGTTGAAGTATTTCATCCTGAGTGGTTGGCTAACCCGGTGCTGGTACTTAAGAAGAATGGCACCTGGCGCATGTGTGTGGATTACACGGATTTAAACAAGGCTTGTCCGGCTGATCCTTTTGCTCTTCCTCGTATTGATCAGATTATTGATGCTACGGTGGGTTGTGAGCGTTTGAGCTTTCTGGATGCTTATTCTGGTTATCATCAGATCAAGATGGCAGTTAAGGACCAGGAGAAGAACCTTTGGAGCCTTCTGCTATGTGTCTATGCCTTTTGGGCTCAAGAGTGCCCACGCGACTTATCAGCGGTGTGTGCAAAATTGTCTTCATAATCAGATTGGGCGCAGTGTTCATGCTTACGTGGATGATATTGTGGTAAAATCCAGGAAGGAGGGGACATTGATAGATGATTTGAACGAAACCTTTGGTAATCTCCGGGTTTATAAGATGATGCTTAACCCGGCCAAGTGTGTCTTCGGTGTACCGGCCGGCAAGCTCTTGGGCTTTTTGGTGTCTAACAGGGGCATTGAAGCTAACCCGGAAAAGATCAAGGCCATTACTTCTCTGGCTAAGCCGACGTGTATCAATAATTTTCAACGTCTGGCGGGTCGTATTGCAGCGCTAACCCGGTTTATAAGCCGGTTGGGGGAGAAAGCTATCCCTCTATATCAGATGATGAAAAAGACAGATAATTTTGTCTGGAGTGATGCCACTGATGCGGCGTTTGAGGATTTGAAGAAGCAGTTAGCCGAGCCTCCTGTCCTTGCTGCTCCTGTTGATAAAGAGCCATTGTTGTTATATGTGGCTACCAATGCTCGGGCTGTCGGTGTGGCTATTGTGGTAGATCGAAAGGAGTCAGGCAAGGAATACCCGGTTCAAAGGCCGGTTTATTATATCAGCGAGGTGCTTATTAAGTCGAAGCAGAGATACCCACATTGGCAGAAGCTGGTGTACGGAGTTTTCATGGCAAGCCGGAAGCTTAAGCAATATTTTCAGGGTCATCCCATCACTGTGGTCAGTTCTGCTCCTTTAGGGGATATAATTCAGAACAGGGAAGCAACTGGCCAGGTTGCTAAGTGGGCCATTAAGCTTGGACCTCACGGGGTAAAATATATGCCTCGTACGGCTATCAAGTCCCAAGCACTTGTGGTTTTCATCAATGATTGGACAGAGTTGCAAGCACCAGAGGAAAAGCCGGATAACACATATTGGACTATTCACTTTGATGGGTCCAGGCAATTGGAGGGCTCGGGGGCTGGAGTTGTGCTTACTTCCCCTCGAGGTGATAAATTTTGTTATGTTCTCTATTTAATGTTCCCTTGCACTAATAATGCAGCTGAGTATGAGGCCCTGCTCCACGGTCTTCGGATGGCTAAGGAGATGAACTTAAGCAGGGTACGGTGCTTTGGGGATTCAGACTTGGTGGCTCAACAAGTTTCTGGTACTTGGGATTCCAAGGATCCACTCATGGCGGCTTATCGACGGGAAGTGGATGTTATTGCTGGTCACTTCAAGGGTTATCAGGTCGAGCATGTTGATCGGCGCAAAAATGAAGCGGCGGACGCTTTAAGCCGGTTGGGTTCTCAACGTAAACTGGTGCCGCCCAATGTTTTTCTTGGCGTCTTGCATAACCCGTCGGTCAAGCTACCTACAGAGGAGGATTTGGCTATTCCTAACCCGGAGGCTCAGTTGGTGGCGGCTCTTCACGTTATCCCTGATTGGACAGTCCCATATTTGGCATATATGACCCGGGGCGAGTTACCTGAGGATGAAATTTTGGCCAGGCAGATAACCCGGCGGTCCAACTCAATCACTATTGTTAATGGGGAGTTGCATCATTGCAGTGTCGCAGGGGCGTTTCAGCATTGCGTCTCTCCTGAAGAAGGCTGTGAGATTCTGCATGAGATCCACGAAGGAGATTGCGGTCATCATGCCGGTTCAAAATCTCTGGTAGCCAAGGCTTTTCGTCACGGTTTCTATTGGCTGACGGCTCATGCTGATGCTGAGGACTTGGTTAAGAAATGTGACGGTTGTCAGAAGTTTTCACGTCGAGCTCATGTTCCGGTTAAGTAGTTGAGGATGATTGCAATCACTTGGCCATTTGCAACTTGGGGGCTTGATATGGTTGGACCTTTTAAGAGGTCCAAGGATAAGAAAACCCACCTTCTGGTGGCGGTTGATAAGTTCACTAAGTGGGTAGAGGCAGAGCCAGTCAGTAAGTGTGATGCAGCAATGGCGGTTCAATTCATTAAGAAGGTGATTTTCCGTTTTGGCTTTCCACACAACATCATAGCAGACAATGGCACTAATCTCTCCAAGGGTGCTATGAAAGAATTTTGTCAACAAGAGCATATCTGGCTTGATGTGTCATCAGTTGCTCACCCCCAATCTAATGGTCAAGCTGAGAGAGCCAATCAAGAGATCTTGAGAGGTATCAAGCCCCGGCTTATGGTTCCTTTGCAGAGGACGCCAGGTTGTTGGGTGGAGGAGTTACCTTCCATGTTATGGAGCATTAATACCACCCCCAACAGATCTACGGGTTACATGCCTTTCTTCATGGTTTACGGAGCAGAGGCAGTTCTCCCTAGTGACATCTGGCATGACTCACCTCGCGTGGCGGCTTATGTTGAAGTGGACAATGAGAAAGCACGTCAAGAAGCACTAGACTTCTTAGATGAGAAACGGGACATAGCGGCGGCTCAGTCGGCGATTTACCAGCAAGATCTACGTCGTTACCACAGCCGCCGGGTTAAAACCAGAACTTTTCAAGAAGGGGATCTGGTGCTCCGGCTTATCCAGGATCAAACTGATATGCACAAGTTATCCCCGCCTTGGGAAGGACCCTTTGTGGTCAGCAAGAATCTGAACAATGGGTCATACTACATTATCGATGTTCGAGAGCACAAAGACTCACGTAAATCGGAGGAGGAGACCCACCAGCCGTGGAATATTGCTCATCTTCGGCCTTACTACACCTGAGCTATAGGCTCCTCCTATGTACATATTTTTGACAGTGTATATATTATGATCAATATAATAAACCGGCATCCCTACTAAAGCGGGGCCTCTGTCATTTTTTCTTAAAAGATTTTGGTTACATGGGGGCTTCCGGCTTATGCGTGAAGTGATGATTACCCTTTGAACAGACGTATAAGGCAATTGAAAAAAAACTTGGGGGCTTACTACCCAGGTTAAAACGGACCAAAGAGAGTTTGTTCAACACAGCTCAAACATAGGTACCCCTTGGGCACAGCTCACAACATCATTTGGGGGCTTGGTCGTATCTGAACCATAGCTTATACCCTCTTGATTGGCATAAGGCCACCAGGATAATCATTTGGGGGCTTGGTCGTATCCGAACCATAGCTTATACCCTCTTGATTGGCATAAGGCCACTAGGATAATCATTTGGGGGCTTTAGTCGTATCCGAACCAAAGCTTATACCTTCTTGATTGGCATAAGGCCAACAGGATGATCACTTGGGGCCTCTGGTCGTATCCGAACCATAGCTTAAACCCTCTTGATCGGCGCAATGCCACAATTATGATTACTTAGGGATTTTGGTCGTATCCGAACCATAGCTTAAACCTTATTTATGTTTATTTAACAAGGCTTATTAGGCTTTATGATTATAATGCACCGATGTTCACCGTCCTGGCTTTGACTATAAATTGCCAGTCTGACATAAATATCCGGTGTATTTTAACCCGGCCCAGCTTTGTTCATAAACCGGATGCATCTGATAAATCTCAGTGTTGAAGTTGTGGGTTTTCACCCTTACTACACTGGTTTGGTAAGCCAACAGTGTGATCCAATATCACAGGTATGATATATTTCATATTTGATTTTTTACATCCAGCCTTGGTTATAAACTATGTTAGTTTCCATGGTTGTGTATTGGGCATTATGACCCATCCAGCGGTAAACCGCCAGGACACTTTTCAACTGTTGTATGCAGGAACAGATTTAATAAACTGGTATTCATGAGCATACGCGGCATATCTCATTGCGGCGGATTAACAGTGTCATGCAAAGTAAATATGCACGATGGCATACCGGATCAAGAGTTTAAGCTAGCCTATTACAAGGCGGTTGACGCCCAAAAGAATAATTGTTTTCAATAAGTCTTGCACAAGGCAGAAGTTAAACTGGCAACCGGTTTATAAATCTTATCTGGGCTGGCTTCAAGCTTGTGGATCATCCTGCCGGTTCATCCTCCTCTTCTCTACCCAGTTGCCGGAAGTCAATGGTTGACCAATCGATCCCAGTTAAGGCTTTGAATACAGCTTCATCACTTATAAGGGTGGAGGGGTCAGCATCAGGGGCATAGGTATGCTTACGGATTGGCGGGATAATATTTTGCGCATCATAAGTTGGCGCATTAACCCGTTTGTTGTCGGCATCATAAATCGACTGATAATGTGAAAGATCAGTCTCTTCAGCCAATTTGCTAGCCAATGAACGCATTTCCCTCGTTATTGCTCGGAGGTCGTCATTATCAAAATCTAACCCATCTTCCTTTATGCTGGGATAGCCGTTTCCAATATCGGCCAGATCAAGGTCAGATATCCACGCTTTGGCCCGAGTTAATGCAGTAAGAGCACTTGCCCTGGCAGCCGATTTCTTCAATTCTTCAAACCGGGCAGGTATCATTGATAGCCTTTCCAACGTTTCTTTGATCAAAGTTGGGGGCGGTTTATTATGTGAGGCTGTGCAGATAACCCGTTGAGCACCGGTATATAACTGCTCTATAAGTGTATAGGCAGCTTTCAGTTTTTGATGCATATCTGAGCCAAGATGAGCAACGCGACTTCCTGCATTGTCAAAAACATTAGTAAACCGGCAATTTCATAGAAACTACTAATTTAAAAGCTTATGAAAAGGATATTTACCAAACACAGCAGTGGTCATGGCATTTATTTGCCGTTTCAAGCCAGTCAGCTCTTCTGCTACCGGATTAAGGGCCACTTCAGCAGCATCAACCCTCTTTAGCAGCGTGGCTTTCTCTGTGTCCCAGCCTGCCCGCTCGCTCTTGAAGTTTTCCTTCAGTTTCTCCATGGTCGTTAAAGCATTGGTCAACTCCTCCTTGGCCTTGGAAGTTTCTGCTTGCTCAGACTTAATATTTTCTTGAAGGTCGGCGATTTGGGATTCTTTCTTGCTAAGATCAGCCTGCAAGAAACATTCAATTTATGAGTTGGCAGTACATATTTGAAGTCCCAAACACATAACAAGTTATACACTTGGCATTTGGGGGCTAATGCCTATTGCTTCTTATCAAAAGTTGTTATAACTCCCAAGCTCAATAAAAGTATTATTCTTGACACTTAGGGGCTAATGCATATTTGTTCTAATTAAGCCTATGGATTTTTTTTTGTTCCATCAATCAGCTTGGTCCAGCGGCTTATAATGGTATTCAACAAAAAATAGACTAACAGCATGAAGTCCCGATTCATCCTTGAAAGGATAAACCGGCCCTTGGGGGATACATAGGCAAAATTGAAGCATTGTTATTTTACAAAGTCCCGGTTTATATTGATATTGTAAACCGGCCCTTGGGGACTACTAGAGTTGATAGTCTAAACCGGTCATAAGGAAAGAATACTTATGCAGAGTTAGTAACATTTACCTCATACCGCTCCTTCATCATGTTCACTAAATCGGCTTCATAATCACGGCTTGTGTACAAATGGTTTAAAAACCCAGAATAGATATCTTGGGCGTTGAGGTGGGCATAGCTTTCCAAATCCATTTTCCACTTGCCCTTGTCCATAGCAGCAGATTCTTCCTTGGCACTATGTTTTGACAAAGAAATAGGGTTACCAGGGGTGGTGTAGCCCAAGCCAGTAACTACAACATCATCCGTTCTGTCATCAGTAGCTTTGACTGGGCTTGTCGGTTTATCAGCAGCTTTGGCTGGGCTTGGCGGATCATCAGCATGACCCGTTGGATCAATTTCCACCTGTTCAACAAAGGTTTCATAATCTTGCAGTGGTGGATCATCAAGAATGGCGTCAGCATTTGGTTCAAACTGGTCTGGGGTTTTTCCGGATCAGCTGTCGGGTTATCGTCAGCCGGTTTATTCAACTTGGCCTTTTTGCTGGGTCTGGCCTCGGCACTGAAAGGAACAATTATAAAGGTTAGTATAATAAACAAGCATAACTGTTCTGGGGTTCATGTTGCTGTTTCTTCAAAAGAAAGTTTGGATCCAAGTGAGCTAGAGGGTGAGAAAATCTTACTTTCCGGTTTTCTTGACGGGGTTTTGGAGTTGTCAGAGGATCTGAGCCGGAGGAAAGAATAATTAACTCTGCGTCACCAGCATGGCTAGCCTCTGCGTCACCCTGAGAACAGTCATTATCAATGAGATGTATGAAAAAGGAGCCAAGAGAATCAAGTTCTACCTCCGATTCCGGGTTATCAAGATCATCATCGATGTTCAACTCGGTGGACTCAGCGGTTTTCGTCTTGGCAGGCTTCTTGGTAACCTTGGTTTTGGGGCGAGGTGTCTTGGCCGGTTTATCATGTGGTTTCTTCTTCCAGAACGGATCATCACCCTGTCAAAGATTGACAAAAATTATAAGGGAATGTTAAAAAGGTTGGATTAAAATAGGAGTTACGCAATTCTTACAGCTGGCGGTTTATTGGAAACGCAGAAAGGACTAAGCCATGTTTTGCTGCAATCAGCCACCGGTTCATCCAGCATCTTCTTCACAACTTCAGTAATTTCAGCGTCAGTCAGCTGAATATCAATGTGTCATTGAGGGTCTTTCACGTCCCCTATGTACTCGCACATTAAACCGGGACGACGACTTAAAGGCAAGATGCTCCAAGATACCCAGCAACGAACAAAATCAATGCCTGTCAAACCGTTTGCCACAAAGGCTCTGAGCTTCGAAAGCTGTGGGGCATATTTGGCTTGCTCCTTTGCACTAAGTCTTTGGGGGAGCGTATGTGTACTGGTAAGCCGGTGAGCACGGTAACCCGGCAGAGGGTTCTCGCCAGTTGGAGATGTATCTTGGCAATAGAACCAAGTCTGATTCCAGTCTTTGGGGTGACTATGATGCTTGGCATGAGGGAAGCTGACATCCTTCCTTTTCTGAATTGAAACCCCGCCAAGTTCAGTATTGGGCCCATCCGTAAATTCAGTATGGTGGTCTAAATAGAAGAAGTCTCTGAACAGTTCAACGGTGGGTTCTTCTTGCAGATAAGCTTCACAAAACACTTGAAAATTGCAAATATTGGACACGGAGTTAGGTCCAATATCTTGAGGGTGGAGTTGGAAGCTATAAAGCACATCACGGAAAAATTTTGATCCGGGAGGGCTAAACCCTCGACTCAGATGATCAACGAACACAATCACTTCTCCATCTTTGGCTCAGGAGGATTTTCTGGACCGGGGACTCTCCAGTGGATGTTTTCCTTTTTCGCCAAAGCATCGGTTGCGACGCACCCGTTCAGTTGTTCTTCCGTAACCCGGGAGGGAACCCAGTTGCAGGCTGACTTAGCCATTTATTCGACAACCTGAAAGAAGGTTTGAGCCGGTTTAAGGTTCACAAAATACAAAGCATAAACCATCGAAGGTTAAGAAGCAGAAAGTGTTGAAATGTGCATAGGTGTTAAACCGGAGGCTGAAATTATCACAGTTGCAAAGACGAGCAATTGGCGGTTTAAGAGGGGACTAATGGTACCTGGCGGGTTATCATTTTCTAAAGTTAAACCGCCTACACTGGTATGGAAGGTATAGATCTGAAGTTGGAAAATGACTAAGTGATGAAAAACAAGTTTCACAGATTGATATGATAATTTTAGATCTGTTGCGTATCAGAAAATCAAAATATATTCAGTCCAAAATATTGGCACCAGAGTAGTTGGTGAAGGTTCAGATGGGATTTTCTACTTAAACGAGATGCACTGATGGAGAAGAAGGGCTATGGCTATCACTGTATAGGTTAACTATCAAGGTTTGAATCAAAGAGCCATTGCACAGTGACGAACACCGATGAACACTGAAACCCTAATGACAGATCTATGGCAGGAGGAAAGAAGGCTTACCAATGCTGATGGAACAGCGGAGAGGCGCCGCGATTCTCTGGTGCGTTCAAGGTGATGCAGCGGCCGGAGTAGAGGTCGAGGACGAGATTTGGTGGCGGCGGCTGAGCTTGAGCGCTAGGTCGACGCGAGGAAGAAGACGAAGCGAAGAGGCACGAGGGGGAAAGTGAAAGAGACCCCCGGCCCTATTTATAAGGCGAATGGATAAGTGACATGCGTGGGAATCGAGGAGCCCCAAATTGGATATGTGACAGGGCTGTCGCCTCGATCGTCGGAGGCTCATTAAAAAAGGGGGATGTATTTATGATTTTTTAATAACAGGTGACATCATGGCGGATTACCATGATCTTGGAAGATGATGTCACGGCGAGTTAGAAGGATTTTGCGAATGTGTTAAAGAAGGAATTCTCCTAAGTATTGAAGATTGACATGAACAAGTTCAAATCAACGTGGGGCCTAATGTTGGGGATATAACTATTGAGTATAAACCGCCCAGGAGGGACCGGGTTATGCTCATAGTGACTTACCCATATTTGAAGCCCATGAAGACATGGAAGATGGCGCTTTACGAAGGAGGCTTAATAGTAAGGGCCAAAGCCCAAATGCGGATTAGGGCCCAAAGATGTAAACCGCCATAAGATGTATGACTTGTATTGTAAGAAAGGAAAGAGTAGAAACCGAGCCAGACACGTTTATGAGCCGGTCGGGATTCTGTGAACCGCCGGGTGTCAACTTGTGTATATAAAGGGACGACCCGGCGGCGGTTTAGGGACAAGAAACAACAGATCGAGAGCCAGGCTTAGCGTATTCGCTCCCTGGTCATCGAAACCCTAATAATACCACCTCAAACTGGATTAGGCCTTTACCTTCACCGCAAGGGGCCGAACCAGTATGAACTCCTCGTGTCCTTTGTCTTGCTTAACCCCTTTAAGCTAACTTCGTTGCGATGGCTCCATAACTAAGTCCTCACACTAGGACATCTGACGTGACAATTCCACGACACACGTGCACTATTATTATTATCCACACCGTTTGGTCGTGCAAGTGAAAGGCAATAATGACGACATATGATGGACTGATTGAGATGAAAGAAGCTGGTATGAACTCGACATCTCTTGTTTTTGTAAATATGATTAGTCCATCGTTCCTGATTCAACCTATTATGAATGAAACATGTTTGCAATGACAATTAGAGATTATAGTTGCTTATGCCATGCTTAATTAGCTAGGAGTTTATAATGGTTTACCTTGCGTTCCAACATGCTATTAAAATGGTTGTGATGTGGTATGATAGGGTGGTATCCTCCTTTGAACGATTCGAGTGGCTTGACTTGGCACATGTTCACGCATGTACTTGAAACAAAATCTACATAGCCTCCACGATATTTATGTTCATGGTGAATTATATCCTGCTCATGCTTGCACTCAGTGTTGATTAATTTTAATGCATGATCATGATTGTTGTCGCTCTCTAGTTGGTCACTTCCCAGTCCTTTTCTAGCCTTCACTTGTACTAAGCGGGAATACTGCTTGTGCATCCACTTCCATAAGCCCCAAAGTTATTCCATATGAGTCCACCATACCTTCCTATATGCGGTATCTACCTGCCGTTCCAAGTAAATTTGTATGTGCCAAACTCTAAACCTTCAAATGAAATTATCTTTTGTATGCTCAAATAGCTCATGTATCAACTAGGGATGTCTGTATCTTCCATGCTAGGCAGGTTATTCTCAAGAGGAGTGTACTCCGCTCCTCACTCACGAGAAAATGGCTGGTCACCGGGATGCCCAGTCCCATGCTCAAATCAAAATAATTGCAAACAAAACTCCCCCAGGATTGTTGTTAGTTGGAGCCACCCGTTGTTCGGGCAATCCATGGATTGATGCTTGCTGGTGGTGGGGGAGTATGAACTTTACCATTCTGCTTGGGAACCGCCTATAATGTGGGTAGCATGGAAGATATCGAGATCTCTCGGTTGTTATGTTGACAATGAAAGTATGCCGCTCAAAGTATTATTTATCTCCATTTCAAAAATCGAGCTCTGGCACCTGTACAAATCCCTGCTTCCCTCTGCGAAGGGCCTATCTATTTACTTTTATGTTGAGTCATCCTCCTCTTATTAAAAAGCACCAATTGGAGAGCATCGCTGTCATTTGCATCCATTACTATTAATTTACATTGAGTATGACTATGACTGGATCTCTTTTACCATGAATTACAATGTCTAGTCAGTCTGATCTTCAGAGTTGCTCTGCATTTATGTTTTGCGGTCTCAAAAAGGGCTAGCGAGATACCATCTTGTTATATCATACTATGATTGTTTTGAGGAAGTGTTGTCATCCGAGATTTATTATTATTGCTCGCTAGTTGATTATGCCATTGATATGAGTAAACATGAGACCTAAGTGTTATTGTGAATATGGTTACTTCATAATCTTTGCTGAAAACTTGATTGCTGGCTTTACATTTTTACAACAACAAGAGCAAACAGAGTTTGTAAAAGATTTTCTTTATCACTTTCAGTTTGTCAACTGAATTGCTTGAGGACAAGCAAAGGTTTAAGCTTGGGGGAGTTGATACGTCTCCATTGTATCTACTTTCCAGACACTTTTGCCCTTGTTTTGGACTCTAACTTGCATGATTTGAATGGAACTACCCCGGACTGACGTTGTTTTCAGCAGAATTGCCATTGTGTTATTTTTGTGTAGAAATAAAAGTTCTCGGAATGACCTGAAACTTCACGGAGAATATTTTAGGAATATATAAAAAATACTGTCAAAAGAATCAAGACCAGGGGCCCCACACCCTGTCCATGAGGGTGGGGCGCGCCTACCCCCTGGGCACGCCCCCCTATCTCGTGGGCCCCCTGAGGCTCCACCGACCTCAACTCCAACTCTACATATTCACGTTCGGGGAGAAAAATTCAAAGAGAAGGATTCATCGCGTTTTATGATACGGAGCCGCCGCCAAGCCCTAATCTCTCTCGGGAGGGCTGATCTGGAGTCCGTTCGGGGCTCCGGACAGGGGAATCCATCGCCGTCATCATCATCAACCTTCCTCCATCACCAATTTCATGATGCTCACCGCCGTGCATGAGTAATTCCATTGTAGGCTTCCTGGACAGTGATGGGTTGGATCATATTTATCATGTAATCGAGTTAGTTTTGTTAGGGTTTGATCCCTAGTATCCACTATGTTCTGAGATTGATGTTGCTATGTCTTTGCTATGCTTGATGCTTGTCACTAGGTCCCAAGTGCCATGAATTCAGATCTGAACCTATTATATTTTCATGAATATATATGAGTTCTTGATCCTATCTTGCAAGTCAATAGTCACCTACTATGTGTTATGATCCGGCAACCCCGAAGTGACAATAATCGGGACCACTCCCTGTGATGACCATAGTTTGAGGAGTTCATGTATTCACTAAGTGTTAATGCTTTGGTCCGGTACTCTATTAAAAGGAGGCCTTAATATCCCTTACTTTCCAATAGGACCCCGCTGCCACGGGAGGGTAGGACAAAAGATGTCATGCAAGTTCTTTTCCATAAGCACGTATGACTATATTCGGAATACTTGCCTACATTACATTGATGAACTGGAGCTAGTTCTGTGTCGCCCTATGTTATAACTGTTGCATGAGGAATCGCATCTGACATAATTATCCATCACTGATCCATTGCCTACGAGCTTTTCACATATTGATCTTCGCTTAGTTACTTTTTCGTTGCCACTCTTACAATTACTACAAAACTGCTACTGTTACCTTTGCCACATTTACCATTACTTCCATACTACTTTGCTACTAAATACTTTGATGTAGATATTAAGTCTTCCAGGTGTGGTTGAATTGACAACTCAGCTGCTAATACTTGAAAATATTCTTTGGCTCCCCTTGTGTCGAATCAATAAATTTGGGTTGAATACTCTACCCTCGAAAACTGTTGCGATCCCCTATACTTGTGGGTTATCAGGTGCACCAGGTGAGCACAAGCCACCTGGGCGCGCCAAGAATCCCAGGCGCGCCCTGGTGGGTTGTGGGCCCCATGTGGGCCCCCTCACTTATCCCTTCATCCCACATCAACACTTACCTCCAGAAAAAATATCCATTCCTCTCTCTCCCGTGTTCTTGCTCTCAATCCCGCGAATTTCGATCTCTTTGCTTGAAGCTCCATTTCCAAAACCGTTTCGGGGGATTGTTGCTTGGTATGTGACTCCACCGTATGTCCAATTAGTTTTTGTTTTAGTGGTTTATATTTTGAATAATTAGCTACTCTTGGTGTTGTTGTAGATGAGCTTGCATGTTGAATTCTTAGAGTTCTAAGTAGTTTGAATTCTTGCTATGGCCTCTATGCATCCCTATGAGTAGTTGGTATCAGTTTTGTTGAGAAACTTTTGTGGGCTAATAAATTGCAGAACTTTTGTCCATAGGAAAACCATGAATATCTTTAGGAAGTTTGGCTCTAAGAAGAACTCCAAGGGTGTTATTGGGGAGTCATCTGATAGTGATCTCCATCCTCGGAGGTTGGCGGAAGTACGGCCATGTGAATGGCCGCACACCCCATTCCTGGAAGAGGCTGGAATCCTTCAGGAGTTCACACAATATGCTGCTAATGCCGGCCTCACCAACTTCATAGCAGATGAGTGTGAACAACATCAAATCCTCACAAACATCTTTGTTCAAAGTTTTACTTCTGCCTAGGAATAATCCTCCTGAAGTGAGCTTTGATTTATATGCTGAAAACCATCAGATACCACTTACTGAATTTTGTGACGTATGCATGATCCCTTCTGATGGGAGCTTAGCCGAGCCTAGGCTGGCTGGGTTTGAGGTCTTTTATCACACTTTGACAGTGGGAGATGAGAGAGGGGTGTCAGCTACCACTACCGTTGGCTTGCATTATCCTGTTGTTCATTACTTTGCACTTTTCATTACAAAATGCTTGCTTGCTAGGGAGAAGGTGGGTGCACTTAGTTCACCAGACCTTCCTGTTTCATGTCGTGCCTTAGAGGGCGACAACACTCATAGCTTGGGAGCTATTGTGGCTCGTCGCCTCCATATTAATAAACCCCAGGGTAAAATACATGGTGGGATTTATGCTACTCGTTTGGCGGCTCACTTTAATGGTGAGATACGCCCTCATGATTACCCTCTGACCAAGGTTAACCTAGACCGCGTAGCCATGGAACACCATCATTTTCTTGCACGAGATTATCCTAACATTCCTATTCCTTATAACCTGGTTTTTAGCGCTGAAACTCGTGATATTATTCCTTTGCCTGCACCTGCTTTGTTTGATCCTGTTGCCAGGGGCGGATATAGGATTATGCATGCGGACATCATCGCCTACCGGAACGCCCACGCTGCTGCGGAGGCAGCGCAGGAACCTCAGTAGTGGGATGAATGGATGCTCGCTCCTTAGCACCCCTACTACCATCCAGGCTACTGATCGACTACCAAGTTAGGACAAAAGCCTAAGCTTGGGGGAGTACGTGTTCTCACCGACATTACATTCATGTCCACTTATTTCTATATGTCGGTGTTCACACTTTTTTTATTGTATCATCCATGCTTAGATTTATTTTCTTGCCTTCTTCTTTTGTGTTTGAAAAACTTTAGAAAAAACAAAAAAAATAGTTGTAGCTAGTTTACTTTCTATGCACGCTTAGTAGTAATATTAAAAAGAAAACCTAAAAAGATTTCCTTATTCTTCTTTTGCTTGTTGGAAGCTTTCCCATGTAAATAGTTTTTCTCGTTTTTGCTTTTTATTTGCTTGTTCAAGAAAACCAAAACTCCGAAAATATTTCAGTATGTTTCTCTGAACTTCTTTTCTTCTTATTCGAGTTGTACCGAGGAGAAGACCACGATGAAAATGTTGAGTGGATCTCATATGAATAATTGTTGAACTAATAAAGAGCCCATTTTACCTTGTCTTCTCCTTTTGAATAAAATGTTTGCAGATTCCATCTTAGTCCACGGCACTCTTGCACAATTATTATTTTCATATCGTTCGGTCGTGCAAGTGAAAGGCAATAATGACGATATTCGATGAACTGGCCGTGGCAGAGAGAAACTGGTATGAACTCGACTTGTTATGTTTGTGTAAATATGTTTAACCTAGTATCCGTGATTCAACCAATTTTGATTAAACATGTTTGAAATGACAATTAGAGATTATAGTTTCTCATGCCATGCATAAGTAGCTGGGAGTGGATAATGATTTATCTTGGATATCAACATTGCATTAAAATGATTGTGATGTAGTATGATGATATGGTATCCTCCTCTGAATGTTCGAGTGGCTTGCTTTGGCACATGTTCATGCATGTAGTTGAATCAAAACCAACATAGCCTCTATGATATTTATGTTCATGGTGTTCATATCCTACTCATGATAGTGTCCAATGTTACTTATGCATAATTCATGTTTATGACCGTTGTTGCTCTCTAGCTGGCCGCTTCTCAATCTAATTGCTAGCCTTTGCCTGTACTAAGTGGGGATTCTACTTGTACATCAAAAACCTTGAACCCAAAGTTATTCCAGATGAGTCCACCATACCTACCTATATGCGGTATGACCCTGCCATCCTAAGTAAATTTGCATGTGCCACCTCTAAAAACTTCTAAATAAATATCCTTTTTGTGTGCCTGGAACATTCATGGAACGACAGGAGGTGGTCCGTATCTTCCATGCTAAGCGGGTTATTCTCAGGTCGAGTGTTTATTCACTCGCCATCGCACGAGAAAAGGGCGGTAATAGGGATTCCCAGTCCCGAACTCAAAAATGCAAATAATTAAACAAAACTCCCCCTGGACTATTGTTGGTTTGGACGGCACCCGTTGTTTCGGACAAGCCGTGGAATGTGATTGTTGGTGGAGGGGGAGTAAACCTTTACTTTTATCGCTTGGGAACTGCCACTAGTGTGCTTAGCATGGAAGATATTGATAACTGATGATCGTGAAGTAAATGAGAAGGGTGCATGTCTCAAAATATCATTTACCTCTATTTTAAAACTTGAGCTCTAGCACCTCTGCAAATCACTGCTTCCCTTTGCGAAGGGACTATCTATTTACTTTTATGTTGTGTCATCACCTTCTAAAACAAGCGCTAGAACCTGAGAGCACAGCTGTCATGACTTATGCATTGTGTGTAGCTAATGTTGGGTGCATCATGACTGGACCTTTTCTACCATGAATTACAATGTTTAGTCACTGCTTGAACTTTGGAGGTGCTCTGCATTTATGTTTTGCGGTCTCAGAAAGGGCTAGAGACATACCACTATTGTCAGATTATATCATCGTTGTTTTGACAACGTGTTGCCGTTTGAGATATCTTATTATTGCTCGCTAACTGATTATGTCATTGATATGAGTCATTATAATCTTTAAGAGTTATTGTTGGCATGGTTAGTTATAATGTTGGCTGAAAACCTGGGTGCTGTTTAAGCTTATTTATGCAAACAAGAGCAAAAGAGTTCGTAAAAGTTTTTCTTTTTCACTTTCAGTTCATCAACTGAATTGCTTGAGGACAGCAAAGGTTTAAGCTTGGGGGGTTGATATGTCTCCAACGTATCTACTTTTCCTAATGCTTTTCCTCTTGTTTTGGACTCTAATTTGCATGATTTGAATGAAACTAACCCCGGACTGACGTTGTTTTCAACAGAACTACCATGGTGTTGTTTTTGTGCAGAAATAAAAGTTCTCGGAATGGAACGAAACTTTGCGAGGAATTTTTATATAATAAATAAGAATTTCTGGAGCCAAGACCTGCCGGAGAGGGGCACCTGGGTGGGCACAACCCACCAGGGCGCGCCCCCCTCTCCTGGCACGCCCAGGTGGGTTGTCCTTGCCTGGTGGCCCCATAGACCCTGAAACCGACGCTATAAAATCCTATTTTTCCAGAAAAAATGAGGGAGAAAGAATTATCATGATCCACGAGACGGAGCCATCGTCACCTCCTATTCTTCATCGGTAGGCCAGATCTGGAGTCACTTTGGGGTTCTGGAGAGGGGCTTCGTCATCACCAACCCTTCTCCGTCGCCAATTCCATGATGCTCCCCAATGGGAGTGAGTAATTCCTTCATAGGCTCGCTGGTCGGTGAGGAGTTGGATGAGATTCATCATGTAATCGAGTTAGTTTTGTTAGGGCTTGATCCCAGTATCCACTATGTTATTAGATTGATGTTGTTATGATTTTTCTATGTTTAATGCTTGTCACTTTGGGCCCGGGTGCCATGAACTGAGATATGAACCGTTTATGTTATCATCATTATATCCATGTTTTAGATCTGATCTTGCAAGTTATAGTCACCTACTACGTGTTATGATCCGGCAACCCCGGAGTGACAATAGTCGGGACCACTCCCGATGATGACTGTAGTTTGAGGAGTTCATGTATTCACTGTGTGTTAATGCTTTGTTCTGGTTCTCTATTAAAAGGAGGCCTTAATATCCCTTAGTTTCCAATATGGACCCTGCTGCCACAGGAGGGTAGGACAAAAGATGTCATGCAAGTTCTTTTCATAAGCACGTATGACTATTTACGGAATACATGCCTACATTATATTGATGCACTGGAGCTAGTGCCGTATCGCCCTAGGTTATAATTGTCTCATGATGAATATCATCCAACAAGTCACCGATCCAATGCTTACAAATTTATCTTATATTGTTCTTGCTAAGTTACTACTGTTATCATCACTGCTACACTTGCTACAAAAATATTGCTATCACTGTTACCGTTACTATTGCTGCTATCTATTATCAAACTATCATATTACTTTGCTACTGATTACATTGCTGCAGATAATTAAACTCCAGGTGTGGTTGAATTGAAAACTCAGCAGCTAATACCTTCAAATATTCTTTGGCTCCCCCTATAAATTTGGGTTGAATACTCTACCCTCGAAAACTGTTGCGATCCCCTATACTTGTGGGTTATCACTTACCTCTTTGCACCATATACCTAGTGCCATGAATATAGCCATTGTTGCATCATATTATTAATGCACTTGTGATTTTAATTGTTATGTGGAAGAGAAGACAACCATCATGATGGATGATGTGTTTATCTACCATGCGCATACGTTCTTTGCCTTGTTTTGTGCAAGTGTAGGAAACTTGGACTTCGTGTCAACTTCCACGTCACGTGAGTTGACAATCCGAGCTCTTGAGAGCGAACCACCTTCTACTATGACCCTTCTACATAATATTTGCTTGTGCTTCGACATTGTGAAGGACACACAAGGACATGCTTTCAAGGTGATATCCTTCTCTTTTGAGAACCCCCAAACCATGAGCATGCATATTATGGATCATACTACTTGTGTTTCTTGCACCTTGCGACTTATTGGCCATCTTGGACCACTTGATTGCACACATGTTTGAGATCTTGCTTCGACTAGCCATTCTCACATTTCCATGCTTCATGATATATATGCCTTGTGTGTTGCATCCAATTCTTGGATTACTTGTTACTATCATATGCTTGGTTGCAACAATGTCATCACTTCACATATGCCATGTCCCATTGATTTCTACATGCTTGCCTTGATTGCCTCACACATGATGAACAATTGCTCTTTCTATTGTGTTGAGTGCCACACTATCTTCACTACACCCTATGCACGTTATGCTTGGATTGTCTTGCACTTGACCATGTGTTTAGACACTTCATTTTATTTGGTGTTGTGAATGATTCTTATGTCTACCATAGACCTTTCATTGAGAAATTTGTAAATGCTTGCTATGAACTTGAGGTAGATGCTTCTTCTCTTGTCACACATATTTGCATTACTACCTCACATTTACATGCATGTTTCCATGATGTCCTTCATTGTGCTCAATTTATGTGCTTACATACCATGTCGCAATCCTTTGTCACACCTTATGCTATGCTTGATGACGACACTTGTTTGGTGAATCACCTCTTGAATGCTTGGTTTTGCAATAACGCTAACCACATTTGTTTTTCCAAGTGTTTGTTGTACTTGCTCCTTTTGAAGGAATCACAACACGGTGCGACATTGGAGAGTGCCCATTTCGAGCTTGACGATGATGAGTACTTGGTGATCCTCAACCTCTGCACGGTGAAGCCATCTCTTTCCCATGGTGATTTGGTTTTCTATCCAAGGTCGGATCTTTCCCAAGGAGGGGGGGATGATGCGGAGCATCCTATGGACATCACCATGTCACGAGTACGTTTGGCAAGTGACACGTGCGACATCTATTTCACATACATAAAGGTGAATCATCTTTACAGATGCTCACTTGATCCCTTCAAGGATGATATACTACTTGACACTCCACTCGTGTGCATGCATAGGTATTGTCAGAGCTTCACGGACGTGGAGGAGGAGTGCAAGTGCTAAGGAACACCTAGACCATCCGCAAGGGCAGCGTGGAAGCGAAGATGGAAGAAGAAGGAGCTGCGGAGTCTGCAGCGGCAAGACGATCGACAGGCCACCGGACGTCCGACACTCTACAGCACCCAGAAGGCCGACGTCCACCGGACGTCCGACGCGACCACGCCCGTACAAGCTAGAAGATCTATTGTGGTCGGACGACCGACAAACTCCGGACGACCGACAAGTCCCAGCCACCAGACATCCGACGTACACCGGATATCCAACGCCACCTCAACAGAGAAGAAACGTCGGACTTCCGACGCGCGCCGGGCGACCGGTCCCCCATGAGCCACCGGACGTCCGTCACTGACCGGACGTCCGATACCTACCTGTGCGCAGCCGTGGGCCTTTGGCCTTGTATCCCTCTCCCACTTATCCCTTGGTGGCTTAGACTGTAAATAGACCACCTCCACATTCTTTCTAGGGTTAGCAAAGTCATAGCTCATTTGTATGTGAGCTTTGCTCCTACCTTCTCTTCTTAAGAGAGAGAGAGAGAGAGACTACCACTCCCATGGAGTCCAAGACCTCCATGAGAGAAGATCCTGCGGGATATCATTAAGACCCCTCACGGGAAGATCTGTCTAGGATATCATCAAGACCTCATCCCTTCATGGATTTGGGATGAACCCTACCTTGTATCTTTCCTTTTGTTGTTCATGTACCTTGTGGATCTTGTGTGTTTGATTGTCTAGTGCAAGTGTGATTGGACCTGTTCTTGAGTGTTTCCCCTTGTGATTTCTCTCCGTTCTTCCCCGTGTTCATCGTGTTCTTCGTGTTCTTCGAGAGAATCCACTCTAATCGTGAAAGATCAGCCTACACCGGGTTAGCCTCGTAACAGGCAGCTCCCTGAGCCTGCCTCCCGAGGAGCGGCGACTTCTATGCAGGTACCCAGCCTCACGAGGCTCTCGATGATGTAAGCCATGACAACCAAGGCCAGGCGGGCGCCAACGGGAATAGAGGAGGACAGTTTCCTCTTTGGTGCTAAGGAGACAAGGACGTACGCGGGTTCCCAAGGAAACCCCCAAAGGTTTCCATTTCGTTGCAACAAGACCAAGACCACGAGCTCGGCAGGAGGGATGTCATCGCCGAGCTCACCTCTACGTCATGACCAGAAGCTTTGCAGGCGAAAACTACCTTTTTCAGGATAAGATGTAATTCTTGTCCCCTTTCGAATTGTCTGTTGTGGGATCCCTTCCCGCCTAAGCTATGAGGGAAGAGGACCAAGGCCACTATAAGTATAGGCTAGTCTCCACCACAGAGAGGGATCGGATCCATTGCACCTTCACTCCCAGAGCCCTCGCGAGGCAGCTCATCCATTGTACTAGTTCATCCACAACCTCCTCGTGAGGCCAATCCACCACAAAGAAGGAGTAGGGTTTTACACCGCAAGGTGGCTCAAACCTGGGTAAACTGTCGTGTCCTTCCTTCCCCTCTCACATGAACTCGACGAGGCAAGGCCGTGAGGTGATGAGCTTGAGGCTGGGACTGGTTTAGATCTCGCACATGCCCTAGAGTTTGAACCTTGTTTGGGCCCACAGAGCCCCGATTCTGATAGTAAGTAATTGTGGATTGGTAGAAATACTTGTTTTACAAGTTTGTGATTCCCGTAGCATGCACGTATGGTGAACCGTTATGTGAAGAAGTCAGAGCATGATTTATTCTTTGATTGTCTTCCTTATGAGTGGCGGTCGGGGACGAGCGATGGTCTTCTCCTACCAATCTATCCCCCAAGGAGCAAGCGTGTAGTACTATGTTTCGATGGCTAATAAATTTTTGCAATAAGTATGTGAGTTCTTTATGACTAATGTTGAGTCCATGGATTATACGCACTCTCACCCTTCCACCATTGCTAGCCTCTCTAGTACCCTGCAACTTTCGCCGGTGCATTCAACCCACCATATACCTTCTCAAAACAGCCACCATACCTACCTATTATGGAATTTCCATAGCCATTCCGAGATATATTGCCAAGCAACTTCCACCATTCCATTTTATTATGACACATACCATCATTGTCATATTGTTCTCATATGCATGAGGCATTCATATAGAGTCATATTTTGTTCTAGTATCGAGTTGTAATTCTTGAGTTGTAAGTAAATAAAAGTGCAATGAACATCATTATTACAGCATTGTCCCATGTGAGCAAAGGATGATGGAAGCTATGATTCCCTCACAAGTTGGGATGAGTCTCCGGACCTTAATAAAAAAAATAGGGCAACGAAGCCCAAACAAAAAAATGAGAGAAAAAGAGAGAAGGGACAGTGTTACTATCCTTTTTCCACACTTGTGCTTTGAAACAGCACCATGTTCTTCATGATAGAGAGTCTCCTATTTTGTCACTTTCATATACTAGTGGGAATTTTTCATTATAGAACTTGGCTTGTATATTCCAATGATGGGCTTCCTCAAATTTTCCTAGGTCTTCATGAGCAAGCAAGTTGGATGCACACCCACTTAGTTTCTTTTTGAGCTTTCTTACACTTATAGCTCTAGTGCATCCGTTGCATGGCAATCCCTACTCACCTGCATTGATATCGATTGATGGGCATCTCCATAGCCCATTAATTTTCCTAGTTGATGTGAGAATTTCTCCTTCTTTTTGTCTTCTCCACAACCGCCATATTCTATTCCACCTATAGTGATATATCCATGGCTGACGCTCATGTATTGCGTTAAAGTTGAAAAGGTTTGAGAACATCAAAAGTATGAAACAATTGCTTGGCTTGTTATCTGGGTTGTGCATGATGAAATACTTTGTGTGATGAAGATGGAGCATATCCAGACTATATGATTTTGTAGGGATAACTTTCTTTGGACATGTTATTTTGAGAAGACATGATTGCTTTATTAGTATGCTTAAAGCATTATTGTTTTTATGTCAATATTAAACTTTTGTTTTGAATCTTATGGATCTGAATGTTCTTTCCACAATAAAGAAGATTGCATTTATAAATATGTTAGGTAGCATTCCACATCAAAAATTCTGTTTTTATCATTTACCTACTTGAGGAAAAGCAGGAATTAAGCTTGGGGATACTTGATACGTCTCCAACGTATCTATAATGTTTTATTGTTTCATGCTATTATATTATCTGTTTTGGATGTTTTATATGCATTAATTGAAGGAAATATGCCCTAGAGGCAATAATAAAGTTGTTATTTATATTTCCTTATCTCATGATAAATTTTTATTATTCATGCTAGAATTGTATTAACCGGAAACTTGATACATGTGTGAATACATAGACAAAACAGAGTGTCCCTAGTATGCCTCTACTTGACTAGCTCGTTAATCAAAGATGGTTAAGTTTCCTGGCCATAGACATGTTTTATCATTTGATGAACGAGATCACATCATTAGGAGAATGAAGTGATGGACAAGACCCATCCGTTAGCTTAGCATAATGATCGTTAAGTTTCATTGCTATTGTTTTCTTCATGACTTATACATATTCCTCTGACTACGAGATTATGCAACTCACGAATACCGGAGGAACACCTTGTGTGCTATAAAACGTTACAACGTAACTGGGTGATTATAAAGATGCTCTACATGTGTCTCCGACGGTCTTTGTTGGGTTGGCATAGATCGAGATTAGGATTTGTCATTCCGAGTATCGGAGAGGTATCTCTGGGCCCTCTCGGTAATGCACATCATGATAAGCCTTGCAAGCAATGTGACTAATGAGTTAGTTACGGGATGATGCATTACGGAACGAGTAAAGAGACTTGCCGGTAACGAGATTGAACTAGGTATGAGGATACCGACGATCAAATCTCGGGCAAGTAACATACAGATGACAAAGGGAATAACGTATGTTGTCATTGCAGTTTGACCGATAAAGATCTCCGTAGAATATGTAGGAACCAATATGAGCATCCAGGTTCCCCTATTGGTTATTGATCGGAGATGTGTCTCGGTCATGTCTCCATAGTTCTTGAACCCGTAGGGTCCGCACGCTTAACGTTCGATGTCGATTTGTATTATGAGTTATGTGTTTTGGTGACCGAAGATCGTTCGGAGTCCCGAATGAGATCACGGACATGACGAGGAGTCTCAAAATGGTCAAGAGGTAAAGATTGATATATTGGACGATGATGTTCAGACACCGGAATGGTTCCGAATCATTTCGGGTATTTTTCGGAGTACCGGGAGGTTACCGGAACCCCCCGGGGGAAGTATTGGGCCTACATGGGCCATAGGGTAGAGAGGGGAGCCTACAGGGGTGGCGCACGCCCCCCTCCAAGGGAGTCTGAATTGGACAAGGAGGAGGGGGCGCGGCCCCCTTTCCCTCTCCCTCTCCTTCCCCTTTCCCCCTCCGTAAGAAAGGAAGGGGCCCGAATAGGACTTGGAGTCCTATTCGGTTTCCCCCCATGGCGCGCCCCTCTATGCCAGTGGCCTCCTCCCCCCCCCCCTCTATATACGGGGGCAGGGGCACCCCATAGCACATCAATTGTTCTTAGCCGTGTGTGGTGCCCCCTCCACAGTTTACTCCTCCGGTCATAGCATCGTAGTGCTTAGGCGAAGCCCTGCGCGGATCACATCACCATCACCGTCACCATGCCGTCGTGCTGACGAAACTCTCCCTCGACCCTCTGCTAGATCAAGAGTTCGAGGGACGTCATCGAGCTGAACGTGTTCTGAACTCGGAGGTGTCGTACGTTTGGTACTTGATCGGTTGGATCGCGAAGATGTTCGACTACATCAACCGCGTTAAACTAATCCTTCCGCTTTCGGTCTACAAGTGTACGTGGACCCACTCTTCCCTTCTCGTTGCTACGCATCTCCTAGATAGATCTTGCGTGATCGTAGGAAATTTTTTGAAATTGCATGCTACGTTCTCCAACAGTGGCATCCGAGCCAGGTCTATGCGTAGATGATATGCACAAGTAGAACACAAAGAGTTCTGGGCGATAATGGTCATACTGGCCACCAATGTCTTATTTTATTCGGCGGTATTGTTGGATGAAGCGGCCAGGAACAACCTTACATGACCACGTTCATCAGACCGGTTCCACCGACAGACATGCAACTTGTTTTGCATAAAGGTCGCTGGCGGGTGTCTCTTTCTCCAACTTTAGTTGAATCGAATTTGACTACGGTCGGTCCTTGTTGAAGGGTAAAACAACACACTTGACAAAAAATCATTGTGGTTTAGATACGTAGGTAAGAACGGTTCTTGCTAGAAGCCCGTAGCAGCCACGTAAAACTTGCAACAACAAAGTAGAGGACGTCTAACTTTTTTGCAGGACATGTTGTGATGTGATATGGTCAAGACATGATGTGATATACGTTATTGTATGAGATGATCATGTTTTGTAAAAGTTATCGGCAACTGGCAGGAGCCTTATGGTTGTCGCTTTATTGTATGAAATGCAATCGCCATGTAATTGCTTTACTTTATCTCTATGCGCTAGCGATAGTTGTAGAAGCAATAGTTGGCGAGATGACAACGACGCTACGATGGAGATCAAGGTGTCAAGCCGGTGACGATGGAGATCATGACGGTGCTTTGGAGATGGAGATCAAAGGCACAAGATGATGATGGCCATATCATGCCACATATTTTTGATTGCAAGTGATGTTTATCTTTTATGCATCTTATTTTGCTTAGTACGTGATGTCGCTTGAAGCTATGTCGGTATTTCCCCAAAGAGGAAGGGATGATGCAGCACAGCGGCGGTAGGTATTTCCCTCAGATATGAAACCAAGGTTATCGAACCAGTAGGAGAACCAAGCAACACAACATAAACAGCCCCTGCACACATATAACAAATCCTCGCAACCCGACGTGTTAAAGGGGTTGTCAATCCCTTCCAGGTGTGGCATCTCAAGATAGGCAAACGGACGTGAAATAAAATTGTAGTAGATTGATAGATCGAACGCCAAATAAAATAAATAAGAATAAATTGCAGCAAGGTATTTTTGTATTTTTAGTTTAATAGATCTGAAAATAAATGCAAGGAAAAAGTAGATCGCAAAGGCAAATATATGAGAAAGAGACCCGGGGGGCGTAGGTTTCACTAGTGGCTTCTTTCGAGAAAAATAGCAAACGGTGGGTGAACAAATTACTATTGGGCAATTGATAGAACTTCAAATACTCATGACGATATCCAGGCAATGATCGTTATATTGGCATCACGTCCAAGATTAGTAGACCGACTCCTGCCTTCATCTACTACTATTACTCCACACATCGACCGCTATCCAGCATGCATCTAGTGTATTAAGTTCATAGAAAAACAGAGTAATGCAATAAGAATGATGACATGATGTAGACAAGATCTATCTATGTAGAGATAGACCCCATCATTTTATCCTTAGTAGCAACAATACATACGTGTCGGTTCCCCTTCTGTCACTGGGATCAAGCACCGTAAGATCGAACCCACTACAAAGCACCTCTTCCGATTGTAAGATAAATAGATCAAGTTGGCCAAACAAGACCCAAATATCAGAGAAGAAATATGAGGCTATAAGCAATCATGCATATAAGAGATCAAAGAAACTCAAATAACTTTCATGGATATAAAAAGATAGATCTGATCGTAAACTCAAAGTTCATCGATCCCAGCAAACACACCGCAAAAGAGTTACATCATATGGATCTCCAAGAGACCATTGTATTGAGAATTCAGAGAGAGATATGAAGCTATCTAGCTACTAACTACGGACCCGAAGGTCTACAAAGAACTACTCACGCATCATCGGAGAGGCACCAATGGAGGTGGTGAACCCCATCTGAGATGGTGTCTAGATTGGATCTGGTGGTTCTGGACTGTACGGCGGCTGGATCAATATTTTGTCGACTCCCCTAGGGTTTTGGGAATATTGGGGTATTTATAGAGCAAAGAGGCGGTCCGGGGGCCACCCGAGGTGGGCACAACCCACCAGGGCGCTCCTGGGCCTCCTGGAGTGCCCTGGTGAGTTGTGCTCTCCTCAAAGCACCCCCAGGCGCAGCCAGGGCCCATTATGTTCCTTCTGGTCCAAAAATATCTCCGTGGAGTTTCGTTGCATTTGGACTCCGTCTGATATTGATTTCGTGCGACGTAAAAAACATGCAGAAAACAGCAACTGGCACTTGGCACTATGTCAATAGGTTAGTACCAAAAATATATATATAATGACTATAAAAGGATTATAAAACATCCAAGATTGATAATATAGCAGCATGGAACAATCAAAAATTATAGATACGTTGGAGACGTATCAGTACGGCAGTAGCATTATAAGATGATCCCTCACTAAATTTCAAGGTATAAGTATTCTCCCTGAGTATGCACCGTTGCGACAGTTCGTCTTGCCGAGAACCAGGTGATGATCGGGTGTGATAAGCTCTATGTTCACATACAACGGGTGTAAGACAGTTTTGCACGTGCAGAATACTCAGGTTAAACTTGACAAGCCTAGCATGTATAGACATGGCCTCGGAACACTGAGACCGCAAGGTCGAACGTGAATCATATAGTAGATATGATCAACATAGAGATGTTCACCATTGAAAACTACTCCATCTCACATGATGATCGGACATCGTTTTGCTGATATGGATCACGTGATCATTTAGATGACTAGAGGGATGTCTATCTAAGTGGGAGTTCTTTAGTAATATGATTAATTGAACTTAATTTATCATGAACTTAGTCCTGATAGTGTTTGCATATCTATGTTGTTGTAGATCAATGTCCCGTGCTACCATTCCCTTGAACTTTAATGCGTTCCTAGAGAAAGCTAAGTTGAAAGATGATGGTAGCAACCACACGGACAGGGTCCATAACTTGAGGATTATCCTCATTGCTGTACAGAATAATTATGTCCTTGAAGCACCACTAGGTGCAAGACCTGCTGCAGGAGCCACTCTGGACATTATGAACGCCTGGCAAGCTAATTCTGATGACTACTCGATAGTTCAGTGTGCCATGCTTTACGGCTTAGAATCGGGACTTCAAAGACGTTTTGAACGTCATGGAGCATATGAGATGTTCCAGGAGTTGAAGTTAATATTTCAAGCAAATGCCCGAGTTGAGAGATATGAAGTCTCCAACAAGTTCTATAGCTGCAAGATGGAGGAGAACAGTTCTGTCAGCGAACATATACTCAAAATGTCTGGGTATCATAATCACTTGACTCAACTGGGAGTTAATCTTCTAGATGATAGTGTCATTGACAGAGTTCTTCAATCACTACCACGAAGCTATAAAGGCTTCGTGATGAACTATAATATGCAAGGGATGGAAAAGACAATTCCCGAGCTCTTCGCAATGATTAAGGCTGCGGAGGTAGAAATCAAGAAGGAGCATCAAGTGTTGATGGTTAAGAAGACCACTAGTTTCAAGAAAAAGGGCAAAGGTAAGAAGGGGACCTTCAAGAAGAATAGCAAGAAAGTTTCTGCTCCCGGGAAGAAGCCCAAGTCTGGACCTAAGCCTGAAACTGAGTGCTTCTACTGCAAAGGGACTGGTCACTGGAAGCGAAACTACCCCAAGTATTTGGTGGATAAGAAGGATGGCAAAGTGAAAGGCATATTTGATATACATGTTATTGGTGTCTACTACACAACCTTCTTCTTGTAGACGTTGTTGGGCCTCCAAGTGCAGAGGTTTGTAGGACAGTAGCAAATTTCCCTCAAGTGGATGACCTAAGGTTTATCAATCCGTGGGAGGCGTAGGATGAAGATAGTCTCTCTCAAGCAACCCTGCAACCAAATAACAAAGAGTCTCTTGTGTCCCCAA
The DNA here is from genome assembly GCF_018294505.1 of Triticum aestivum. NCBI lineage: Eukaryota > Viridiplantae > Streptophyta > Magnoliopsida > Poales > Poaceae > Triticum > Triticum aestivum. The sequence continues at coordinate 186,123,443 of NC_057805.1, read as the reverse complement.
CACACCCAATACAATGGTAAATTGTATAGGTGCACTAGTTCGGCGAAGAGATGGTGTTACAAGTGCAATATGGATGGTAGATATAGGTTTTTGTAATCTGAAAATATAAAAACAGCAAGGTAACTAATGATAAAAGTAAGCACAAACGGTATTGCAATGCGTTGAAACAAGGCCTAGGGTTCATACTTTCACTAGTGCAAGTTCTCTCAACAATAATAACATAACTGGATCATATAACTATCCCTCAACATGCAACAAAGAGTCACTCCAAAGTCACTAATAGCGGAGAACAAACGAAGAGATTATTGTAGGGTATGAAACCACCTCAAAGTTATCCTTTCTGATCGATCTATTCAAGAGTCCGTAGAAAAATAACACGAAGCTATTCTTTCCGTTCGATCTATCATAGAGTTCGTACTAGAATAACACCTTAAGACACAAATCAACCAAAACCCTAATGTCACCTAGATACTCCAATGTCACCTCAAGTATACGTGGGTATGATTATACGATATGCATCACACAATCTCATATTCATCTATTCGACCAACACAAAGAACTTCAAATAGTGCCCCAAAGTTTCTAGCAGAGAGTCAAGATGAAAACGTGTGCCAACCCCTATGCGTAAGTTCACAAGGTCACTGAACCCGCAAGTTGATCACCAAAACATACATCAAGTAAATCACCTGAATATCCCATTGTCACCACAGATAAGCACATGCAAGACATACATCAAGTGTTCTCAAATCCTTAAAATCTCAATCCGATAAGATAACTTCAAAGGGAAAACTCAATCCATTACAAGAGAGTAGAGGGGGAGAAACATCATAAGATCCAACTATAATAGCAAAGCTCGCGATACATCAAGATTGTGCCAAATCAAGAGCACGAGAGAGAGAGAGAGAGATCAAACACATAGCTACTGGTACATACCCTCAGCCCCGAGGGTGAACCACTTCCTCCTCGTCATGGAGAGCGCCGGGATGATGAAGATGGCCACCAGTGAGGGATCCCCACTGCAGCACGGTGCCGGAACAGGGTCCCGATTGGTTTTCAGTGGCAACAGAGGCTTGCGGCGGCGGAACTCCCGATCTAGGTTATGTTCTGGAACTTTGGGTATATATAAGAGGTGTTGGAGTTGGGAACAAGTCAGGGGGGTCTCCAAGGCGGCCACGAGGTAGGGGGGCGCACCCAGGAGGTAGGGCGGGCGCGCCCCCACCCTCGTGGGTGCCTGGGGACTCTTCTGGCCCATCTCCGATACTCCGTGGGCTTCTTCTGGTCCAAAAATAATCTCCGTGAAATTTCACGTCAATTGGACACCGTTTGGTTTTCCTTTTCTGCGATACTCAAAAACAAGGAAAAAACAGAAACTGGCATTGGGCTCTAGGTTAATAGGTTAGTCCCAAAAATCATATAAAATAGCATATAAAACATCCTAGAGGGATAATATAATAGCATGGAACAATCAAAAATTATAGATACGTTGGAGACGTATCAAGCATCCCCAAGCTTAATTCCTGCTCGTCCCCGAGTAGGTAAATGATAAAAACAGAATTTTTGATGTGGAATGCTACCTAACATATTTATCAATGTAATCTTCTTTATTGTGGCAAGAATATTCAGATCCATAAGATTCAGGTCAACAGTTTAATATTGACATAAAAATAATAATACTTCAAGCATACTAACCAAGCAATTATGTCTTCTCAAAATAACATAGCCAAAGAAATCTCATCCCTACAAAATCATATAGTTTGGCCATGCTTCATTTTCGTCACACAAAATGCTCCCATCATGCACAACCCCGATGACAAGCCAAGCAATTGTTTCATACTTTAGTATTCTCAAAAAAATTCAACTTTCACGCAATACATGAGCGTGAGCCATGGATATAGCACTATCGGTGGAATAGAATATAATGATGGAGGTTGTGTGGAGAAGAAAAAAGGAGAAAGTCTCACATCGACGAGGCTAATCAACAGGCTATAGAAATTGCTTGATGTATACTACACAACCTTCTTCTTGTAGACGTTGTTGGGCCTCCAAGTGCAGAGGTTTGTAGGACAGTAGCAAATTTCCCTCAAGTGGATGACCTAAGGTTTATCAATCCGTGGGAGGCGTAGCATGAAGATTGTCTCTCTCAAACAACCCTACAACCAAATAACAAAGAGTCTCTTGTGTCCCCAACACACCCAATACAATGGTAAATTGTATAGGTGCACTAGTTCGGCGAAGAGATGGTGATACAAGTGCAATATGGATGATAGATATAGGTTTTTGTAATCTGAAAATATAAAAACAGCAAGGTAACTAATGATAAAAGTGAGCGTAAACGGAATTGCAATGCTAGGAAACAAGGCCTAGGGTTCATACTTTCACTAGTGCAAGTTCTCTCAACAATAATAACATAATTGGGTCAAATAACCATCCCTCAACATGCAACAAAGAGTCACTCCAAAGTCACGAATAGTGGAGAACAAACGAAGAGATTATTGTAGGGCACGAAACCACCTCAAAGTTATCCTTTCTGATCGATCTATTCAAGAGTCTGTAGTAAAATAACACAAAGCTATTCTTTCTGTTCGATCTATCATAGAGTTTGTACTAGAGTAACACCTTAAGACACAAATCAACCAAAACCCTAATGTCACCTAGATACTCCAATGTCACCTCAACTATCCGGGGGTATGATTATACGATATGCATCACAGAATCTCAGATTCATCTATTCAACCAACACAAAGAACTTCAAAGAGTGCCCCAAAGTTTCTACCGGAGAGTCAAGACGAGAACGTGTGCCAACCCCTATGCATAGATTCCCAAGGTCACGGAACCCGCAAGTTGATCACCAAAACATACATCAAGTGGATCAATAGAATATCCCATTGTCACCACGGGTATCCCACGCAAGACATACATCAAGTGTTCTCAAATCCTTAAAGACTCAATCTGATAAGATAACTTCAAAGGGAAAACTCAATCCATTACAAGAGAGTAGAGGGGGAGAAACATCATAAGATCCAACTATAATAGCAAAGCTCGCGGTACATCAAGATCGTGCCAAATCAAGAAAACGAGAGAGAGAGAGAGATCAAACACATAGCTACTGGTACATGCCCTCGGGCCGGAGGGTGAACTACTCCCTCCTCGTCATGGAGAGCGCCGGAATGATGAAGATAGCCACTGGTGTGGGATCCCACCTCCGGCGGGGTGCTGGAACAGGGTCCCGATTGGTTTTTGGTGGCTACAGAGGCTTGCGGCGGTGGAACTCCCGATGTAGGTTATGTTCTGGAAGTTTGGGTATATATAAGAGGTGTTGGCGTCGGGAACAAGTCAGGGGGGTCTCCAAGGTGGCCACGAGGTAGGGGCGCGCCCCCCATCCTCGTGGGTGCCTCGGGACTCTTCTGGCCCATCTCCAATACTCCGTGGGCTTCTTCTCGTCCAAAAATAATCTCCATGAAATTTCAAGTCAATTGGACTCCGTTCGGTTTTCCTTTTCTGCGATACTCAAAAACAAGGAAAAACAGAAACTGGCACTAGGCTCTAGGTTAATAGGTTAGTCCCAAAAATCATATAAAATAGCATATAAATGCATATAAAACATCCTAGATGGATAATATAATAGCATGGAACAATCAAAAATTATAGATACGTTGGAGACGTATCAAGCATCCCCAAGCTTAATTCCTGCTCGTCCTCGAGTAGGTAAATGATAAAAACAGAATTTTTGATGTGGAATGCTACCTAACATATTTATCGATGTATCTTCTTTATTGTGGTGAGAATATTCAGATCCATAAGATTCAGGACAACAGTTTAATATTGACATAAAAATAAAAATACTTCAAGCATACTAACCAAGCAATTATGTCTTCTCAAAATAACACAGCCAAAGAAAGCTCATCCCTACAAAATCATATAGTTTGTCCATGCTTCATTTTCGTCACACAAAATGCTCCCATCATGCAGAACCCCGATGACAAGCCAAGCAATTGTTTCATACTTTAGTATTCTCAAACTTTTTCAACTTTCACGCAATACATGAGCATGAGCCATGGATATAGCACTATGGGTGGAATTGAATATAATGATGGAGGTTGTGTGGAGAAGACAAAAAGGAGAAAGTCTCACATCGACGAGGCTAATCAACAGGCTATGGAGATGCCCATCAATTGATGTCAATGCGAGGAGTAGGGATTGCCATGCAACGGATGCACTAGAGCTATAAATGTATGAAAGCTCAACAAAAGAAACTAAGTGGGTGTGCATCCAACTTTCTTGCTCACGAAGACCTAGGGCATTTGAGTAATCCCATTGTTAGAATATACAAGCTAAGTTCTATAATGAAAAATTCCCACTAGTATATGAAAGTGACAAAATAAGAGACTCTCTATCATAAAGATCATGGTACTACTTTTAAGCACAAGTGTGGAAAAAGGATAGTAGCATTGTCCCTTCTTTTCTTTTATTTTTTTGGGCCTTCGTTTTTTTTATTTGACCTTTCTTTTTTTTTCTTTTTTTTCTTTTTTTTATTTGGCCTTCCCCTTTTTTGGTCTTTCTCTTTTTTCATGGGATATGCTCTATTAATGATGATCATCACACTTTTATTTATTTACAACTCAATGATTACAACTCGATACTAGAACAAAACATGACTCTATATGAATGCCTCCGGCGGTGTACCGGGATGGGCAATGAAACAAGAGTGACATGTATGAAAATTTATGCATGGTTGCCTTGCCACAAATACGATGTCAACTACATGATCATGCAAGGCAATATGACAATGATGAAGCGTGTCATAATAAATGAAACGGTGGAAAGTTGCATGGCAATATATCTCGGAATGGCTATGGAAATGCCATAATAGGTAGGTATGGTGGCTGTTTTGAGGAAGATATAAGGAGGCTTATGTGTGATAGAGTGTATCATATCACGGGGTTTGGATGCACCGGCGAAGTTTGCACCAACTCTCAAGGTGAGAAAGGGCAACGCACGGTACCGAAGAGGCTAGCAATGATGGAAGGGTGAGAGTGCGTATAATCCATGGACTCAACATTAGTCATAAAGAACTCACACACTTATTGCAAAAATATACAAGTCATCAAAACCAAGCACTACGCACATGCTCCTAGGGGAATAGATTGGTAGGAAAAGACCATCGCTCGTCCCCGACCGCCACTCATAAGGAGGACAATCAAAGAAACACCTCATGCTTCAAATTTGTCACACATCGGTTACCATACGTGCATGCTACGGGACTTGCAAACCTTAACACAAGTATTTCTCAATTTCACAATTACTCAACTAGCACGACTCTAATATCACCATCTTTATATCTCAAAACAATCATTAAGTATCAAACTTCTCATAGTATTCAATGCACTCTATATGGAAGTTATTATTATACCCGTCTTGGATGCCTATCATATTAGGACTGATTTTATAACCAAAGCAAATTACCATTCTGTTCTAAAAGACTCCCAAAATAATATAAGTGAAGCATGAGAGATCAATTATTTCTATAAAATAAAACCACCACCGTTCTCTAAAAAGATATAGTGAAGCACTAGAGCAAATGACAAACTACTCCAAAAGATATAAGTGAAGATCAATGAGTAGTCGAATAATTATGTAACTATGTGAAGACTCTCTAACATTTAAGAATTTCAGATCTTGGTATTTTATTCAAACAGCAAGCAAAAAAAGAAAATAAAATGACGCTCCAAGAAAAACACATATCATGTGGTGAATAAAAATATAGCTCCAAGTAAAGTTACCGATGAACGAAGACGAAAGAGGGGATGCCTTCCGGGGCATCCCCAAGCTTAGGCTCTTGGTTGTCCTTTAATATGACCTTGGGGTGCCTTGGGCATCCCCAAGGTTAGGCTCTTGCCACTCCTTATTCCATAGTCCATCGAATCTTTACCCAAAACTTGAAAACTTCACAACAGAAAACTCGTAAGCTCCGTCAGTATAAGAAAATAAATCACCACTTAGGTACTGTTGTGAACTCATTCTAAGTTCATATTAGTGTAATATCTACTTTATTCCAACTTCTCTATGTTTCATACCCTCCGATACTACTCATAGATTCATCAAAATAAGTAAACAACACAATGAAAACAGAATATGTCAAAAACAGAACAGTCTGTAGTAATCTGTATCATTCGAATACTTCTGGAACTCCAAAAATTCTGAAATAAATTGGTGGACGTGAGGAATTTTTCTATTAATCATCTTCAAAAATAATCAACCTAAAAGCACTCTCCAGTAAAAAAATGGCAGCTAATCTCGTGAGCGCAAAGTTTCTGTTTTTTACAGCAAGATCACAAAGACTTCACCCAAGTCTCCCCAAAGGTTCTACTTGGCACAAACACTAATTAAAACATAAAACCACATCTAAACAGAGGCTAGATGAATTATTTATTACTAAACAGGAGCAAAAAGCAAAGAACAAAAGTAAAGTTGGGTTGCCTCCCAACAAGCGCTAATGTTTAACGCCCCTAGCTAGGCATGATGATTTCAATGATGCTCACATAAAAGATAAGAATTGAAACATAAAGAGAGCATCATGAAGAATATGACTAGCACATTTAAGTCTAACCCACTTCCTATGCATAGGGATTTTGTGAGCAAATAATTGATGGGAACAAGAATCAACTAGCATAGGAAAGCACAACAAGCATAACTTCAAGATTTTAAGCACATAGAGAGGAAACTTGATATTATTGCAATATGTAGAAGCATATGATCCTCTCTCATAATAATTTTCAGTAGCATCATGAATGAATTCAACCATATAACCAGCACATAAAAGCATTCTTTTCATGATCTACTTGCATAGAAATTTTACTACTCTCCACATAAGCAAATTTATTCTCCTCAATAGTAGTGGGAGGCAAAATAACTATCATGTGAAGCATAATCCAATTGAAAATTAAAATCATGATGACAAGTTTCATGGTTATCTTTATTCTTTATAACATACGTGTCATCACAATAATCATCATAAATAGGAGGCATGCTTTCATCATAATAAATTTGTTCATCAAAACTTGGGGGACTAAACATATCATCTTCATCAAACATAGCATCCCCAAGCTTGTGGCTTTGTATATCATTAGCATCATGGGTATTCAAAGAATTCATACTAACAACATTGCAATCATGATCATCATTCACATATTCTATGCCAAGCATTCTATGTAATTCTTCTTCTAGTACTTGAGCACAATTTTCCTTTCCATCCTTTTCACGAAAGACATTAAAAAGATGAAGCATATGAGGCAACCTTAATTCCATTTTTTGTAGTTTTATTTTATAGACTAAACTAGTGATAAAACAAGAAACTAAAAGATTCGATTGCAAGATCTAAAGATATACCTTCAAGCACTCACCTCCCCGGCAACGGCGCCAGAAATCGCTTGATGTCTACTACACAACCTTCTTCTTGTAGACGTTGTTGGGCCTCCAAGTGCAGAGGTTTGTAGGACAGTAGAAAATTTCCCTCAAGTGGATGACCTAAGGTTTATCAATCCGTGGGAGGCGTAGGATGAAGATTGTCTCTCTCAAACAACCCTGCAACCAAATAACAAAGAGTCTCTTGTGTCCCCAACACACCCAATACAATGGTAAATTGTATAGCTGCACTAGTTCGGCGAAGAGATGGTGATACAAGTGCAATATGGATGGTAGATATAGGTTTTTGTAATCTGAAAATATAAAAACAGCACGGTAACTAATGATAAAAGTGAGCACAAACGGTATTGCAATGCGTTGAAACAAGGCCTAGGGTTCATACTTTCACTAGTGCAAGTTCTCTCAACAATAATAACATAACTGGATCATATAATTATCCCTCAACATGCAACAAAGAGTCACTCCAAAGTCACTAATAGCGGAGAACAGACAAAGAGGTTATTGTAGGGTACGAAACCACCTCAAAGTTATCCTTTCTGATCGATCTATTCAAGAGTCCGTAGTAAAATAACACAAAGCTATTCTTTCCGTTTGATCTATCATAGAGTTCGTACTAGAATAACACATTAAGACACAAATCAACCAAAACCCTAATGTCACCTAGATACTCCAATGTCACCTCAAGTATCCGTGGTATGATTATATGGTATGCATCACACAATCTCAGATTCATCTATTCAACCAACACAAAGAACTTCAAAGAGTGCCCCAAAGTTTCTAGCAGAGAGTCAAGATGAAAACGTGTGCCAACCCCTATGCGTAAGTTCACAAGGTCACTGAACCCGCAAGTTGATCACTAAAACATACATCAAGTAAATCACGTGAATATCCCATTGTCACCACAGATAAGCACATGCAAGACATACATCAAGTGTTCCCAAATCCTTAAAGACTCAATCCGATAAGATAACTTCAAAGGGAAAAGTCAATCCATTACAAGAGAGTAGAGGGGGAGAAACATCATAAGATCCAACTATAATAGCAAAGCTCGCGATACATCAAGATCGTGCCGAATCAACAACACGAGGGGGAGAGATCAAACACATAGCTACTGGTACATACCCTCAGCCCCGAGGGTGAACTACTTCCTCCTCGTCATGGAGAGCGCCGGGATGATGAAGATGGCAACTGGTGAGGGATCCCCCCTCCGACAGGGTGTCGGAACAGGGTCCCGATTGGTTTTTGGTGGCAACAGAGGCTTGCGGCGGCGGAACTCCCGATCTAGGTTATGTTCTGGAAGTTTGGGTATATATAAGAGGTGTTGGCGTCGGGAACAAGTCAGGGGGTCTCCGAGGCGGCTACGAGGTAGGGGCGCTCCCAGGGGGTAGGGCGCGCCCCCCACCCTCGTGGGTGCCTCGGGACTCTTCTGGCCCATCTCCGATACTCCGTGGGCTTCTTCTGGTCCAAAAATAATCTCCGTCAAATTTCAGGTCAATTGGACTCCGTTTGGTTTTCCTTTTCTGCGATACTCAAAAACAAGGAAAAAATAGAAACTAACACTAGGCTCTAGGTAAATAGGTTAGTCCCAAAAATCATATAAAATAGCATATAAATGCATATAAAACATCCTAGATGGATAATATAATAGCATGGAACAATCAAAAATTATAGATATGTTGGAGACGTATCAGTTATTGATGTGTACCTTACTAATGCTCGTAGTAGCGCCTGGGTATTTGATACTGGTTCTATTGCTCATATTTGCAACTCGAAACAGGGGCTACGGATTAAATGAAGATTGGCCAAGGATGAGGTGACGATGCGTATCAGAAATGATTCCAAGGTCGATGTGGTCGTCGTCGGCACGCTACCTCTACATCTACCTTCGGGATTAGTTTTAGACCTGAATCATTGTTATTTGGTGCCAGCGTTGAGCATGAACATTATATCTGGATCTTGTTTGATGCGAGATGGTTATTCATTTAAATCAGAGAATAATGGTTGTTCTATTTATATGAGTAATATGTTTTATGGTCATGCACCCTTGATGAGTGGTCTATTTTTGTTGAATCTCGATCGTAGTGATACACATATTCATAATATTGATGCCAAAAGATGCAAAGTTAATAATGATAGTGCAACTTATTTGTGGCACTGCCGTTTAGGTCATATTGGTGTAAAGCGCATGAAGAAACTCCATGCAGATGGGATTTTGGAATCACTTGATTATGAATGACTTGATGCTTGCGAACCATGCCTGATGGGCAAGATGACTAAGACTCCGTTCTACGGAACAATGGAGCAAGCGACTGACCAATTGGAAATAATACATACTGATGTATGCGGTCCGATGAGTGTTGAGGCTCACGGCGGGTATCGTTATTTTCTGACCTTCACAGATGATTTAAGCAGATATGGGTATATCTACTTAATAAACATAAGTATGAAACATTTGAAAAGTTCAAAGAATTTTAGAGTGAAGTAGAAAATCATCGTAACAAGAAAATAAAATTTCTACGATCTGATCGCAGAGGCGAATATTTGAGTTAGGAGTTTTGTCTTCATTTGAAACAATGTGGAATAGTTTTGCAACTCACACCACCTGGAACACCATGGCATAATGGTGTGTCCGAACATCGTAACCGTACTTTATTAGATATGGTACGATCTATGATGTCTCTTACCGATTTACCACTATCATTTTGGGGTTATTCTTTAGAGACAGCCGCATTCACGTTAAATAGGGCACCATCTAAATACGTTGAGACGACACCATATGAACTGTGATTTGGCAAGAAACCTAAGTTGTCATTTCTTAAAGTTTGGGGTTGCGATGCTTATGTGAAAAAGCTTCAGCCTAATAAGCTCGAACCCAAATCGGAGAAGTGCATCTTCATAGGATACCCAAAAGAAACTGTTGGGTACACCTTCTATCACAGATCCGAAGGCAAGATATTTGTTGCTAAGAATGGATCCTTTCTAGAGAAGGAGTTTCTCTCGAAAGAAGTGAGTGGGAGGAAAGTAGAACTTGATGAGGTAGTTGTACCTTCTCTCGAATTGGAAAGTGGTACATCACAGAAATTGGTTCTAGTGATGCTTACACCAATTAGTGAGGAAACTAATGATGATGATCATGAAACTTCAGATCAAATTACTACCAAACCTCGTAGATCAACCAGAGTATGTTCCGCACCAGAGTGGTACGGAAATCCTGTTCTGGAAGTCATGTTACTAGACCATGACAAACCTACGAACTATGAGGAAGCGATGATGAGCCCAGATTCCGCGAAATGGCTTGAGGCCATGAAATCTGAGATGGGATCCATGTATGAGAACAAAGTATGGACTTTGGTTGACTTGCCCAATGATCGGCAAGCCATAGAAAAAAAAATGGATCTTGAAGAAGAAGACTGACGCTAACGGTAATGTTACTGTCTACAAAGCTCGACTTGTTGTGAAAGGTTTTCGAAAAGTTCAAGGAGTTGACTACAATGAGACCTTCTCACCTGTAGTGATGCTTAAGTCTGTTCGAATCATGTTAGCAATTGCCGCATTTTATGATTATGAAATTTGGCAAATGGATGTCAAAACTGCATTCCTTAATGGATTTCTTAAAGAAGAGTTGTATATGATGCAACCAGAAGGTTTTGTCGATCCTAAAGGTGCTAACATTGGACTGGTGCAAGCCTCTCAGAGTTGGAATATACGCTTTGATAGTGTGATCAAAGCATATGGTTTTATACAGACTTTTGGAGAACCTGTATTTACAAGAAAGTGAGTGGGAGCTCTTTAGCATTTCTAATATTATATGTGGATGACATATTGTTGATTGGAAATGATATAGAATTTCTGGATAGCATAAAAGGATACTTGAATAAGAATTTTTCAATTAAGGACCTCGGTGAAGCTGCTTATATATTTGGCATCAAGATCTATAGAGATAGATCAAGACGCTTAATTGGACTTTCACAAAGCACATACCTTGATAAAGTTTTGAAGAAGTTCAAAATGGATCAGTCAAAGAAAGGGTTCTTGCCTGTGTTACAAGGTGTGAAGTTGAGTCAGACTCAATGCCCGACCACTGCAGAAGATAGAGAGAAAATGAAAGTCATTCCCTATGTCTCAGCCATAGGTTCTATCATTTATGCAATGCTATGTACCAGACCTGATGTGTGCCTTGCTATAAGTTTAGCAAGGAGGTACCAAAGTAATCCAGGAGTGGATCACTGGACAGCAGTCAAGAACATCCTGAAATACCTAAAAAGGACTAAGGATATGTTTATCGTTTATGGAGGTGACAAAGAACTTGTCGTAAATGGGTACGTCGATGCTAGCTTTGACACTGATCTGGATGACTCTAAGTCGCACATCGGATACGTATTTATATTGAATGGTGGAGCTGTCAATTGGTGCAGTTCCAAGCAGAGCATCGTGGCGGGATCTGCGTGTTAAGTGGAGTACATAGCTGCTTCGGAAGCAGCAAATGAAGGAGTCTGGATGAAGGAGTTCATATCCAATCTAGGTGTAATACCTAGTGCATCGGGTCCAATGAAAATCTTTTGTGAAAATACTGGAGCAATTGTCTTAGCAAAGGAATCCAGATTTCACAAGAGAACCAAACACATCAAGAGACGCTTCAACTCCATCCGCTATCAAGTCAAGGAGGGAGACATAGAGATTTGCAAAATACATACAGATCTGAATGTTGTAGACCCGTTGAGTAATCCTCTTCCACGAGCAAAACATGATCAACACCAAGACTCCATGGTTGTTAGAATCATTACAATGTAATCTGGATTATTGACTCTAGTGCAAGTGGGAGACTGAAGGAAATATACCCTAGAGGCAATAATAAAGTTGTTATTTATATTTCCTTATATCATGATAAATGTTTATTATTCATGCTAGAGTTGTATTAACCGAAAACTTGATACATGTGTGAATACATAGACAAAACAGAGTGTCCCTGGTATGTCTCTACTTGACTAGCTCGTTAATCAAAGATGGTTAAGTTTCCTGACCATAGACATGTGTTGTCATTTGATGAACGAGATCACATCATTAGGTGAATGATATGATGGACAAGACCCATCCGTTAGCTTAACATAATGATCATTAAGTTTTATTGCTATTGCTTTCTTCATGACTTATACATATTCCTCTAACTATGAGATTATGCAACTCCCGAATACCGGAGGAACACCTTGTGTGCTATCAAATGTCACAACGTAACTGGGTGATTATAAAGATGCTCTATAGGTGTCTCCGAAGGTGTTTGTTGGGTTGGCATAGATCGAGATTAGGATTTGTCACTCCGAGTATCGGAGAGGTATCTCTAGGCCCTCTCGGTAATGCACATCATGATAAGCCTTGCAAGAAATTTGACTAATGAGTTAGTTACAGGATGATGCATTACGGAACGAGTAAAGAGACTTTCCGGTAACGAGATTGAACCAGGTATGAGGATACCGACGATCGAATCTCGGGCAAGTAACATACCGATGACAAAGGGAATAACGTATGTTCTCATTGCGGTTTGACCGATAAAGATCTTCATAGAATATGTAGGAACCAATATGAGCATCCAGGTTCTGCTATTGGTTATTGACCGGAGATGTGTCTCGGTCATGTCTACATAGTTCTCAAACCCGTAGGGTCCGCACGCTTAACGTTCGATGACGATTTGTATTATGAGTTATGTGTTTTGGTGACCGAAGATTGTTTGGAGTCCCGGATGAGATCATGGACATGATGAGGAGTCTCTAAATGGTCGAAAGGTGAAGATTGATATATTGGATGATGATATTCAGACACCGGAATGGTTCCGGATCGTTTCGGGTATTTTTCGAAGTACCGGGAGGTTACCGGAACCCCCGGGGGAAGTATTGGGCCTGCATGGGCCATAGGGGAGAGAGAGGGGAGCCCGCAAGGGTGGCGCGCACCCCCATCCAAGGGAGTCCGAATTGGACAAGGAGGAGGGGGCGCGGCCCCCTTTCCCTCTCCCTCTCACTCTCCTTTCCCTTTCCCCCTTCGTAAGAAAGGAAGGGGGCCGAATAGGACTTGGAGTCCTATTCGGTTTCCCCCCATGGCGCGCCCCTCTAGGCCGGCGGCCTCCTACCCTCCTCCATTATATACGGGGGCAGGGGGCACCCCATAGCACATCAATTGTTATTAGCCGTGTGCGGTGCCCCCCTCCACACTTTACTCCTCCGGTCATAGCGTCGTAGTGCTTAGGCGAAGCCCTGCGCGGATTACATCACCGTCACCGTCACCACGCCGTCGTGCTGACAAAACTCTCCCTCGACCCTCTGCTAGATCAAGATTTTGAGGGACGTCATCGAGCTGAACGTGTGCTGAACTCGGAGGTGCCGTACATTCGGTACTTGATCGGATCGCGAAGACGTTCAACTACATCAACCGCGTTAAACTAACGCTTCCGCTTTCGGTCTATGAGGGTACGTGGACACACTCTTCCCCTCTCATTGCTTTGCATCTCCTAGATAGATCTTGCGTGATCGTAGGAAATTTTTTGAAATTGCATGCTATGTTCCCCAACATTAATATGCTATTTTATATTATTTTTGGGACTACCCTATTAACCCAGAGCAAAGTGCCAGTTTCTGGGTTTTTTCCTTGTTTTTGACTTCTATAGAAAAGAAATATCAAAATGAGTCCAAATGGAATAAAACGTTACGATGATTTTTCTTGGACCAGAAGACACCTACGTGACTTGGAGAGCGGGCCAGAAGAGTCCCTAGAAGGCCACAAGCCTCTAGGACGCACCCTAGGGGGGCACGCCCTGAGGGCTTGTGGGCCCCTCGGGAGTCCTCCAACCCTAGTTCCACTTCTATATATTCTCAAATATTCCCCGAACATCAGAAGCGTCCACCAAAATACTTTTCCGCCATCGGAAGCCTCTGTTCCCGTGAGATCCCATCTTGGGGCCTATTCTGGCACCCTGCCGAAGGGGGACTCGATCATGGAGGGCCTCTACATCAACCTTGGTGCCCTTCTGATGAAGTGTGAGTAGTTTGCCACAGATCTACGGGTCCATAGCTAGTAGCTAGATGGCTTCTTCTCTCTCTTTGTTCTTCAATTCAATGTTCTCCTCGGTGTTCTTGGAGTTCTACCCAATGTAATACTCTTTTGTCGTGCATTTGTTGAGATCCATTGAATTGTGGATTTATGATCATATTACCTATGAATATTATTTGAGTCTTCTCTGAACTCTTTTATGCATGATTAATATATCTTTGTATTTCTCTTCGAACTATCGGTTTGGTTTCGCCAACTAGATTGGTTTTTCTTGCAATGGGAGATGTGCTTAGTTTTGGGTTCAATCTTGCGGTATCCTCACCCAGTGACATAGTAGGGGTAGCGAGGCATGTATTGTATTGTTGCCATCAAGGATTAAAAGATGGGTTTACATCATATTTCTTGAGTTTATCTCTCTACATCATGTCATCTTACTTAAGGTGTTACTCCATTCTTATGAACTTAATACTCTAAATGCATGCTGGATAGCAGTCGATGTGTGGAGTAATATTTGTAGATGCAGGCAGGAGTCGACCTACTTGTCATGGACGTGATGCCTATATTCATGATCATTGCCTTAGATATCATCATAACTTTGCGCTTTTCTATCAATTGCTCAACAGTAACTTGTTTACCCACCGTATGTTTTTTTCAAGAGAGAAGCCTCTAGTGAAACCTATGGCCCCCGGGTCTATTTTTCATAATATATTTTCAGATCTATAAACCAAAAAACACTAAAATACCTTGCTACAATTTATTTATATTTACTTTAGTTTGCTCTTTTATTTATCTTTTATACCTATCTCTATTAGATCTCACTCCTGTTCCTGACTGTGAAGGGATTGACAACCCCTTTTTCGCATTGTGTGCAAGTGTTTGCTAGTTTGTGCAGGTGCATATATTGGAGACTTGCTTGTGCCTCCTACTGGATTGATACCTTGGTTCTTAACTAAGGGAAATACTTATCTCTACTTTGCTGCATCACCCTTTCCTCTTCAAGGGAAAAATCAATGCAAGCTCAAGAAGTAGCAGGGTACCCGGAAGTACCCTTGCCTCCGTCATCATCATCTTCATCCTTGTCTCCAGAGGAATCTTGCGGCATCTCTTGCTTCAGGAGTCGGCACTCTTGAGTGGTGTACTTGGGCAAAATCAAATAGCCCTCATCGTCTTTCTTCGTATGGATCTGACAGGGTTGGTCGAGGATGTCACTCTTCATGGCGACTTGCTTCTTCCCCTTCCAATTTTTCTTTTGCTTTTGGGAGCCCTTGTTTTTGCCTTGGCCGGCCAGAGCCGCAGCCTCGGCGCTCCCTCCAGCATCGCCTTCCACTTGTGTTTCTTGCCCTTGTTATCCGACTGATGAGCATCGCCTGCTCAGCTTTTGCCGCTCCTCAGTCGGTCTTCCTCTTCACTGTTGGCGTACCGGTTGGCTATCTCCATAGCCTCACTGAGAGTCAAGGTCTCAGTTCGGCCGAACTTCATGTTCAGCTCCCGGTATCTCAGACCGGCCTTGAAGGTGCAGATTGCCTGGTGCTCGGTGACGTTCTCCGCCGTATTGTGTAGGTGGTCCACCGCTGAATGAACTCACGGAGAGTCTCATTCTGCTTCTGCATGCAGTGCTGCAGCTCGGCTAGGCCACCCGGTCTCATGTAAGTGCCTTGAAAAGTCTTGACGAATACTCTCGCCAAGTCGTCCCAACAGAATAAGCTACCTGGCGGGAGTTGTGTAAGCCAGGACCGAGCGGAGCCTTCTAGCATCAGCGACAAATGCTTAATGTCCACATTGTCGTTGCCGCCGTCGATCTGGACTGCCACTCGGTAATCTTCCAGCCATATCTCAGGCTTCGACTCACTGGTGAATTTGCTGATTCCCATGGCCAACCTGAAGTTTTTGGGTATCTCAGCTGCTCGTATGTAACGGCTGAAGCACTCGGGACATGGGGGTACGGAACCACTCGGTACATCATGATCTTGGCCTTCCCGCAGGGCCCAACCTCTGTCGACCAGGTTCTGAGCGAGAACGGATCATGCGTTGAACAGCGGGTCTCGAGTATCTCTCGAGGGACGAGTAGGACTCGACCTGCGGTCATCGTCGTGTGTCCGCCAGTCGTCGTAGGGCTGGCGCCCGTACGCATCATCTCATGGTGGTGGCATCAGGGCGCGATCGTAGTCGTCGTTATGCCGGGGCAACGCAACTCGATCGCGCTTCCGATATTCATGACGATCTATGGAGGAGGAAGTGGCTCGGCGCCTGCCTGAGCCGAGTGGTCTATGAGCCGACTGAATGGTCTCCGCGCGCACGTATGCGCTATGGATCCGGTCTCTGGATCGGGACACCGCCGCATTATGCGACAGTGTTGTCTTGAGGAGCGTCTGGATGTGCCGAATCCCTTCACCGGCTGAAGAGCTAGAGGGCTGGATGGAATCTGCTATCCGAGTGGTGTCTGCTAGATTTTGTAGTGGAGTACTAAGGACTTGATACTTACAAGGCTGGTAACTCAAGTAGAGCCGACGCTTGTGCCAACTGGAACTGGGCTGATGGCGCTCGCATTTGTCCAGCTCCCTCTGAAGCCGTTTGAGGCGAACGTGCCCGGCCAAGGTAGCAAGGCGGGTCGATTCCATGGCCAATGCCTCGGGTGTCGTCCCCGTGATGGGCGTGTTGACAAGTTGGTCGTTCCCATGACGGAGCTCGTCCCGCTGCTCCCGGGTGAGAGCTTGGGGCATGTACGGTTCATGGCACGCGGCACGGCCCTTAGTGCTGTCGTATGATGCCCCTGCGCAGCCGCTCTGAGCCTCCGTGCACCCAGGGGGCATGTGGCGCTCGGAGTTGTCCGCCATGAGAATTTCGGCGGTCGACTCGATGCTTTCGCATTCGGACACCTCAGAGGAATCACCGAGTGACCCACTGCAGAGGGCGGGCTCGTCAAACTTGGGGGCCTCCACATGTTCAGCTGCAGCCTGGGTGGCCACAGCATGCTTGATCCAGAGTTGTAGCCACGAGCGCCTGGAACGCTTGCCGCGACGCGCGATGGTACGGCGAGTGGCCACTCAGTACGGAGCCGAGGTCTGTCGGAGAAAGACTCCGTTGGTCGATGCGCGGAAATGCGTCGCATGTTGGGGAACGTAGCAGAAATTCAAAATTTTCTACGCATCACCAAGATCAATCTATGGAGTTTACTAGCAACGAGAGGGAAGGAGTGCATCTACATACCCTTGTAGATCGCGAGAAGAAGCGTTCAAGAGAACGGGGTTGATGGAGTTGTACTCGTCGTGATCCAAATCACCGATGATCCTAGCGCCGAACGGACGGCACCTCCATGTTCAACACACGTATGGAGCAGCGACGTCTCCTCCTTCTTGATCCAGCAAGGGGGGAGGAGAGATTGATGGAGATCCAGCAGCACGACGGCGTGGTGGTGGAAGTAGCGGGATTCCAACAGGGCTTCGCCAAGCGCTGCGGGAGGAGGGAGATGTGTCACGGGAGGGAGAGGGAGGCGCCAGGGCTTGGGGTTTGCTGCCCTCCCTTCCCCCCACTATATATAGGGCCAAGGGAGAGGGGGCGCAGCCTTGGCCCTTCCTCCAAGGAAGGGTGCGGCCAGGGAGGAGTCCATCCTCCCCAAGGCACCTAGGAGGTGCCTTCCCCCTTTAGGACTCTCCCTTTATCTTATCTCTTGGCGCATGGGCCTCTTGGGGCTGGTTCCCTTGGCCCATATAGTCCAAGGCGCACACCCCACAGCCCATGTGCCCCCCCCGGGGCATGTGGACCCCTTGGTGGACCCCCGGACCCCTTTCGGCACTCCCGGTACAATACCGATAATGCGCGAAACTTTTCCGGCGACCAAAACAAGACTTCCCATATATAAATCTTTACCTCCGGACCATTCCGGAACTCCTCGTGACGTCCGGGATCTCATCCGGGACTCCGAACAACTTTCGGGTTACCGCATACTAATATCTCTACAACCCTAGCGTCACCGAACCTTAAGTGTGTAGACCCTACGGGTTCGGGAGACACGCAGACATGACCGAGACGACTCTCCGGTCAATAACCAACAGCGGGATCTGGATACCCATGTTGGCTCCCACATGCTCCTCGATGATCTCATCGGATGAACCACGATGTCGAGGATTCAATCAATCCCGTATACAATTCCCTTTGTCTACTGGTATAATACTTGCCCGAGATTCGATCGTCGGTATCCCGATACCTTGTTCAATCTCGTTACCGGCAAGTCTCTTTACTCGTTCCGTAACACATCATCCCGTGATCAACTCCTTGGTCACATTGTGCACATTATGATGATGTCCTACCGAGTGGGCCCAAAGATACCTCTCCGTTTACATAGAGTGACAAATCCCAGTCTCGATTCGTGCCAACCCAACAGACACTTTCGGAGATACCTGTAGTGCACCTTTATAGCCACCCAGTTACGTTGTGACGTTTGGTACACCCAAAGCATTCCTACGGTATCCGGGAGTTGCACAATCTCATGGTCTAAGGAAATGATACTTGACATTAGAAAAGCTCTTAGCAAACGAACTACACGATCTTGTGCTAGGCTTAGGATTGGGTCTTGTCCATCACATCATTCTCCTAATGATGTGATCCCGTTATCAACGACATCCAATGTCCATGGTCAGGAAACCGTAACCATCTATTGATCAACGAGCTAGTCAACTAGAGGCTTACTAGGGACATGGTGTTGTCTATGTATCCACACATGTATCTGAGTTTCCTATCAATACAATTCTAGCATGGATAATAAACGATTATCATGAACAAGGAAATATAATAATAACCAATTTATTATTGCCTCTAGGGCATATTTCCAACAGTCTCCCACTTGCACTAGAGTCAATAATCTAGTTCACATCACCATGTGATTAACACTCACAGGTCACATCACCATGTGACTAACATCCAAAGAGTTTACTAGAGTCAACAATCTAGTTCACATCACTATGTGATTAACACTCAATGAGTTCTGGTTTGATCATGTTATGCTTGTGAGAGAGGTTATTAGTCAACGGGTCTGAACCTTTCAGATCCGTGTGTGCTTTACGAATATCTATGTCATCTTGTGGATGCTACCACGCGCTACTTGGAGCCATTTCAAATAACTGCTCTACTATACGAATCCGGTTTACTACTCAGAGTCATCCGGATTAGTGTCAAAGTTCGCATCGACGTAACCCTTTACGACGAACTCCTTTTCACCTCCATAATCGAGAAAATTCCTTAGTCCACTAGATACTAAGGATAAGTTCGACCGTTGTCATGTGATCCATTCCCGAATCACTATTGTACCCCTTGACCAACTCATGGCAAGGCACACTTCATGTGCGGTACATAGCATAGCATACTGTAGAGCCTACGTCTAAAGCATAGGGGACGACCTTCGTCCTTTCTCTCTCTTCTGCTGTGGTCAGGTCTTGAGTCTTACTCAATACTCACAACTTGTAACACAGCCAAGAACTCCTTCTTTGCTGATCTATTTTGAACTCTTTCAAAATCATGTCAAGGTGTGCGTTCTTTGAAAGTATCATCAGGCGTCTTGATCTATCTCTATAGATCTTGATGCCCAATATGTAAGCAGCTTTATCCAGATCTTCCCTTGAAAAACTCCTTTCAAACAACCCTTTATGCTTTCCAAAAATTCTACATCATTTCAGATCAACAATATGTCATTCACATATACTTATCAGAAATGTTGTAGCGCTCCCACTCACTTTATTGTAAATACAAGTTTCTAACAAACTTTGTATAAACCCAAAAACTTTGATCACTCCATCAAAGCGTATATTCTGACTCCGAGATGCTTGCTCTAGTCCATGGAAGGATCGCTGGAGCTAGCATACCTTTTAGCATCCTTAGGATCGACAAAACCTTTCTGATTGTATCACATACAACCTTTCCTTACGAAAACTAGTAAGGAAACTTGTTTTGACATCCATCTGCCAGATTTCATAAATGCAGCTAATGCTAACATGATTCCGACGGACTTAAGCATCGCTACGGATGAGAAAATCTCATCGTAGTCAACTCCTTGAACTTGTGAAAATTCTCTTTGCCACAAGTCGAGCTTCATAGACGGTAACATTACCGTCCATGTCCGTCTTCTTCTTAAAGATCCATTTATCTCAATGGCTTGCCGATCATCGGGCAAGTTCACCAAAGTCCATGCTTTGTTCTGATACATGGATCCTATCTCGGATTTCATGGCTTTTAACCATTTGTCAGAATATGGGCCCACCATCGCTTCTCCATAGCTCGTAGGTTCAGTATTGTCTAACAACATGATATCTAAGACAGGATTACCGTACCACTCAGGAGTAGTACATATCCTTGTCGACCTACGAGGTTTGGTAGTGACTTGATCCGAAGTTTCATGATCACTATCATAAGCTTCCACTTCAATTGGTGTAGGTGCCACAGGAACAACTTCCTGTGCCCTGCTACACACTAGTTGAAATGACGGTTCAATAACCTTATCAAGTCTCCACCATCCTCCCACTCAATTCTTTTCGAGAGAAACTTTTCCTCGAGAAAGGACTCGTTTCTAGAAGCAATTACTTTTGCTTCCAGATCTGAAATAGGAGGTATACCCAACTGTTTTGGGTATTCTATGAAGATGCATTTATCCGCTTTGGGTTCGAGCTTATCAGCCTAAAACTTTTTCACATAAGCATCGCAGCCCCAAACTTTTAAGAAACGACAACTTAGGTTTCTCTAAACGGTGTCGTCTCAACGGAATTGCGTGGTGCCCCTTTTAAAGTGAATGCGGTTGTCTCTAATGCCTAACCCATAAACGATAGTGGTAATTCGATAAGAGACATCATGGTATGCACCATATCCCATAGGGTGCAGTTATGATGTTCGGACACACCATCACACTATGGTGTTCCAGGCAGTATTAATTGTGAAACACTTTCCACAATGTCTTAATTGTGTGCCAAACTCGTAACTCAGATATCTCTATGATCATATCATAGACATTTTATCCTCTTGTCATGACGATCTTCAACTTCACTCTGAAATTACTTGAACCTTTCAATAATTCAGACTTGTGTTTCATCAAGTAAATATTCTCAGCATCTACTCAAATCATCTGTCAAGTAAGAACATATCGATATCCACTGCGTGCCTCAGCACTCATTGGACTGCACACATCAAATGTATTTCTTCCAACAAGTTGCTTTCTTGTTCCATCTTACTGAAAACGAGGCCTTTCAGTCATCTTGCCCATGTGGTATGATTTGCATGTCTCAAGTGATTCAAAATCAAGTGAGTCCAAACGATCCATCTGCATGGAGTTTCTTCATGCATATATACCAATAGACATGGTTCGCATGTCTCAATCTTTTCAAAAACGAGTGAGTCCAAAGATCCATCTACATGGAGCTTCTTCATGCGTTCTATACCAATATGACTCAAATGGCAGTGCCACAAGTATGTGGTACTATCATTACTATTTTATATCTTTTGGCACGAACATGTGTATCACTGTGATCGAGATTCATTTTAGGTGCAAGACCATTGAAGGTATTATTCAAATAAACAGAGTAACCATTATTCTCCTTAAATGAATAACCGTATTGCGATAAACATAATCCAATCATGTTTATGCTCAACCAAATAACAATTATTTAGGTTTAACACCAATCTCAATGGTAGAGGGAGCATGCGATGCTTGATCACATCAACCTTGGAAACACTTCCAACACATATCGTCATCTCACCTTTAGCTAGTCTCCGTTTATTCCGCGGCTTTTATTTCGAGTTACTAACACTTAGCAACCGAACCGGTATCTAATACCCTGGTGCTGCTAGGAGTACTAGTAAAGTACACATTCATATAATGTATATCCAATATACTTCTGTCGACCTTGCCTGCCTTCTCATCTACCAAGTATCTAGGGTAGTTCTGCTTCAGTGACCGTTCCCCTCATTACAGAAGCACTTAGTCTCGGGTTTGGGTTCAACCTTGGGATTCTTCACTAGAGCAGCAAATGATTTTCTGTTTCATGAAGTATCCCTTTTGCCCTTGCCCTTCTAGAAACTAGTGGTTTTACTAACCATCAACAATTGATGCTCCTTCTTGATTTCTACTTTCGCAGTGTCAAACATCGCGAGTTACTCAAGGATCATCATATCTATCCCTGGTATGTTATAGTTCATCACGAAGCTCTAATAGCTTGGTGGCAGTGACTATGGAGAACCATCACTATCTTATCTGGAAGATTAACTCCCACTCGATTCAAGTGATTGTAGTACTCAGACAATCTGAGCACATGCTCAACGATTGAGCTTTTCTCCCTTATTATGCAGGCTTAAGAAACTTGTCAGAGGTCTCATACCTCTTAACGTGGGCACTAGTCTGAAATCTCAATTTCAGTCTTCGGAACATCTCATATGTTCTGCGACGTTTCAAAAACGTCTTTGGTGCCACAATTCTAAACCATTAGCATTACGCACTGAACTATCACGTAGTCATCAAAACGTGTATGTCAGATGTTTTGCAACATCTACAGACGACGCTGAGGTTCAGCACACCGAGCGGTGCATTAAGGACATAAGCCTTCTGTGCAGCAATGAGGACAATCCTCAGTTTACGGAACCAGTCCGCATAATTGCTACTATCAACTTTCAACTAAATTTTCTCTAGGAACATATCTTAAACAGTAGAACTAAAGCGTAAGCTATGACATAATTTGCAAAGTCCTTTAGACTATGTTCATGATAATGAAGTTCATCTGATTATTTAATAAACTCCCACTCAGATAGACATCCCTCTAGTCATCCAAGTGATACATGATCCGAGTCAAACTAGGCCGTGTCCGATCAGCACGTGAGACAGACTAGTCATCATCGGTGAACATCTCCATGTTGATCGTATCTACTATACGACTCATGTTCGAACTTTCGGTCTCTTGTGTTCCGAGGCCATGTCTGTACATGCTAGGCTTGTCAAGTCAACCTAAGTGTTTTGCATGTGTTCCGAGGCCATGTCTATACATGCTAGGCTCGTCAACACTCGTTGTATGCGAACGTTAGAATCTATCACACCCGATCATCACATGGTGCTTCGAAACAACGAACCTTCGCAACGGTGCACAGTTAGGGGGAACACGTCTCTTGAAATTTTAGTGAGGGATCATCTTATTTATGCTACCGTCGTTCTAAGCAAATAAGATGTAAACATGATAAACATCACATGCAAATCATAAAGTGACGTGATATGGCCAATATCATCTTGCGCCTTTTGATCTCCATCTTCGAGGCGCGGCATGATCACCTTCGTCACCGGCATGACACCATGATCTCCATCATCATGATCTCCATCATCGTGTCTTCATGAAGTTGTCTCGCCAACTATTACTTCTACTACTATGGCTAACGGTTAGCAATAAAGTAAAGTAATTACATGGCGTTTTCATTGACACGCAGGTCATACAATAAATTAAGACAACTCCTATGGCTCCTGCCGGTTGTCATACTCATCGACATGCAAGTCGTGATTCCTATTACAAGAACATGATCAATCTCATACATCACATATATCATTCATCACATCCTTTTGGCCATATCACACACATAGCATACCCTGCAAAAACAAGTTAGACGTCCTCTAATTGTTGTTGCATGTTTTACGTGGCTGCTATGGGTTTCTAGCAAGAACGTTTCTTACCTACGCAAAAGCCACAACGTGATATGCCAATTTCTATTTACCCTTCATAAGGACCCTTTTCATCGAATCCGATCCGACTAAAGTGGGAGAGACAGACACCCGCTAGCCACCTTATGCAACTAGTGCATGTCAGTCGGTGGAACCTGTCTCACGTAAGAGTACGTGTAAGGTCGGTCCGGGCCGCTTCATCCCACGATGCCACCGAATCAAGATAAGACTAGTAACGGCAAGTAAATTGACAAAATCGACGCCCACAACTACTTTGTGTTCTACTCGTGCATAGAAACTACGCATAGACCTAGCTCATGATGCCACTGTTGGGGAACGTAGCAGAAATTCAAAATTTTCTACGCATCACCAAGATCAATCTATGGAGTTTACTAGCAACGAGAGGGAAGGAGTGCATCTACATACCCTTGTAGATCGCGAGCAGAAGCGTTCAAGAGAACGGGGTTGATGGAGTCGTACTCGTCGTGATCCAAATCACCGATGATCCTAGCGCCGAACGGACGGCACCTCCGCGTTCAACACACGTACGGAGCAGCGACGTCTCCTCCTTCTTGATCTAGCAAGGGGGGAGGAGAGATTGATGGAGATCCAGCAGCACGACGGCGTGGTGGTGGAAGTAGCGGGATTCCAACAGGGCTTCGCCAAGCGCTGCGGGAGGAGGGAGATGTGTCACGGGAGGGAGAGGGAGGCGCCAGGGCTTGGGGTTTGCTGCCCTCCCTTCCCCCCACTATATAAGGGCCAAGGGAGAGGGGGGCGCAGCCTTGGCCCTTCCTCCAAGGAAGGGTGCGGCCAGGGAGGAGTCCATCCTCCCCAAGGCACCTAGGAGGTGCCTTCCCCCTTTAGGACTCTCCCTTTATCTTATCTCTTGGCGCATGGGCCTCTTGGGGCTGGTTCCCTTGGCCCATATAGGCCAAGGCGCACACCCCACAGCCCATGTGCCCCCCCCCCCCCGGGGCATGTGGACCCCTTGGTGGACCCCCGGACCCCTTTCGGCACTCCCGGTACAATACCGATAATGCGCGAAACTTTTCCGGCGACCAAAACAAGACTTCCCATATATAAATCTTTACCTCCGGACCATTCCGGAACTCCTCGTGACGTCCGGGATCTCATCCGGGACTCCGAACAACTTTCGGGTTACCGCATACTAATATCTCTACAACCCTAGCGTCACCGAACCTTAAGTGTGTAGACCCTACGGGTTCGGGAGACGCGCAGACATGACCGAGACGACTCTCCGGTCAATAACCAACAGTGGGATCTGGATACCCATGTTGGCTCCCACATGCTCCTCGATGATCTCATCGGATGAACCACGATGTCGAGGATTCAATCAATCCCGTATACAATTCCCTTTGTCTACCGGTATAATACTTGCCCGAGATTCGATCGTCGGTATCCCGATACCTTGTTCAATCTCGTTACCGGCAAGTCTCTTTACTCGTTCCGTAACACATCATCCCGTGATCAACTCCTTGGTCACATTGTGCACATTATGATGATGTCCTACCGAGTGGTCCCAGACATACCTCTCCGTTTACATAGAGTGACAAATCCCAGTCTCGATTCGTGCCAACCCAACAGACACTTTCGGAGATACCTGTAGTGCACCTTTATAGCCACCCAGTTACGTTGTGACGTTTGGTACACCCAAAGCATTCCTACGGTATCCGGGAGTTGCACAATCTCATGGTCTAAGGAAATGATACTTGACATTAGAAAAGCTCTTAGCAAACGAACTACACGATCTTGTGCTAGGCTTAGGATTGGGTCTTGTCCATCACATCATTCTCCTAATGATGTGATCCCGTTATCAACGACATCCAATGTCCATGGTCAGGAAACCGTAACCATCTATTGATCAACGAGCTAGTCAACTAGAGGCTTACTAGGGACATGGTGTTGTCTATGTATCCACACATGTATCTGAGTTTCCTATCAATACAATTCTAGCATGGATAATAAACGATTATCATGAACAAGGAAATATAATAATAACCAATTTATTATTGCTTCTAGGGCATATTTCCAATATCGCACTGCGGACAGGCAATGCCTCCACTTCCAGCGGGGCCTCGCGAAACCACGCTGAGTCGTCGGGGATGAAGAAGAGTGCCCCAAAGTGGATTTTGCCGCCGACTAACATGATGATGAAGAAAACCACCTGCGCCGTGAAACTTTTCTAGATGCCTAGCCTGTGACGCCCGGAAAATCAAGTGATAGTAATCCCCTGCTAATGATGCCACGTCATCACATTACTGTTGCTAATCCTCACTTGATCCAAATCACTGTTTGTGTTCAAACTTTAAATTCAAAGTCAAAAATTCAAATTTTCCAAACATGAAAACTAAAATGTTGAAAGTGTGGCAAATAATCCCTGGATATTTGTCATGTTGGAACCAACCTTTTTTGGATTCCCAAAGTGCCCCTGGAAATTATTTAGTGGTCCAGCAGCATTTGAAAATTGGCCTTCTCTATTTCTAAAAATTGTTAGACAACTCCTTTTGGCCTCAAACTTTTTGTGACTCCTATAAATAATGTGCTTGATTTAAGTGACAAGTCTCATATCTAATAAAACTCATTTAGTCTTACATTTAAATAGAAATAGTAGCCAAATAGAAAACAGAAAATAAATAATAAAAAATAGATAAAGAGAAAAGAGGAACCCTTCCCCCTGGGTGTAACGCCCCGAGACCAACGCTTCAGAAGCCTTCAATGTTCTTCGTTGCCGTCGTGTGTTTTATTTTGTTTGTTGCATTTCATCATGTCATCATGAGCATTGCATTCTCATGTTTTCATAAAACTTGCATCCGCTAGTAGTTGCCGCTTCTTCCGTGTCTCGGTTGACCTTCTCTCAGATCAACCAGACCGCTCTCTTCTCTCTCTTTTCTGAGCTCATCAAATCCCTTGTTCTTCGTTTTCCCTCATGTCTAAACCGGAGTCTCTCTGTACAATACTCAAACCCCTCGCATGCGTGTCCGAAACTTCTCTGAACCCGACCCGGGCAGTCATGACCGTTGGATTCGGATCATCCCCAAACATCTATAAGACATCTCTGTTTTATTATTTGGACTTCCTACCTATTTTTTCCCAACCGTCCGATTATGATCGTAGGGACGAGCTAGCCCCTACCCAAAAATCAACCTACTATTTATAATCAGCCTAAACCCTAGGGAGCCTGTTCGGTCGCGCCGCCGCCGCCTCCCACCTCAGGATCCCTCCAAATACCATCTGCCCAATCCTCTCGCGCAGCCACTTCCAGCCAACCAACCCGTGCAGCCCCCACCGTCGATCTGGACCGTCCGATCCAGAACGAATGGCCCTCATCGTCCCAGTTCATCCCACCGAGGCCTGGATCCAACTGCCCCGCAAGGCCCGAGCGCCTCGTTCCCTCCTCCCGTGCCTCGATCCGGTATGGATCGGAAGCAGCACCGCCCTGCGCCAGCCTCCGGAGCGTCGTCCGCCCCGGCAACCTCGACGTCGAGCTCCAGTAGGAACTGATTCACGCGCCCCTATGCCCGCGAGCGTCTGAGGCTGCGCCCTCCTCCTCGTCCAGCCCCTCCACCTCGTCGACCAGCAGATGAGCCCCGTCGCGCCCTCTCCTTCCCCTGTTTTCCTCCTCTCTGTATCTCATCTCTCTCTCCCGTTCTCTCTGTATCAGGATGCAACCACCAAGAACCGCTCGTCCACCTCGGGTCCTCCCAGATCGGGACCGTCCTGGCCTTCCCCGCACCTCCTGACACCCAGCGCCGCTCGCCTCCGTCCGCCAAGCCTCTGCGCCGCCGTGCCTTCTTCCTCTGCTTTTGCATCGAGCAGGAGGAGGACGCCCCTGCCTCTCCCTCGAGTCGTTCGAGCAGCAGGAGCCCGCTCGTCCCGAGCGTTGATCGCGCCTCTAGCGGTCTCCAAGGCCCAGCGCCCCTTCCAGCCTCCCTATCCACCGAACCGGGCCGAAGCCCATGGGTGAGGCCACACCCCAGCGCCCATCTGTTTTTTTCCGCCGATTGGGCCAACCAGATTCAGCCCGTTGTGTATTTTTTTCATGCTGCTACGATTTAGCTATTTTTCCAGAGAGTGCCGTTTTACAGAAAAACCCTCCATGTTCATGCATATAATAACTTCATAACCGTGCATCATATGTAAATAATTTATATATGAAAAATGCTTAGTTTTTCATCTAGTTTCATAATCTGCCACTCTCATCCATGTTTAAAATGTTTAAACTTGTTGTTTGTTTAATTTTGCATAAATGCCATGCTAAAATCATTTATTTCATAACTAAATAACTGTATCTCGGTTTTAAATAAACTTAATATGTAAATGGGGTGGAAAATGCATAGATTAACTTGTTGCACTTTATTTTCCTGTTTAACAACAATAAAATATGGTTTAGGGCAGAACAGTACCAAATTCATAATATGCATATGGGGATTTTCCGGAATTGTTGTTTCTTATTTCCGGCCTCATTTAAACTTGCCTAAATAGTTAGTTTAATTATGCTTCACCTCTTGCCATGTTAACCAACATTTAATCTTGTCTTGTTCCTAAACGAGAGCAAACTAAATAACTTGAATGTGGTGTTTCGTCAATACGCAAGTCGTTGCATATTGAGCCCCACTTAATTTGTAGTATTGTTTGTGCACCTTGCCATGCCATGCCTCATTAAACTGGACATGCATCATACTTGATTGTGCATCATGCCATGTTTATGTGATGATTGTTTACTATGTTGTTTGTTTCTTTCTGGGTTGCTTCTCTCGTTAGCTTCGGTTTCGTTCCGGAGTTGTGAGGATTCGTTCGACTATGTCTGTTTGTCTTCTTCATGGACTCGTTCTTCTTCCTTGCGGGATCTCAGGCAAGATGACCATACCCTCGAAATCACTTCTATCTTTGCTTGCTAGTTGTTCGCTCTATTGCTATGCCGCGCTACCTACCACTTGCTATATCATGCCTCCCATATTGCCATGTCAAGCCTCTAACCCACCTTTCCTAGCAAACCATTGTTTGGCTATGTTACCGCTTTTGCTCAGCCCCTCTTATAGCGTTGCTAGTTGCAGGTGAAGATGAAGTTTGTTCCATGTTGGAACATGGATATGTTGGGATATCACAATATCTCTTATTTACTTAATGCATCTATATACTTGGTAAAGGGTGGAAGGCTCGGCCTTATGCCTGGTGTTTTGTTCCACTCTGGCCACCCTAGTTTCCGTCATACCGGTGTTATGTTCCTTGATTTTGCGTTCCTTACGCGGTTGGGTGATTTATGGGACCCCCTTGACAGTTCGCTTTGAATAAAACTCCTCCAGCAAGGCCCAACCTTGGTTTTAACATTTTCCACCTAAGCCTTTGTAACGCCCACGATGCGGCTATATCTCCCACGTGTCGAGGCACGACTTAGAGGCATAACCGCATAGTGGTTTTGTCGCAAGAAGGGTCATCTTCACACAATCCCATGTAATGAACAAGAATGGGATAAAGAGTTGGCTTACAATCGCCACTTCACACAATACATCCAAAATACATACATATAGACCGACTACGGCCAAAATCTAGATGAAAATAAGACAACCCCAAATGCTAGATCCCCGATCGTCCCAACTGGGCTCCACTACTGATCATCAGGAAAAGACACATAGTAACGACCACGCTCCTCATCGAACTCCCACTTGAGATCGACCCCATCATCTACACTGGCATCGTCGGCACCTGCAACTGTTTTGGTAGAATCTGTGAGTCACGAGGACTCAGCAATATCACACCCGCGACATCAAGACTATTTAAGCTTATAGGAAAAGGATGGTGTAATGAGGTGGAGCTGCAGCGGCAAAAGCATATATGGTGGCTACCATACGCAAAGAGAGCGAGAAGAGAAGCAACGGAACGGACGTCATCTAGCAATGACCAAGAAGTGATCCTGAACTCCTACTTACGTCATACATAACTCAGACCATGTTCACTTCCCGGGCTCCGCCGAGAAGAGACCATCACGGCTACACACGCAGTTGATGTATTTTAATTGGGTCAAGTGACAAGTTCTCTACAACCGGACATTAACAAATTCCCATCTGCCTCATAACCGCGGGCACGGCTTTCGAAAGATAAATACCCTGCAGGGGTGTCCCAACTTAGCCCATCATAAGCTCTCACGGTCACGAAGGATAAACCTTCTCCCGGAAAGGCCCGATCAGTCTCGGAATCCCGGTTTACAAGACATCTCGACAATGGTAAAACAAAACCAGCAAAGCCGCCCGAATGTGCCGACAAATCCCGATAGGAGCTGCACATATCTCGTTCTCAGGGCACACCAGATAAGTCAAGCTACGAGTAAAACCAGACCTCGAGTTTCCCCGAGGTGGCCCCGCAGGCTGCTCGGTTCGGACCAACACTCGAAGGAGCACTGGCCCGGGGGGGTTAAAATAAAGATGACCCTCGGGCTCGCGAAAACCCGGGGGAAAAGGCTTAGGCGGCAAATGGTAAAACCAAAGTTGGGCCTTGCTGGAGGAGTTTTATTCAAGGCAAACTGTCAAGGGGGTCCCATAAATCACCCGACCGCGTAAGGAACGCAAACTCAAGGAACATAATACCGGTATAACGGTAACTAGGGCGGCAAGAGCGGAACAAAACACCAGGCATAAGGCCGAGCCTTCCACCCTTTACCAAATATATAGATGCATTAATTAAATAAGAGATATTGTGATATCCCAACATATCCATGTTCCAACATGGAACCAACTTCAACTCACCTGCAACTAGCAACGCTATAAGAAGGGCTGAGCAAAAGCGGTAACTTAGCCAAACAACGGTTTGCTAGAAAAGGATGGTTAGAGGCTGACATGGCAAAATGGGAGACATGATATAGCAAGTGATAGGTAGCGCAGCATGGCAATAGAACGAACAACTAGCAAAGCAAAGATAGAAGTGATTTCGAGGGGTGGTCATCTTCCCTGCAAGGTTCTCAGAGTTGTCGAAAGCTTGATCCTCGTAAGCGTTCTCAACAGGTTCCTCGTTCACGAACTCGTCTCCCAACTCTACCCGGACAAGAACACAAACAAACGGAACCACAATCAACCACAAGAAATGCACAAGCAACATGATGCAAAACATGTATGATATGCAAGATATGATATGCGATGCATATGCGTGCTCCGGAAGGAAAATGGTGAACAAGGCAGTAACTTGGCAAACCAAGCATGCCACAGGAAAGATGAGATGATTTCGGTCGAAATCGATATAAAGATCACCGGAAACGGATGCACGGTTGCAAATGGCAAGCAAAACAAGAATGACACGAATCTGTGATTGACAGCATGATAGCACTTAAAATGCAACAAGCAACAATGCTACAGCACTCCAACATAGCAACAGAGCATATGGCAGTAATCTACAGGAGATGCTTGACAAAAGATGAACACTGACCTACGGCTAGTTCACAACATAACAAGCTCAAACAAGCATGGCAAAAGTGCAAAAGATAACAGGTTTACAGACTTAGTGAAATGACTGGACATGGCAGAAACAGCATCAGGTAGCAATGTTCAGAGTACGAAATCAACATGCTACAGGAACTTAACATAGCAAAACAAGGCATCGCAGTGTTCTACTAAATGCATATGACAAAAGTCCCTTACTGACCATAAGCCAAAAAGGACCAGAAGATATGATGGCAAGCATGTAAACATAGCAAGTTTCGTTATCAGGTTTCAGACTTGGCAGAAAACAGAGCATGGCAGAAACAATAATATGAGGGCATGTTGGTGAGCTTGATGCACTCACCACAAGGCAATGCATGACAAAACAAGCATACCTACAGCAAGATGGCATGTTTATGAAGCTAACCATGGCAAGAGCAAGTATATAGCATCCATGGATCAACTACAATAAGCTTGGCAAAAATGAATATCATGTTAAGAATCTGCCAGAAATATTTTATAGCAAAAGTAGAGCAAGATTGAGTCATGCTATGGCACTCCATAATTGAAAACAAGGGCAGGAATGGATCAATTACAACTATATCTACAAAACATCCTTACTGAATATCTCCAAAATATGCATGGATCTCTCTGTAGCATCAAGATTACTTGGCAACAAAATAACAGCAGACAAGGACTTAGAGAAATCACTAAGTCCCTGAAATCAGAAACATTACGGGGCCTAGTTTGCATGCTTGTGCTAGTCACTACAGAGACCACAAAAATACATGGCATACACCACTGGAACGATGGCATGGCATACAACAAAACACATGTAGAGCTCATGCCCATAAGATGCACAGATTTAAAGATGCAAAAATGACAAATCTCCAAGTTCGGCTAAGAACCAGAAGATAACAGCAACTAGCCCTCTTGCAACAGAGATTTGGGCATCAAGATGACCTCTAATGAACATGCTGCAATTGAACAAAATGTAGAGCATCACGAGGCGAACAATTTGACATATTACACACGCGAAACGGAGATACATGCAAGGAGTTATGCAACGATGAACATGGGTACATATTGTGAGAAAAAAGGACTTAGTGGAATCGGGAAACGGGAAGTTAACCTGCTACTGTACATATCTGGATCGGGAGCAACGGGGAGCTCGAGCTCGGCCGGAGCGGCGCCGGAGGAAGGAGACGGCGGGCCCTCGCGGGAGGAGGAGGACGCGGCGGCGCCGGAGGGAGAGGACGCGGCGTCGAGGGCGGCGGGGCGCGGGTGCCAGCGGCGGGGCGGCCGTCGGTGGAGATGTGTCCGGCGCGGACGGACACGTCCGGCGCAGCGCGAGGGAAGTTGCTAGGGTTTCGTCTGCGGGAAAAATTCGGGGTCTCACATATAAATAGGTAGAGGGAGCTAGGAGAGTCCAAATGAGGTGCGGTTTTCGCCCACACGATCGTGATCGAACGACCTAGAGCATGGAAGAGAGTTTGGTGGGTTTTGGGCTTGTCATGGAATTGTCACGGTAGATGTCCTTGAGTTAGGACTTAGTCGTGGAGCCATCGCAGCTAGGAAGCTTGTAGGGGTTAATGCGGGACAAGGAACACGAGGGTTTATACTGGTTCGGCCCCTTACGGTGAAGGTAAAGCCTACGTCCAGTTTGATGTGGTATTGATTAGAGGTTTCGATAACCAGGGAGCTAAACTGCTATGCCCGGCTCACGATGAGATTGTTGTCACCCTCAAACCGCTGCCGGGTCGTCCCTTTATATAAAGAGGCTGACGCCCTGCAGCTCTTAGAGCCCCGGCCGGCTCATAAGAGTGTCCGGCTCGGACTCTCAACTATTCTTGCCTTACACTACAAGTTCTACCATAATAACGATTGTAACTACGGGCCTTAAGCCATATCCGGGTCTTAAGCCCATCTTTGGCCCACCGTCTTTAAGCTGGGCGCCGGGCTTCTGGCAATGACCATATGAGTAACCCGGCCCCTCCTGGCGGGTGACTCTAAGGTCTATATCCTCAACATTAGGCCCCAGATTGATTTGAGCCGGCTCATGTCAATCTTCAATTCTTTCGACAGAAAAAATCTCCGGCTTACCATTTGTGTGAAGGCCATAACCCCGGCGTGACGTCATCCTCTGGACTCCGGATAATCCGCCGTGACGTCATCTTCCATTAAGCCCGTTGTTTTACTCCGCCAGATCCGCAACGGATCTTTGCATTTACTGTCATCCCGAAAATCGAGGCGTTTCGTGAGGAGATAACCACGCCGTGGACTCCTTGATCCTCGCGCCCACTCATGAGCTTGCCTTATAAATAGGCCGGCCCGACGGGCCTCCAGCCACCTCTCTCTCCTTCGTCTTCTTCCTCGCGCCCTGCTCCCCTGCCCGAGCTCTGCTGCTGTCGCCGCCGCGGGTCTCCTCGTCGTCATCAACTCAGGCCGCTGCATCACCCTGATCTGACCAGAGATACGCGACGACTTCCGCGACTCACCAGCCTCTGTAAGCTTCTTCTGACCTGTAGAGTAGATCTGCCGTAGGATTTGCCCACGTTCTTCGTGTTCGTCGCCATTGTCCGCAAGCTTCGGTAGTTCTCATAGTTACTGCCCTTGTTTGATCTTAGATCTGCATAGAATTAGTGCGGCGGCTGTTTGGCACTTATTTCAAATGCCAGTAGGTCTCTTTCCACTGCATAACGGCTTCGTTCGAGCTCAAGAACATCCGCTCGTCTATTTCTAGGTCTAGAAATTTTTCATTTCACCCGACTATTTTGATCCAAAAGTTTTACTGCGATGTGTGAAACCTGTTTTACCACACTTAGAAAAAACTGCAATCCATTGAATCTTGGCGGTTTACATTTCCGGTTTAAAGAAACCATGCTTCGTAGAATCCTCCGGCTTAGCTGTGATAAGGCCGTAGATAATCAATTTATTCTGAATGCCCCTGCGGCTTAAATAACCCACTGTACCTGAGTATATACCATTAGTCCCCTTCATAAGCCGCCACCTTAGTTTTGAACTGTAGATCTCCTCCGGCTTATAATTAACCCGGACGTTTTTCCTTTTTGTCATAGACTGCCGACTTTCACCATGCCTCCCAAAGCTCCCATTACTTGCAACTGGATGAGGTCCAATGTGACCAACGAGACCCTAGCTGATTTTGTTAAGTCAGGATATCTGCCCAAGAAAGACATCATGTCCTACCGTGCCCCTGACCCGTCAGAAGAGAGGCCACAGCCAAAGGATGGGGAGGTAGTGATTTTTGCGGATCACATGAGCCGGGGCTTCGCACCGCCCGGCTCAAAGTTTTTTAGGGACGTGCTCAACTTCTTCGACTTGCGGCCTCAAGATATAGGACCCAACTCAGTGTCCAACATCTGCAATTTTCAAGTCTTCTGCGAGGTTTACCTTGGAGAAGAACCTAGTTTGCTGCTCTTCAGAGAGCTTTTTTATTTAAACCGTCAGAATGAGTGCGCCAATGGGCCAAGTCTGGAATTAGGTGGTATCTCCATCCAGCGGCGTAGGGACTGCCTTTTCCCTTACGCAGAGCCGCCGAGCCACCCAAAGGACTGGAACATGACTTGGTTCTACTGCCAAGATACGTCCCCGGCTGATGAAAGCCCGCTGCCCGGCTTTCGCCCAACACGTCTGGAGCCGACTCACCCACTGTCGGACAAGCTGACTCAAGCGGAGCGCCAGCCTCTGCTCCCCACTATCAACAAGATCAAGGCTCTCCTGGGCAATGGTCTGAACGGAATCGACCTGGTCCGGGTCTGGATCTCATGGCGGGTGATCCCATTGAGCCGCCGCCCCGGCTTAATGTGTGAGTACACAGGACGAAAGGATGACCCTCAGAGACACAGCCGCAATGATCTTCCAGAAGACGTTGCAGAGGAGATGACCAAGGCTCTGTTAAACGAGAGCCTGGCAGACTGCGGAAGGACCGGGTTAGCTCCCTTCTGCAAGACCAACCCAGCCCCAGCGGTAAGCCGCCGACTTTAACTTTTTATCTACTTCTGCATGTAACCTTCATCTGAACCGTTACAATTCATTGTATTTTTCAGGCTGATGACAAGTTCTGGCGGGTCAAATATCGACCATGAGGCGGCCAAGAAGGCCAGGAAGGCGAAGAAAGCCGCCAAGAAAACGCGCCTCCCGCAAGAAAGGGAAGTAGGCCTACTGCCTCCGAGCTGATGCAGCTAAGCGACAGCTCCGAGTCTGAGGTAATCCCTAATCTTTAAGCTCTTGCTATATTGTCACTGTTATTTCCTGTCCGCCTTATCAATACTGTTCATTCAACAGGATGACACCGGCGCCAGTAACCGGTGATTGAAGAGGTAAATGTACTTTCCTCCGACTCGGAGCCCTTGCCACAGCTGAAAGCCCGAAGGGTAACCCGGAAAGTAAGCTTTTCCCATCCTTTAGCTTACCAAGATCCTCAATTTATTTTGAAGCGACAGGTTCATGAGAGCCGGCGTCACACCGGACCAGCAAGGACACAGACCCTCCTCCGGGTTACCCGACGCAACAAGGAAACGCCGAACTGAGGTTATTTCCCACTTGTACCCTTTTCATCCGTTGGCGGGTGTTATCCGTCAGCCACTCAATTCCTCTGACTCCAATTATCAGGAGACCTCCCCCTCTTCGGGCGACTCTATGCAGTCGAGTCTTCCGACTTTCAAGACCGCGCCCGGGTAATGACAACCATCTCATATTATATTTGTCTGTACTTACTCTTTTTGTGCTTAACGTTTCTGTCCTTTCAGCGCCCAGGCAAAGCTCACCAAAAGAGCGAAGAAGACCAAGTCAGCCGGAGTGCCGGATTTGCCTGAACCGGAGGTGACGGCTCAAGAACCGTCAGCTGCCTCCGCCCCCGAAGCCACCACTCCAATGGACACGGCACCTGAGGCCACTGCCCCGACTACCAAGGCAACGACCGAAGCTTCTATTAACCCGGAGGCCTCCGGCTCGGCTCCACCAGCAGACGACCCGGACGTGGTAATCACCCGGACGGAGTTCGTTGAGCCGGGGAGACCTACCGTGCTGGCCAAGTGCTCCGCTAAGGGGGAGTTGCTGCCGCCCCACCGGGTGAACCTGGACCTCTCCGACTACACCAACTTGAGCATTGGAGAGCTCGTCTCTGGCTACATCAGCCAAGTGCACAAGAGCCGGGACGCAGAGGTCGCCATGGTGAACCAGATCCAGCAAAAATCTGAGGTATCATTCCGCTGTCCTTCTTACTTACTGCATAGTTACCTTTGCCATGATAGCCCCCAAGTCGACGACTTATGAGTGAATATGTTGTAGACTTAGGTTCCGGCTTACTCAATTGAGCCGGCAGTATGTAGATAGATACGTTCAATATGCATTAGCCCCCAAGTGCCAAGTGTCTTTGCTTGGAAAACGCTTGGGACTTATATAATGACTGTTAATAACCCGGAAATGTATGCAGGCTGTTGGCAAGAAGCTAGAAGCGGACCTTGCGGATCTCAAGAGCCGGCTGAAGATGCAGGAGATGAAGACCCGGAAGGCAAACGCCAAGTTTGTATCCAGCATCGCCGCTCAAGAGAAGCTGAAGACAGAATTTGATGCTGAGCGGAAAGCCTGGGCCGAAGAGAAGGCCGCACTGGTGACCCGGGCGGAACAGGCGGAGAAGGCTCTCTCTGAGAAGACCGCCGAGCTCTCCGGCCTAAAGCGCCAGGTTTCCCAAATGGTGGCCGCCATCTTCGGTAAGTTGCCTCACCGGCTTTCATCAAGTTTAGAATGTTTATATCTCATGATTCATCCTTGTCGCCGGCTTATCTGATTCTGTTAAACAGGTCCCAGAAGTGCCAACCTCAACCAGAGCGTGGTCACCAAGCTAAAGGCCGTGTATACCCTGGTGGAGCAGCTCTACACCGGGTCACAGCGTGCCTTAGCTGTGGTGGCCCTATCCAACGAGGTGCCGACTCACCTGGCAGAAGTCCTGCGCCGGCTCGCCGTTCTGCCTCAGCGGATCCAAGAGCTGCGACGGGCCTCTGCGAGGGCCGGAGCGATCGCCGCGCTGAGCCGGGCCAAGGCATTCCTGCCGGAGTTAGACCCGGCGGACATCGCCCTTGGCTATCCAAGCCTGAAGGAAGACGGCTCAGCTTTCGATCAGAAGGACTTCGCGGCTTGCGTGAAGGCGGTACGCCCGGTGGCCACCCTTATCGGGAACGACACAGATTTGACCAAGTACCAGCCGGGTTATGATGCGGAGAATCAGAGGATTCCAACCCCTCGCTATGAAGCCCTCAACTTGATCCCGCCGGCTCGTCAGCACACTTTCGCCCCAGAGATTGACCCGGCCGGGTTAATTGACGAGGAAGCCCAATTCGAAGCTCTCAGCGGCATCGACTGGAAGTCATCAACCTTCCAGGTCTTGGGATCAGCCGGAGGAGAGGATAGGAACGAGCCGGAGACTTCAACTCAGCGGGCATCGTAACTCGGCTGGCGGTTTACCAAACAATGCTCCACCCTTTTAGACTTGATGAGTTTTGTAATAGAGTAGGTGCAACAGTTTATCTCTGCCGTGCCATCGTGCATGTATTGAATGCCAAGGTCTTTTGAAGTTGTCTCTTTGATGTTTCTCCGGGTCATAATCATCCCTTTGTTTTTCTCAACCTTAAAGAGGTGCCTTTAGGTGACCTGCATAGAAAGGCAAATCACAAGTCTCGAGGCGGCTTACCACCCTGAGAATCAGGTGTTTTGGATAGATAACCCGGAATATGAATCAAAAAAGACTGGTCCCCAATTATATCCTTAACACAGCCGTAATAACACACTTAGCGGCCTGTAAGCATACTTCCGGTTTAGATAACCCGGGTAACAAGGTTGGTATCTTAACTCCGATTTACTTGTCTTAATAACACCCATGGTGTTCAACTAACACTGTAAACCAAAGTTAAGCCGGCAAAGTGAGACCCGGCCGTATACATCTTGACATAATCAGAGTAAACTTGTGATAAAGCAGAAGAACTTAGGGGCTTCCGGTTCGAATACGACCAGAGACCCGGCCCAAAGGGATTAAGCTAAGATTCGGATACGATCATATAGCCCCCAGTGGGTGTGGCGATGCCAATCAAGAGGGTACCGACAGCTATGTTCTCTTTGGTTCGAATACGACCCATGTTTGA
This sequence comes from Triticum aestivum, assembly GCF_018294505.1. Classification (NCBI taxonomy): domain Eukaryota; kingdom Viridiplantae; phylum Streptophyta; class Magnoliopsida; order Poales; family Poaceae; genus Triticum; species Triticum aestivum. The sequence continues at coordinate 186,084,729 of NC_057805.1, read as the reverse complement.
ACAGGAAGCCCCCAAGTGATTTTAAGAATTGTTTAACGACGCTGATTCGAATACGATCCACGTCGGTTCTCAGAGGGGTTAAACTATGATTCAAATATGACCAAAGGTAACCTCCCAATGAGCTCGGCGCTTTGCCAATCAAATGGGTATCGACAGCTATGTTCTCTTTGGTTCGAATACGACCCATGTTTGAACAGGAAGCCCCCAAGTGACCTTTACTGCTTACGGCTAGATTCGAATACGATCATAAACCGGATCCTCCTTTAAGTCACCATGTAATCTTGCAATAAGAACAACACGTGCATATTTGGAGGAGAAAAAAGGACAGAGGTCCTGCTTTATTGCTTATCATAATATATACATGGCTGAGAGAAATATGTACACCACGAGAGCCGGTGGCTCAAGTGTAGTAAGGCCGAAGCTGAGCTATGTTCCACGGCCGACGGGTCTCCTCCTCCGACTTACGTGAATCTTTGTGCTCCCGAATGTCAATGAGGTAATATGACCCGTTGTGCAAGTTCTTGCTGACCACAAAGGGCCCTTCCCAAGGCGGGGATAACTTGTGTGCATCTGTTTGATCCTGGATGAGCCGGAGCACGAGATCGCCTTCCTGGAAGACCCGGGATTTAACCCGGCGGCTATGGTAACGGCGCAGGTCTTGCTGGTAAATCGCTGATCGAGCTGCTGCCACATCACGCTGTTCGTCCAATAGGTCAAGAGCATCTTGTCGCGCCAGTTCATTATCCGCCTCAACATAAGCCGCCACTCGAGGTGAGTCATGACGGATGTCACTGGGGAGGACTGCTTCTGCTCCATAAACCATGAAGAAAGGCGTGAAGCCTGTAGACCTGTTAGGAGTAGTGTTGATGCTCCATAACACGGAGGGCAACTCCTCCACCCAACAACCCGGCGTCCGTTGCAAAGGGACCAAAAGCCGGGGCTTGATACCTTTCAGAATCTCCTGATTAGCTCTCTCAGCTTGACCGTTGGATTGAGGATGAGCCACTGAGGAAACATCAAGTCGGATATGCTCGCGTTGACAAAACTCTTCCATGGCGCCTTTGGAGAGATTGGTGCCATTGTCAGTTATAATGCTGTGCGGAAAGCCAAAGCGAAAATCACCTTTTTCATAAATTGAACCGCCGTGGCTGCATCGCACTTGCTAACTGGCTCAGCTTCCACCCACTTTGTGAATTTATCAACTGCCACCAAGAGGTGGGTCTTCTTATCCTTGGACCTTTTAAAAGGCCCAACCATATCAAGCCCCCAGACCGCAAAGGGCCAAGTGATTGGGATCATCCTCAGCTCCTGAGCCGGCACATGAGCCCGTCGTGAGAACCTCTGGCAACCATCACATTTACTGACCAAGTCCTCTGCATCAGCATGAGCCGTCAACCAATAAAAACCATGACGAAAAGCCTTGGCCACAAGGGACTTTGAGCCGGCGTGATGGCCACAATCCCCTTCATGGATCTCACGCAAGATCTCTTGACCTTCCTCAGGGGAGACACAACGCTGAAATGCTCCTGTAACACTGCGATGATGCAACTCGCCATCGATAACAATCATTGACTTAGCCCGCCGGGTTATTTGCCTGGCCAAAGTTTCATCCTCAGGCAACTCGCCCCGGGTCATGTAAGCCAGATATGGCATTGTCCAGTCTGGTATGATATGGAGAGCCGCCACCAGTCGTGCCTCCGGGTCAGGGACAGCCAAGTCTTCCTCCGTAGGCAACTTAACCGAAGGGCTATACAGGACGTCCAGGAAAGTGTTAGGCGGCACCGGCTTTCGCTGAGAGCCTAGCCGGCTTAGAGCATCAGCCGCCTCGTTCTTCCTGCGATCAATGTGCTCTACTTGGTAGCCCTGAAAGTGCCCAGCAATGGCATCAACTTCGCGGCGATAAGCCGCCATGAGAGGGTCCTTAGAATCCCACTTGCCTGATACTTGTTGAGCCACCAAGTCTGAGTCACCGAAGCACCTTACCCGGCTCAAGCTCATCTCCTTAGCCATCCGAAGACCGTGGAGCAAGGCCTCGTACTCAGCCGCATTGTTAGTGCAAGGAAACATCAACTGTAGCACATAATGGAACTTGTCACCTTTAGGGGAAGCCAATACAACGCCAGCCCCCGAGCCCTCCAACTGCCTGGACCCATCGAAGTGGATAGTCCAATATGTCTTATCCGGCTTTTGCTCGGGCACTTGTGACTCTGTCCAATCATTGATGAAATCCACCAAGGCCTGAGACTTAACAGCAGTGCGTGGCACATATTTGAGACCATGAGGTCCAAGTTCTATAGCCCACTTAGCAATTCTCCCTGTGGCCTCTCTGTTTTGAATGATATCACCAAGAGGGGCAGAACTGACCACAGTGATGGGATGACCCTGAAAATAATGCTTAAGTTTCCGGCTCGCCATGAACACACCATACACAAGCTTCTGCCAATGCGGATACCGCTGCTTGGACTCAATGAGCACTTCGCTGACATAATAAACCGGCCGCTGAACCGGATGCTCCTTACCCTCCTCCTTGCGCTCCACCACAATAGCCACACTGACGGCTCGTGCGTTTGCCGCCACATACAGTAATAAGGGCTCCTTATCAACCGGAGCAGCAAGGACTGGGGGCTCTGCCAGCTGCTTCTTCAAATCCTCAAAAGCGGTATTAGCTGCATCATTCCAGACAAAGTTATCAGTTTTCTTCATCAACTGATATAATGGCATGGCCTTCTCACCCAAACGGCTTATAAACCGGCTTAAAGCAGCGATGCGACCCGCCAAACGCTGAACGTCATTTATACACGCCGGCTTAGCCAGGGAGGTGATGGCCTTGATCTTCTCCGGGTTAGCTTCAATGCCTCTGTCAGAAACCAAAAAACCCAAGAGTTTGCCTGCAGGAACACCAAAGACACACTTGGCTGGGTTAAGCATCATCTTGTAGACCCGGAGATTATCAAAGGTTTCCCTTAATTCATCTATCAGGGTTTCCTCTTTTATGGACTTAACCACAATATCATCCACATAAGCGTGAACATTGCGCCCAATCTGTTTATGAAGACAGTTCTGTACACAACGCTGGTAAGTCGCCTGTGCACACTTGAGTCCAAAAGGCATAGACACATAGCAGAAGGCTCCAAAGGGAGTGATGAACGCCGTCTTCTCCTGGTCCTTAACTGCCATCTTAATCTGATGATATCCGGAATAAGCATCCAAGAAACTTAAGCGTGCACAACCTGCCGTAGCGTCAATGATTTGATCAATACGGGGGAGGGCAAAAGGATCAGCCGGACACGCCTTGTTTAAGTCCGTGTAGTCCACACACATCCGCCAATAGCTTTCCGCCTCTCTTCATTAAACCGCCGAAGAAACTGCCTGACCGGCTTAAATTTCGGATCAACATTGAGAGTATGCTCAGCGAGTTCTCTAGGTACACCTGGCATGTCAGAAGGTTTCCATGCGAAGATGTCCCTATTCTCACGGATGAACTCGATGAGCGCGCTTTCCTATTTTGGATCCAGATTGCACTGATGCTAAACTGCTGAGATGATCACCTGGAACAAAATCAACAAGTTTAGTTTCATCAGCCGATTTAAATTTCATTGCCGGCTCATGTCTCCGTAGTTGGCTTTTTCAGAGAGGTCATATCTGTTGGGTCAACATTGTCTTTGTAAAACTTCAACTCCTCTGTAGCACAAACAGATTCTGCATAAGCCGCATCGCCTTCCTCACACTCCAGAGCCACTTTCCGGCTGTCGTGAACCGTAATGGTCCCATTGTGACCCGGCATCTTGAGCTGTAAGTACACATAACACGGCCGTGCCATGAACTTGGCGTAAGCCGGCCGCCCAAATATAGCATGGTATGGACTTCTTATCTTGACCACCTCAAAGGTCAATTTCTCCACCCTGTAGTTGTTCTCATCACCAAAGGCCACTTCCAATTCGATCTTGCCGACTGGATAAGCCGACTTACCAGGTACCACACCATGGAAGATAGTGTTTGACTGGCTGAGGTTCTTATCAACCAACCCCATACGGCGAAAAGTCTCATAATAGAGGATGTTGATGCTGCTGCCTCCATCCATGAGCACCTTCGTGAACTTATATCCTCCCACTTGAGGAGCCACCACTAAGGCCAAGTGGCCCGGGTTATCCACCCGGGGAGGGTGATCCTCCCTACTCCACACTATAGGCTGCTCAGACCACCGCAAGTAGCGTGGGACCGCCGGCTCAACAGCATTCACTGCCCTCTTATGAAGCTTCTGATCTCACTTACACAGACTGGTGGTAAACACATGATACTGTCCACCGCTAAGCTGCTTTGGATTGGTCTGATAACCCCCTGCTGCTGTTGATGACCCTGGCCAGACTGCTGATTAAAGCCCCCTTGACCGTTCTGAGGACCGGAATTTGAGCCGCCGCCTGGGCCATGAAACCGCCGGCGCCTGAGCCGCCGCCCGGGCCATTGTAATTCTTAAAGGCCTTCATGATTGCACAATCCTTCCACAGATGAGTCGCTGGCTTCTCTCTAGAGCCATGCCTTGGACAAGGTTCATTCAACAGCTGCTCCAGCGTCGGACCTGACCCGCCGCCTCGGGGAGGGGGCCTCCCCTTGCGTCGCTGGTTATTACCTTGTGAGCTGGCGTTGGCTACAAACTCTAGGCTGCCATCGGCCTTGCGCTTGCCTCCTCCTTGGTTCCCCGGGTTAAACTGAGGACCCTTGCCATTGCCGTTCTTCTTTCCCTTCCCTGTCCTTTCATCATCTGAAGGGGGATCCTTGGTACCATCAGAATCGGCGTACTTGACAAGAGCCGCCATTAGTGTACCCATATCACTGCAGTCGCGCTTAAGCCGCCCGAGTTTCATCTTCAGGGGCACAAAACGACAATTCTGCTCCAGCATTAAAACCGCAGAGCCGGCATCCATCTTGTCTGACGAGTGTATGATCTCCTTAACCCGGCGAACCCAATGTGTCGTAGACTCACCCTCCTGCTGCTTACAGTTAGTCAAATCCACAATTGACATAGACTGCCTACAGGTATCTTTGAAGTTTTGGATGAACCGGGCTTTCAGCTCAGCCCAAGACCCAATGGAATTCGGTGGTAGCCCTTTCAACCAAGTGCGGGCAGTCCCATCTAACATCATGGTGAAATACTTGGCCATGGCCGCCTCACTGACCTCCAGCAGTTCCATAGCCATCTCATAACTCTCGATCCAGGCTGCGGGTTGTAAGTCAGCTGTGTAATTAGGCACCTTCCTAGGGCCCTTGAAGTCCTTAGGTAGACGTTCATTACGGATAGCTGGCACTAAACAAGGGACACCCCCGGTCCTGGTAGGGATACCCACGTCGACGGAAGTCGTCGGATAAGCCGGGGGGTCTGGTAAGCCGTCAATTGAGGCACTTGCTCCGCCTCTTGCCGTGCTTTGTCCTGGTCTGCTGCGTAAAAGGCTCCATTATGAGCCGGGCCATGGCCAGGGGGCGGGTCATGGCGTCGGACGTTACTTGAGCCGGTTGCTGAGACCATGTGCCGGCTGTAACTCGGGCTCTGGCCTGGACGAGGGGTCGAGTGGATCCTGTCCCGGCTGTAGGAGTACGCCTCTTGCTGCGCCAGTGCTGTCTGAAGGAGTTCCCTGACCCGGCGGGTTTCAATAGCCGTCGGAGAGTCGCCGTCAACTGGGAGAGCCGCCAGCCGTGCTGCCGCAGCGACCATGTTCTCCAGTGGGTTATTATAATGACCCGGGGGTATTGGCACGTACTGAGGCGGGGCAGGGGCACCTGGGGAGGCCCCATCACTCGTGGCTGAATAGGGGTCCAGACCCGGGCACTATGACCCCTGGCGGGTTACTAGACCCTGCACCTGGCGTGTTGAAGAGGTTGCGTGGATCGTAAACCGGAGGGAGTCGAGATTGGGTCTTTTGATGCCTCCTTCTCATGACCTCATTGGACGCGTTCTGATCCATCATGAGTTGGAAGGACCGCGCCTGGATCAACTGAGTTTGGGCCTCGAGAGCCGCCCTCTCCGCAGCCATCCTGATCCCTTCTGCTGCGAGCTCCTCCTTAGCTTTCACTAGATCCAATTTTAACTGTGCCACCTCCGCATCATGCTGAGCTTGATCCGCTGGGTCAACCGTGGCGGTTAACAGGCCGTCATCTTGTCCGTGAGATCCATCAGTACCTGAGCCGGAGAAGGCACCGGGTTTCCCGCTCCAGCAGCGGGGTTCTGAACAGGCTGTGCGCCAGCCATAAATACTCCAACCTGACTTGGCGGCTCAAACGGGTCCGGAATACTGTCACCATCGGAGCAACCCATGAGCCTGCCATCTTGAAGTTGATACAGCGAGTTTGACTCATCAGTGGCCGACTCGCCGTCAGAGCCGGCGACCGCCTCATCACCGGACCCAGACAGATCAGAGGGCCCTCCATGGATACATCCCACAAAAGCATGCCTTAAGGCAGGCCGGGCCCGGGCGGGTCGCGCACGCTGAGCCGTCTCGATGAGATCGGCGCAGAGACCCGGCTCAGGGCCCGGCTCACCAATCTTGCCAATGAAAACATGAATCCCGCCGAAGGGGACCCGGTACCCGTACTCAATTGAGCCGGCATCGGGGCCCCAGTTTGCATCGTCGATGTAGAGCTTGCCGCGACGACTCTTGGTCATCCGGCCCACAGCGTATCCCTTGAGCCCTTCGAAGCTGCCCTTCAAGAACTCAAATCCACCGTGCGCTGGCCCCACGGTGGGCGCCAACTGTCGTGGAATTGTCACGGCAGATGTCCTCGAGCTAGGACTTAGTCGTGGAGCCATCGCAGCTAGGAAGCTTGAAGGGGTTAATGCGGGACAAGGAACACGAGGGTTTATACTGGTTCGGCCCCTTACGGTGAAGGTAAAAGCCTACGTCCAGTTTGAGGTGGTATTGATTAGGGTTACGATCACCAGGGAGCTAAACTGCTATGCCCGGCTCACGATGAGATTGTTGTCGCCCTCAAACCGCTGCCGGGTCGTCCCTTTATATAAAGAGGCTGACGCCCTGCAGCTCTTAGAGCCCCGGCCGGCTCATAAGAGTGTCCGGCTCGGACTCTCAACTATTCTTGCCTTACACTACAAGTTCTACCATAATAACGATTGTAACTATGGGCCTTAAGCCATATCCGGGTCTTAAGCCCATCTTTGGCCCACCGTCTTTAAGCTGGGCGCCGGGCTTCTGGCAATGACCATATGAGTAACCGGCCCCTCCTAGCGGGTGACTCTAAGGTCTATATCCTCAACAGGGCTGGTTTTTTAGGGGGGGTTTTGCTGCACACACAAATGGACTTTGCGGATGTCCGGTTAACCGTTGGAGTACCAAACGACCTCCAAATGGAACGAAACTTGACCGGTGGTCTCCGGGTGGTATACTAGGGCCACATGACAAGCCTCGGTCCATTCCGAGAAAGTTTGACACCCGCTCACGAAAGAAAACAAGAGGGATGCGCCGGAGGAGATAGGAGCGCCGGATTGCAAAACGGACAACGGGGAAAATGTTCGGATGCAAGAGACGAACACGTATGCAAATGCAATGCACATGATGACATGATATGAAATGCATGACATGAACAAAATGCAAAACGAAAACAAAACCCGACCACGGAGGGAAAATCATAACACATAGCCGAAAATGGCAAGAGTCGGAGTTACAAATATGGAAAGTTACATGCGGGGTGTTACAACACTCCACCACTACGAGAGGATCTCGTCCCGAGATCTAGGACTGAAAGAACTCCGGATATTCGGAACGGAGATGGTCCTCGCGTTCCCAGGTGGCTTCCCGGTCGGAATGGTGCGACCACTTCACTTTCAGGAATTTGATTGACTTGTTGCGAGTCTTGCGCTCAGTTTCTTCAAGAATAGCAACGGGGTGCTCATGATAAGACAAATCTTCTTGGAGGTCAATCTCTTCGAAGTTGATAGTGCGCTCAGGCGTCTTGAAGCACTTGCGGAGCTGTGACACGTGGAACACATCGTGCACGTTCGCGAAGTTGGAAGGAAGCTCAAGTTGATAGGCGAGGTCGCCTCTTTTGCCAATGATCTTGAAAGGACCCACGTATCTAGGGGCAAGCTTCCCTTTGATACCGAAGCGACGAGTGCCTTTCATTGGAGAGACGCGGAGGTAGACATGGTCTCCGATCTCGAAAGCCAAATCACGGTGCTTACTATCATAGTAACTCTTCTGGCGCGATTGCGCGGCTTTGAGATTATCACGGATGACTTTACACATTTCTTCAGCTTCAGTGATTAAGTCATTGCCAAGAAGTTGGCGTTCACCAGTCTCTGACCAATTGAGAGGAGTACGGCACTTTCTGCCATAGAGAATCTCGAATGGGGCCTTGCCCGAACTCGCTTGGAAGCTGTTGTTGTAGGAGAATTCAGCATAAGGAAGACAATCTTCCCATTTCATGCCAAAGGAAATGACACAAGCCCTGAGCATATCTTCAAGAATTTGATTGACTCGCTCGACTTGGCCACTAGTTTGAGGATGGAAAGCTGTGCTGAAGCGAATGTTTGTGCCCATGGCCTTCTGGAAGGAGTCCCAGAACTTAGAGGTGAAGATGCTTCCACGATCTGAAGAAATCAATTGTGGAATGCCGTGCAAGGAGACAATTCTGGAGGTGTATAGCTCTGCCAGCTGAGCTGCTGTGATGGATTCTTTGATTGGAAGGAAATGAGCCACTTTAGAAAGCTTGTCAATGACAACGAAGATAGCATCATTTCCACGCTTGGACTTTGGAAAACCAGTCACGAAGTCCATTTCGATATGATCAAACTTCCATTCTGGGATAGCAAGAGGTTGGAGGAGACCAGCTGGTCGTTGGTGTTCTGCTTTCACTCTTCGACAGACATCACATTCATTCACGAATTGAGCAATTTCTCGCTTCATTCGAGTCCACCAATACGACTGCTTGAGGTCATGATACATCTTCGTACTTCCAGGATGAATGGAAAGAAGAGAATTGTGCGCCTCGTTCATTATGACTTTCCTTAGATCACCTTTAGGAACCACAATCCGGTCCTCGAAGAATAAAGTGTCTCTGTCATCAATGCGATAGCACTTGTATTTGGAAAGACCCTTGTCGATACCACGTTTCACCTTCTTCACCATGGCATCAAGGAGTTGTGCCTCACGAATTTGATCTTCCAAAGTAGGAGAGACTATGAGGTTGGCAAGAAAGCCTTGAGGAACAACTTGGAGATTCAGCTTGCGGAAAGCTTCACAAAGATCCGGTTGGAAAGGCTTGAGAATTAAGCTGTTGCAATAAGCCTTCCTGCTTAAAGCATCTGCAATGACATTTGCTTTGCCTGGAGTATATTCAATACTCGGATTGTACTCTTGAATCATTTCGACCCATCGAGTCTGCCTGAGGTTGAGGTTGGGCTGAGTGAAGATGTACTTGAGACTCTTGTGATCGGTGAAAATGTCCACTTGTCTTCCCAACAAGAGATGTCTCCACGTTATTAATGCATGGACAACTGCCGCCAACTCAAGATCGTGAGTGGGGTAGTTCTTCTCGTTGGGCTTCAACTGACGAGAGGTATAGGCCACAACTTTCTTCTCTTGCATTAACACAGCACCGAGACCTTGGAGAGAAGCATCACAGAAAACTTCAAACGGCTTGGATTCATCAGGAGGAGTCAAGACAGGAGCTGTGACTAGTTTCTCTTTGAGAGTGTTGAAAGCAACGTCACACTCAGGAGACCAGACATACTTCACATGCTTCTGGAGGAGGTTGGAAAGAGGCTTTGCAATCTTGGAGAAATTCTCAACGAATCTTCGGCAATAGCTTGCAAGACCAAGAAAACTGCGGAGCTGCTTGACATTCTGAGGAGGTTCCCAATTCACAATTGCGGACACCTTCTCGGGGTTAACAGCGATGCCCTTGGCAGAGATGATGTGACCAAGGAAAAGAACTTCATCAAGCCAAAACTCACATTTAGAGAACTTCGCATAGAATTGATACTCTCTGAGCTTGTCGAGCACCAATCGCAAATGTTTGGCATGATCCTTCTTATTCTTGGAGAAGACCAAGATATCATCGAGATACACCAGAACGAATTCATTGGTATAGGGGTTGAAGATGAAATTCATCATCCGAGAGAATACTGGAGGAGCATTGACAAGGCCGAAAGACACGACAGTATATTCATAAGAACCAAAGCTTGTTCTGAATGCTGTCTTGGGAATATCTTCTTCACGAATGTGAATCTGATGATAACCCATACGAAGGTCAAGCTTCGAGAAAACTTTAGCACCTTTGAGTTGCTCGAATAGCTCATTGATGTTGGGAAGTGGATACTTGTTCTTGATTGTCTTCTTGTTCAATGGACGGTAGTCGACACAAAGTCGGTCCGTGCCATCCTTCTTCTTGACAAAAAGAACACCACAACCCCATGGAGAAGAACTCGGTCTGATCAAACCCAGACGCTCTTGTTCATCGAGCTGTTTCTTCAATTCCTTCAGCTTGTTGGGTCCAAGCTTGTATGGACGCTTGCAAACGGGTTCAGTGCCAGGCTCTAGTTCGATAACGAACTCAACTGGCCGGTGAGGAGGCATACCCGGAAGCTCTTCTGGAAAGACATCTTGATACTCACAAACGACTGGAATTTGAGAGATGGCATTCAATTCGCCCTTCTCATTGAGGGAAAAAACGAATGGTTTCATCACAAGCGGCATAAATGATAACATCCTCAGAAGAGTGTGTCAATTGAATTTCCCTGGCAGCACAATCAAGTTGAGCCTTGTGCTTAGAAAGCCAGTCCATCCCGAGAATAAGATCAATATCCGAGTCACCAAGAACAATTGGAGAAGACAGAAATTCATAGTCGCCCATCTTGATGGAAACATCCGGAACCATCATACTAGAACTCAAACGTTTACCCGGAGAAACGACATCAATGGGTTTACTCAGATGAGAACAAGTGAATTCATGCTTGGCAAAAAAGGTCTTGACATGAAACAAAGCGATGCACCAGTATCAAAAAGAACTTTTGCAGGAATATCATTAACAGGAAGATTACCCATTATCACATCAGTAGATTCCTCCGCTTGAGCTACATTCATCATGTTCACCTTTGCAGACTTTGGATTATGCTTGACCACTGCATTGCTGGAAGATCTGACAGGAGGAGGGGGAGGAAGACGCCTTTGGTTGAAGCACTTGTTAGCATAGTGACCTTTCTGCTGACATTTGTTGCAAGTCACCTCTGAGAGTGGACGGTGATAAGGAGCATTGGACTTTGGAGCTTGATTCTGAGACTTGTTCTGATAGCCAGAGTTGGAAGAGTTGGAAGAACCATGGCCACCTTTGTTCTTCTGCTGGTAAGGCTGACGAAACGGAGGAGGAGGAGGCAACCAGAACTTCTGTTGCTTAGCTGTCACAAGTGAGGAAGAAGAAGACTGAACTACGTCCCTGACTCTCTTCTTAGAAGCCTCACACTTGAGCTGAGCAGCCTCTTGCTTCAGTGCCATATTGTAGAATTGATCAAACTGAGTAGGCTCAACAAGAACGAGAGCTAACTGCAGATCCTCTTTAAGGCCACCTCTGAAGTGATAGATCATGCTCTTTCATCAGGAACGTCTTGTTTAGCGAAGCGAGCAAGTTTCTGAAACTGGATGTTGTATTGATACACAGACATGTTGCCTTGCTTGAGATTGCGGAACTCCTCACGCTTGCTCTCAACAACACTTTGTGGAATGTGGTGCGCTTTGAAGTCCCGACAGAAGTCAGTCCAAGTGATCACACGACCTCCTCTGGAATCTTTGTATTGCTGAAACCAATCAGCAGCTTGGTCCTTGAGCTGAAAAGAAGCGAACTTGACATAGTCCTCAGGTCTGACATTGCTACATTCAAAATGCTTGTTGATGTCCACGAGCCAATCATCGGCATCCGTGGCCTCGGCACAGTAGCTGAAAGACTTGGGCTGATTTGCGAGAAACTGGTTGAGTGTAGCGAAGTGAAACTGATTGTTGCCTTGACCTTGATTGCCTTGATTGCCTTGCCCTTGGGTGCGTTCTTGCAAGAGTTGCAGAATCATCTGAGCATTGGCGTTGGTGGCTGCCATGATAGCTTGCCATGCCTCCGGAGGTGGAGGTGGTGGCGGAGGGTTCGCTTGACTCCCTTCATTGCGATCCGGATTCTGACGCGTTGGCGGAGCCATCCTGAAGAGGGTGACATCCGTTAGCATCTTGATAGACAAATAGATAAGTAGAATCAACGGATAGAAATTGCAACATATAGTCTTCACAATAAACATTCGAACGAAGATGAACGAATGAATTCCGTAGTAAATCATCACACTTCCATAAGTTGAGAAGCCACTTGAAAAAGATATGGAATCAACATATGACTTCGAAGCAACTCGAATACCACAATTCAAAACAAAACAAAGTATTGGCTTGCAGAATAAGCCAGAACAAACATATGATAGAGATTTCGTCCGAAGTTTTCGTGGTGGGGCCCACACGGGCTCAATCGTACAGCACCATCATGTACAAGGCTGTGCACATGACATACGAAGCGTCCCCGAGTCGGCATAGCCAAGGACTCTTTAAGACACTACGAGACCACTGTAAAACCAACCGTGTACAGGCGGACCACTAGACGTCGAACCCCAATCTCATATCATGCGTCTGTCGGAAAGATATCCTAAGGCTACTTGAATTCCCACTTATAAACTCCCGAAACTTTCTGGTTATGCAATCTGGTGTTGGGGATACAGGGGACACAAAATATATCACCCAAACTAGCAATCCCTAGATCCAGCTGTATCCATCCGTCAACACATAACCAAGAAACCTTCGGAAATCGTTTACCTCAACCTTCGAAAAACATCCGTTATACAAGTTATGGCAATACTCCCGAACTCCCGCCCCAGTACTGGGTGGCGTCGAGGTGATCTCACCAACAACTGCATAAAAGAGATTTCGATGTCGGCGAAACTCAGGTATTCCAGAACTGCAACGATAAAATTGTGACGACAACACCTCGGAGCTCAACTCCCCGGGACACTGCCACAACCCCTAAATGTCAGGAGGCACCAAGAACAATGTTCTCGTCACAAAACCATCGGAACGATTCCAAGATACCCGCGTGATCCTAAAAAAATTTTAGTGAAATTTGAGGAGAGAATAGTCAAAACTTCTACGTCAGGAGACCTCACCAGAGCGACGAAGGGACTGAGGAGTAAAAAGAATCCTACTCTCCGATATATATAATCCTAAGACTCAAAACATTTTTGTTCTAGACTCAACAACGCCAGCGATTCGATCAAGCAGGGGGCTCCTAAGTCGGGGATGGCTCTGATTACCAACTTGTAACGCCCACGATGCGGCTATATCTCCCACGTGTCGAGGCACGACTTAGAGGCATAACCGCATAGTGGTTTTGTCGCAAGAAGGGTCATCTTCACACAATCCCATGTAATGAACAAGAATGGGATAAAGAGTTGGCTTACAATCGCCACTTCACACAATACATAAATATAATTCATACATCATCCAAAATACAACATATAGACCGACTACGGTCAAAATCCAGATGAAAATAAGACAACCCCAAATGCTAGATCCCCGATCGTCCCAACTGGGCTCCACTACTGATCATCAGGAAAAGACACATAGTAACGACCACGCTCCTCATCGAACTCCCACTTGAGATCGACCCCATCATCTGCACTGGCATCGTCGGCACCTGCAACTGTTTTGGTAGAATCTGTGAGTCACGAGGACTCAGCAATCTCACACCCGCGAGATCAAGACTATTTAAGCTTATAGGAAAAGGATGGTGTAATGAGGTGGAGCTGCAGCGGCAAAAGCATATATGGTGGCTAACATACGCAAAGAGAGCGAGAAGAGAAGCAACGGAACGGACGTCATCTAGCAATGACCAAGAAGTGATCCTGAACTCCTACTTACGTCATACATAACTCAGACCGTGTTCACTTCCCGGGCTCCGCCGAGAAGAGACCATCACGGCTACACGCAGTTGATGTATTTTAATTGGGTCAAGTGACAAGTTCTCTACAACCGGACATTAACAAATTCCCATCTGCCTCATAACCGCGGGCACGGCTTTCGAAAGATAAATACCCTGCAGGGGTGTCCCAACTTAGCCCATCATAAGCTCTCACTGTCAACGAAGGATAAACCTTCTCCCGGAAAGGCTCGATCAGTCTCAGAATCCCGGTTTACAAGACATCTCGACAATGGTAAAACAAGACCAGCAAAGCAGCCCGAATGTGCCGACAAATCCCGATAGGAGCTGCACATATCTCGTTCTCAGGGCACACCGGATAAGTCAAGCTACGAGTAAAACCAGACCTCGAGTTTCCCCGAGGTGGCCCCGCAGGCTGCTCGGTTCGGACCAACACTCGAAGGAGCACTGGCCCGGGGGGTTAAAATAAAGATGACCCTCGGGCTCGCGAAAACCCGGGGGAAAAGGCTTAGGCGGCAAATGGTAAAACCAAAGTTGGGCCTTGCTGGAGTAGTTTTATTCAAGGCGAACTGTCAAGGGGGTCCCATAAATCACCCGACCGCGTAAGGAACGCAAACTCAAGGAACATAATCCCGGTATAACAGTAACTAGGGCGGCAAGAGTGGAACAAAACACCAGGCATAAGGCCGAGCCTTCCACCCTTTACCAAATATATAGATGCATTAATTAAATAAGAGATATTGTGATATCCCAACATATCCATGTTCCAACATGGAACCAACTTCAACTTCACTTGCAACTAGCAACGCTATAAGAAGGGCTGAGCAAAAGCGGTAACTTAGCCAAACAACGGTTTGCTAGGAAAGGATGGTTAGAGGCTGACATGGAAAAATGGGAGACATGATATAGCAAGTGATAGGTAGCGCAGCATGGCAATAGAACGAACAACTAGCAAAGCAAAGATAGAAGTGATTTCGAGGGGTGGTCATCTTGCCTGCAAGGTTCTCAGAGTTGTCGAAAGCTTGATCCTCGTAAGCGTTCTCAACAGGTTCCTCGTTCACGAACTCGTCTCCCGACTCTACCCGGACAAGAACACAAACAAACGGAACCATAATCAACCACAAGAAATGCACAAGCAACATGATGCAAAACATGTATGATATGCAAGATATGATATGCGATGCATATGCGTGCTCCGGAAGGAAAATGGTGAACAAGGCAGTAACTTGGCAAACCAAGCATGCCACTGGAAAGATGAGATGATTTCGGTCAAAATCGATATAAAGATCACCGGAAACGGATGCACGGTTGCAAATGGCAAGCAAAACAAGAATGACACGAATCTGTGATTGACAGCATGATAGCACTTAAAATGCAACAAGCAACAATGCTACAGCACTCCAACATAGCAACAGAGCATATGGCAGTAATCTACAGAATATGCTTGACAAAAGATGAACACTGACCTATGGCTAGTTCACAACATAACAAGCTCAAACAAGCATGGCAAAAGTGCAAAAGATAACAGGTTTACAGACTTGGTGAAATGACTGGACATGGCAGAAACAGCATCAGGTAGCAATGTTCAGAGCACGAAATCAACATGCTGCAGGAACTTAACATAGAAAAACAAGGCATCGCAGTGTTCTACTAAATGCATATGACAAAAGTCTCTTACTGACCATAAGCCAAAAAGGACAAGAAGATATGATGGCAAGCATGTAAACATAGCAAGTTTCGTTATCAGGTTTCAGACTTAGCAGAAAACAGAGCATGGCAGAAACAATAATATGAGGGCATGTTGGTGAGCTTGATGCACTCACCACAAGGCAATGCATGACAAAACAAGCATACCTACAGCAATATGGAATGTTTATGAAGCTAACCATGGCAAGAGCAAGTACATAGCATCCATGGATCAACTACAATAAGCTTGGCAAAAATGAACATCATGTTAAGAATCTGCCAGAAATATTTTATAGCAAAAGTAGAGCAAGATTGAGTCATGCTATGGCACTCCATAATTGCAAACAAGGGAAGGAATGGATCAATTACAACTATAGATACAAAACATCCTTAATGAATATCTCCAAAATATGCATGGATCTCTCTGTAGCATCAAGTTTACATGGCAACAAAATAACAGCAGACAAGGACTTAGAGAAATCATTGTCCCTGAAATCAGAAACATTACGGGGCCTAGTTTGCATGCTTGTGCTAGTCACCATAGAGACCAAAAAATTACATGGCATACACCACTGGAAAGATGGCATGGCATACAACAAATCACATATAGAGCTCATGCCCATAAGATGCACAGATTTAAAGATGCAAAAATGACAAATCTCCAAGTTCGGCTAAGAACCAGAAGATAACAGCAACTAGCCTTCTTGCAACAGAGATTTGGGCATCAAGATTACCTCTAATGAACATGGTGCAATTGAACAAAATGTAGAGCATCACGAGACGAACAATTTGACATATTACACGCGCAAAACGGAGATACATGCAAGGAGTTATGCAACGATGAACATGGGTACATATTGTGAGAAAAAAGGACTTAGTGGAATCGGGAAACGGGAAGTCAACCTGCTACAGTACAGATCTGGATCGGGTGCAACAGGGAGGTCGAGCTCGGCCGGAGCGGCGCCGGAGGAAGGAGACGGCGGGCCCTCGCGGGAGGAGGAGGACGCGGCGGCGGCGGAGGGAGAGGACGCGGCGTCGAGGGCGGCGGGGCGCGGGTGCCCGCGGCGGGGCGGCCGTCGGTGGAGATGTGTCCGGCGCGGACGGACACGTCCGGCGCGGCGCGAGGGAAGTTGCTAGGGTTTCGTCTCGGGAAAAATTCGGGGTCTCACATATAAATAGGTAGAGGGAGCTAGGAGAGTCCAAATGAGGTGCGGTTTTCGCCCACACGATCGTGATCGAACGACCTAGAGCATGGAAGAGAGTTTGGTGGGTTTTGGGCTGGTTTTTTAGGGGGGGTTTTGCTGCACACACAAATGGACTTTGCGGATGTCCGGTTAACCGTTGGAGTACCAAACGACCTCCAAATGGAACGAAACTTGACCGGTGGTCTCCGGGTGGTATACTAGGGCCACATGACAAGCCTCGGTCCATTCCGAGAAAGTTTGACACCCGCTCACGAAAGAAAACAAGAGGGATGCGCCGGAGGAGATAGGAGCGCTGGATTGCAAAACGGACAACGGGGAAAATGTTCGGATGCAAGAGACGAACACGTATGCAAATGCAATGCACATGATGACATGATATGAAATGCATGACATGAACAAAAGGCAAAACGAGAAACAAAACCCGACCACGGAGGGAAAAATCATAACACATAGCCGAAAATGGCAAGAGTCGGAGTTACAAATATGGAAAGTTACATGCGGGGTGTTACAGCCTTTTTCCCTTGGGTTCTGTAGACTCAAGGGTCATCTTTATTTTAAACCCCCGGGCCAGTGCTCCTCTGAGTGTTGGTCCAACCTGTCAGCCGCCGGTGGCCACCAGGGGCAACTCTGGGCTCGCCTACCGGAAGTTTGGACAATCCGGTGTGCCCTGAGAACGAGATACGTGCGACTCCTATCGGGATTTGTCGGCACATCGGGTGTATTTGCTGGTCTTGATTTACCATTGTCGAAATGTCTTGTAAACCGGGATTCCGAGACTGATCGGGTCTTCCCGGGAGAAGGAATATCCTTCGTTGACCGTGAGAGCTTATAATGGGCTAAGTTGGGACACCCCTGCAGGGTATTATCTTTCGAAAGCCGTGCCCGCGGTTATGTGGCAGATGGGAATTTGTTAATGTCCGGTTGTAGAGAACTTGACACTTGACTTAATTAAAACGCATCAACCGCGTGTGTAGCCGTGATTGTCTCTTTTCGGCGGAGTCCGGGAAGTGAACACGGTTTTTGGGGTTATGTTGGACGTAAGTAGGAGTTCAGGATCACTTCTTGATCATTACTAGTTGACGACCGTTCCGTTGCTTCTCTTCTCGCTCTTACTTGCGTATGTTAGCCACCTTACATGCTTAGTCGCTGCTGCAACCTCACCACTTTACCCCTTCCTTACCCATTAAGCTTTGCTAGTTTTGATACCCATGGTAATGGGATTGCTGAGTCCTCGTGGCTCACAGATTACTACAACAACAGTTGCAGGTACAGGTTTTGCGATGATCTTGACGCGAGAGCGATGTTACTTGTTTTGGAGTTCTTCTTCTGCTTCTTCTTCGATCAGGGGATAGGTTCCAGGTCGGCAGCCTGGGCTAGCAGGGTGGATGTCGTTTGAGCTTCTGTTTGTGTTTCATCCGTAGTCGGATGTTGATATTATGGTTGATGTATTGATGTATTCTTGCGGCATTTGTATGCCTTGTATGTATCCCCATATATTATGTAATGTTGATGTAATGATATCCACCTTGCAAAAGCGTGTCAATATGCGGTTCTATCCTTGGTGGGACCTTCGAGTCTCTTTAGGATAGTATCGCATATTGGGCGTGACACTGGGCCACTTGGCCCATCTAGCTAAACAACCAGCCCACCTCCACCTTTCCCTCCTCTACAGGAGACCAGGAGTGCGTTGCGCTCATCCACGGCGCCATGG
Source organism: Triticum aestivum (assembly GCF_018294505.1). Taxonomy (NCBI): domain Eukaryota; kingdom Viridiplantae; phylum Streptophyta; class Magnoliopsida; order Poales; family Poaceae; genus Triticum; species Triticum aestivum. The sequence goes on along the minus strand of NC_057805.1, from coordinate 186,066,168 downwards.
CCATGGATGGATGCCACGAGCCCCTCCCTTTGACCTATATGGGAGACCCCCTTGCCCCTCCCCTGAAACCCAAGCTACCCCGCCTGTTTCCCTCACCCTCTCGGCCTCCCTTCCTCTTACCCAGATCCCCTTTCCCCTTCTCGCCCGACGCGTTCGACGCCGTTCGCCTCGCACCCTCGTCGGTCCCGCGGCCACCTTGCTCCCCGCCATTTAGCTCCGTGTCCGGGAGCTTTGTCTGCCTCCTCTACGTCGACCACGCACATTGGATCAAGCTGGAGACCCCAGCTCGACTGGATCAAGCTCGTCCTCGCCTTCGGTCACCGACGCCACTCCGACGAACTACATCGCCCCTGCTACTCCTAAGCCCTCGCCGAGCCACCCTTGTGCTCCCCGGTGAGCACCGCGTCCTTCCCCTCTCTTTCCCGCTCATTTCCATGTTGGTAGCCACTGTCGCCATTGTTGCCGAAGCTCGTCACTGCCGTTCGTTTCGCCGCTGCGGCCGCGGCCCTACCGCTGCTCTATTGCTCCTTGGCGCCGCCGCCGCTGCTCTATCCACTGTCGCCACTAGCTGTTGCTGCTACCTGTCGCCACCGCCGCTGTCCCCACTGCTGGCCTCTGCTGCCCGCGCTGGCGAGCCCTGGCCTCCCCTGCCCGCGCGCTCGCCGCATCCCTAGACTGCACCCTGTAGCCACCCCACGCCTGCTTCGCGCGTCCTGGCCGCGACCGCCTGCGCCCGTGCGTGGCCTCGCCATCGCCTGTTGCTGCTCGCAGTGTTGCTGCCCGCTGATGCACCTGCTGCTGCTTGCCTGCTTTTAGCCACCGCTGCTACCCCTGGTGTGCTACGGTTGATTACTATAGTTATGGCTAGCTTCACAAATATCACACTGAATAACCCCTTGGGCAGCCCCAAAACTGTGGTTAAACAACTGTTAACAAGACTAAAAAAATATGAGTAGAAAGTACACTTGACAAACTCCACTTTATCCCATGGAACCAAATCCTTTTGACGCATGGATTAATTCCTACGAAAATCACAAAGTTCAATGTTCTGTTAACAGAAAAACCGAAAAACAGCTTTTTTCATAGCTACTTTAGAGCTGTTGATGATCAAGCAAATGAACACTAATATGGATGAAAGTGATACTAACATGTAGTTCACATAAAATGCTCAAAATTGATATAAGACACAAAATCATAGGATATACAGAACAATAGTTGTCGCGTTTTGAAAACAGCCAAGTTATGCTTAAAACTGACAAATTCTCAGACTTAGCAAAATTTCAGGGATTTTCAGGATATTGTTTAAATCTTTGAAAAATCATAGAAAATAATCTGTAACTCGGATAAAAAGTTTTATACATGAAAGTTGCTTAGAACGACGAGACGAACCTGAATACGCGGTCCATTCATCTATCACACGTCCCTAGAATAGCGAACATGCAACCTTCCCCTCCGATTCATCTGTCCGAAAATACCAAACTTCGGGAAAACATTCCCGGATGTTTCCCCCCTTCGCCGGTATTGTGTAGCATCGCATTAGAACACGCCTAGTGCTGCTTTTTGTCTTGTCATGCATAGTATTGCTCTTGTTTGCTCTGTATTTATTGTTTCTTCCCCACTCTTCTCTCCGGTGGACCCCGAGACCGCTGTTGATGCCCCTGTGATTGACTACGTCGACGACGTCCCTTCTTCCCTTTCATCGGAGCTTCCAGGCAAGACCCCCCTTTTGATCATACCGATATCGCCCATTCCATTCTCTCATGCTTGCATTAGATTTTGCTATTGTAATTGATTGCTCCTATTCTGATGCATAGCCTGCTTTTGTAACCTGCTCATTGTACCTTACCTGGTCATCCTAAACTGCTTAGTATAGGTTGGTTAGTGATCCATCAGTGACCCCCACCTTGTCCTTGTTGCCCCTGCTTCATCACGACGACTCGATCAACGTGATCAACGACCAGAGCCCGACACCTCACATCAGATCACGCCCCTTTTGTTGCTCGACTCTACAGAGCTACTATCGAGTGCCGAGGGTGATACCTCACAACGCACTCATGATGACAACTCTGTAGTGTAGCTATTCGATCGTGGTCAATGAGGGTGGTTCCTCCTTCACCATTCCCGATACGGCTCTGTCGTGCATCCCCTCAAGTGTGAACCTCGAGGGTGGTTCCTCTTACGTTCACCTTGATGATTACTCAAATGGAATTCACCGAGGGTGATTCCTCGGGTTTTCCTCCTTGATGTTTTGGTCACACGATTACTCGGACTTTACTTGAGACCATTGTTGAAGTCGGGTCGGCCCTGAGGGGTACCCGCGAGTTGATGTGAAAGTCGGGCGGGCCTGTAGAGCACCCGCGAGTTTTCTACGTGGCACGGCCGCACAGTTTGGGCCCTTGTCGTAAGTCCATGAGACGGGGCGACGGGGTCACATTATCGTGACTCTCTGCTCGTCTCCGCCAGCCCCCAATGCACTAACAGGTTTGGGTATTTGTTCTGAGTTGGCCTTTGGCCTTTACGCACTAACCACCACGCGAGATGGTTATGGGCCTCGATGTCGCAGTATCAGCCAAAGCTTTGTCAGACGACCAGTTCAGCAAGGCAGCACGGTCGGATCGCGTCGACCATCCGAGGTGGCGCTGGTATTCACCCTGCGCGCAACGACCCGGAGTGCAACGGGTGATGGCACTACTAGGAAAAACACTACCAGTAGCGTAGGTTTTTTGCATACTAGTAGCGTGAGTTCCCACGCTGCTACTACGACGCTACAACTAACTTTTAGCAATAACATGTTTTTTACCCCGCGCTACAGCTAAAAAAGTTAGTAATAGCGCGGTGCCACCCACGCTACCACTATTCCAAATCTATGCTACTACTATCTAACTACTAGTAGTGCCCCATTTACACCTACGCTACTACTATCCAAGTACTAGTAGCACCACATCTTTCCCCCACGCTACAACTAAGTAACCAAAAAATAAAAAAATAAAAATAGAAGTCAAATGCAATATTCATGGATGGAAATCAAGACACGTCCAGTGCAAATAAACTAAGTTCACAGAACCATCTTAGCACCTGCAACATTCATGGATACAACATTGAACATCTCAACTCGAGATCATGGATGGAAATCAAGACACGTCCAGTGCAAATAAACGACTAGACCACTTCCCTAGATGTATCTACAAAGTTTCTGAGTTGAAACGTCGGTGGATCCGAGCAGTCCCTCGCGGCGGACGGTGGCGTCGAGGTCCTCCACCTCGGCGACCTCCGGCGTCGCAATGACCTGGACGATCATCTGTGCGGCGCGATCGTCGGGCTTCACGCTGAAGTCCGCCTCCGAGTGGTTGAAGAACACGATGCCCACCAGGTCGCGGTAGTCCACGTCGATCACCCCTGCGCCCATGTTGGAAAGTGAAAACTTGTTAGTTGGTGTCCGCATCCACATCTAGTAGGGTATTTTCTTTCTTTTTAGCACATGCACATGAATCAATAGTAATGCATAATAACAAGAAAAATAACCATGAATCCTAAAGAAAAAGATCATTCTTTGGGCTAGGTTGATAGTTTCGAGGCACGGGAAGGATAATATTGGTAAAAGTCTTCATTAACAAGAAAAATTGACCGAGATTTCTCAAATGGCATTTGTTTCACCAACAATGATTAATGACGAGGCATGTAAGATTTACCTGAGCAGCACCAACATACCCTCTAATCCTTGCAAGAACTTAAAGGCCAAGGTTCTTAGCTTTCTCCCCTCTGACTAGCACATGTCCAGCAGCACCATCGATGTACATTGAATAATAAGAATAGCACTAGAGTTACACTCAAAGTAAACATTGCTTTGCATAATTTATATTAACCATGGAGAGAGCGTAAAAAATGAGCTACAAAATAATCTAGCTTCAGTACACTCTTAAGATGATACATTTACTACTGAAGATATACAACATAGTGTTGTTGCATACTGCATACAGAAGGTAGTTTGACCATGTAAAAATAAAGCTACAATGCTACACTAAGAAGTTTTGGAATCTTGGTAACACAGTAATTCTAGAAGAAGCAGATAGAAGCATGTATCCATCTAACATCCAAACTTATCAGGACATCAGGATGTTTCAGTTCAAACAATAAATGAACAGGCAGCCTATATGCTTTTTTCTACAGATAAAATCTCTTGTAGAACCAATCCATCTATTTATTATGTTATCACTAAAACAATAGGAAAAATGTGCATCTATGCTTAACTGACCGTCAGATATACTTTCCTACAAACAAATACTCCCTCCGTTCCAAAATAGATGACTCAACTTTATACTAACTTTAATACAAAGTTAGTACAAAGCTGGGTCATCTATTTTGGAACGGAGGGAGTAGATGGACAGTCAACTATACTTTTCTACAAACAAAACCTCTTGTAGAGGCTCCGAAAAGGCAAGACCGGACACATGAAAACTAGCAGAAGCAGATAAAATGTGCATCTACTAACATTCTTCTCATCAGAAGTTTTAGGAGTTCAAGGACGAATCACAGATGAACAAACAACATGCTCATCTGCAAAGAAAAAACACTAGTACTAGAGGTCCCCTGCAGACTACTTCTAGAGACCTGTGATTTTCCAAAACGAAATGAAAACAGAGAGGGTAAGTTCTGTATTCAGTTTCATGTTCACAATGCCATCTATGTTGAAGTGGTTTTGGAATCTAGGTAACACAATAATTCTAGAAGAAGTAGACAGAAATATGCATGAACCATCTAACATCCAAACATATATCAGGAGGACAAAGAATAGATGACCAGCTGCCGATATGCTTTTCTGAGTCATTCTAAGTCTGAATCCCAGGAGACACCAGCAGCCCAGATAAGATTCCGCGTGACTCACTATGGTTCTAAAAGCTTGTGGCGTCGTGCACAATTGGAAATCACAGTCCTGAACCGAGAACACCGCAAGCAAAACGCTAGTAGTCCTGAATTGCTAGTCCAGGAAGCAAGTTACGAGGCCACAAAAAAGCTGAATCCCAGGAGGCACAACAGCAGTCCAAAGCATATTACTCCATGAACCGCTGTTATTCTAAAAGCTTGTAGCATCATGCACGATTGCCAATCACGGTGCAGACTATGCACTTGCTTAGCCGATTCTGAACATTGATGTACATATATTAATACTAAACCACTAGCAGCCCCTATTGAATCCTACACATACTGCCATTTGAAGATAAAAAAGGACCACTCGTAGAGGAAATGAATTCTCTCTCTCTATGTCGGCCATTCTTGTATATGGCACAGGCTTTTATTTTTTTGATCTAACACTGCACAGGCTTTTATTTTTTTGATCGAACAGAGGCTTTTATTTCAAGTGGTGGAGCAGGATCATGAATATAAAGCTTTTATTCTCGAGTGGTGGTGGAATGCAATGGAACGGAAACGAATTCAGGCAACACAACACGTAGGGCACTCAAGAAATTTGTCTGAAACTTGCGCAGATGCGGGTGGACACACTGAAGAAATGAAAATTGTGCAGGTGGTTCAGGACACGCTGCATGCTGCTACAAAAAAAGAAATGAAATCTGTCTGAATCTTGGGTAGATGCAGGTTTGTGTCAGTAATACTTACAGTACTATCATAATCAATCTGGTTGCCTAATCTAGGCAGGCCGCGTCAATGTCACTCATGCGTGCAGGCATTGGACCCTCACCTCATCCTAGTGCGTGGAGGCATTGTCTCAAACTCTGAATCATCACTGCTACTGCTACAAATCCAACAGCTCGCGTGAACAAAAAACAGTACTACTACAGTATGGCTGTAAGAATTTAGTGCTGTAAGAATTCACCGCATGGATAAATCTATCTGTGTATCTATGCGCTTGCCCCTCCCTTGTGAAACATGGCGTGATCAAGACACAAATTGTGCAGGCAGGGACAAAAAAATCACTACTGGAATGTGAAGGAAAGAAAGAAAGAAGAAAAAAATCACTACACATGAAGAGTTTGTTTCTTCAGCAGGCAGGATGGGTATACATGTGTGCCTTTGAGTGCATGATGCATGGGTTTCTATATTATATACATATATCACTAGCTAGCGAGGACAAGAAAAAAAGGCTCCCTCACTTTTTTCTTGCTCGTGCACTGAAGCTTCTTCTTAGTAGTAGTATTTTATTTCTCTATCTGAAGAGAAAAACAAGTTTCTTTCTTCAGTGAGATCATCTAGTACTAGTACGGAGTGAGTACTTGTTTCTTGTTCATCTATCCATGTATTGATGTCGTCCAGTGATCTTGTGGTTGGCTGGCTAGATTTACGGTGTGCCTTCCCTGGGGGCGTGTTCATGTGGGACTTATTCGCATGGATCAATGAAAAAAATAGGACACGATGGCCTAGGGTCTTGCTCCAGGCCACATGCCTGGCCTGGTACACATGTTTGAGCAGTTCCAGGGAGGGCAGAGCACTCAAGAAATCAGCTCAGCCTGGAACTGCAAGATGGACACGATGTGGATGGATGCACTTACGAAATTGTGCAACGATAGACAGCTGCATTGGATTCAGTTCAGGACACGATGCTACTCAATTGCCTTCCTCCTCAGAACACCTACGCCCACGACCCTCCCATCCTGCCTTCCTCCATAGAACACCTGCGCCCACGACAGAAAAAAAAGGTTCAAAATCCTCCACTGCACAAAAAGGAGCACCGACAGGCAAGTGTGGAGAAGCGGGCCCGTGCCTTGCACCGGGCGGCGGCGAAGGCAGAGGCCGTCGGCACGGAGAGGGCGGAGGCCATCCGCGGGGGGCGAGAGCTGCAGCGCGCGGAGCAGGAGGAGGAGGGGGGCGAGGGTGATATGGGCAAAGGTGCAGGCCTTGAGGCACGGGTCTGACGGAGGGGGAGGGGCGGAGCTTGAGGAGCTTGGGGGCGTGTTGCGCTCGGCCAGAGCTCGCCGGAACCGGCCGGCGTGGGTGGTGGCGGCGGCAAGGAGACCGTGGGGGAGAGGAGGTCGACCGAGGGGGTGGGGCTGAGCCGCTGAGGGTCACGAGAGAGAGAGAGAGAGAGTTTTTACGGATTCGTGATAGAGAGGGTGGGGGATAGTCCTCGCCATCTCAGGCCCGGCCCTGTAGGCCCACCCAGGCCCTACCCTAAAATCCAGGGCCTAGGCTCGATGGGCTTGCCCATGGGCCGGGCTTGGGCCTAAGTTTTGAGCCCATCGGCAGGGCCTGGACGGGCTTGGGCTTGGCATATTGGCATTTTAAGGAAGAGGCTCGGCCCATGGCCCTAAGCCCTAAGGGCTTTTCAGGGCTTTTTACCAGATGGGTCAGGCTTGGGCTTGAAAAGTAGGCCTAATGATAGGGCCTGGGAGGGCCTGGGCCTTAGTTTTCTGCCGTGGGCTTTTTTAGGCCCGGCCCAAGCACGGCCCGGCCCGGCCCATGGCCAGATATAGTGGGGGAAGGGGGCCGTGCGTGGGGTGGGGCGGTGGACACGCTTGTAGTAGCGTGGGGTATCTCACCTCACTATGGCTATTCGCTTAGTAGTAGTGTTGGTTTTACCACCCGCGCTATTGCTATGTCCGGTCTGCAAGAAATATTTACTAATATCGTGTTTTTTGTCATGCGCTACTAGTAAATATTTACTAGTAGCGAGGGGTCAATGTGACGCGCTGCTAGTAATTAGCAGTAGTGTGGGTCAATATAACGCGCTACTAGTAAGCGTCTATCTATAGTAGTGTGGGCCCAAGACCCCGAGGCACTTAGGATGTAGATCGGGGGACCTCTCTGCTGAGCCTAGGTAGGGCTGCGACGTGTTGATCCTCCGAGGCCGGGCATGACCCAGGAAAGTGTGTCCTGCCAGAGTGATCGAGCGTGTTGGGTAATGTGGTGCACCCCTGCAGGGAAGATATATATTCGAATACCGTGTCCACGGTAATGGACGTTCAGACTTGTATCCTGATCTATTATTGTAATGCCCATGATGCGGTTATATCTCCCATGTGTCGAGGCACGACTTAGAGGCATAACCGCATTGTGGTTTTGTCGCAAGAAGGGTCATCTTCACACAATCCCATGTAATGAACAAGAAAGGGATAAATAGAGTTGGCTTACAATCACCACGTCACACAAATATTGAATAATTCATACATCATCAGAGTACACACATAGTCCGACTACGGACAAATCCAAATAAAAAGAAGATAACCCCAAATGCTAGACCCTCCCCCCCAACTGGGCTCCACTACTGATCATCAGGGAAAGACACGTAGTAATGGCCAAGGTCCTCGTCGAACTCCCACTTGAGTTCGGTAGCATCACCTGCACTGGTATCATCGGCACCTACAACTATTTTGGAAATATCTGTGAGTCACGAGGACTCAGCAATCTCAAAACCCGCGACATCAAGACTATTTAAGCTTATGGGTAGGATGTGGATATGAGGTGGAGTTGCAGCAAGCACTAAGCAAATATGGTGGCTAACATACGAGTACAAGAGTGAGATGAGAGACTACGCAACGGTCGTAAGCTAGAAATGATTAAGTGAACCTGAACGACTTATGTTCATACATAACCCAACCGTGTTCACTTCCCGAACTCCGTCGAAAAGAGACCATCACGGTTACGCACGCGGTTGATGCATTTTAATTAAGTCAAGTGTCAAGTTCTCTACAACCGGATATTAACAAATTCCCATCTGCCACATAACCGCGGGCACAACTCTCGAAAGTTTATACCCTGCGGGGGTGTCCCAACTTAGCCCATCACAAGCTCTCACGATCAACAAAGGATATTCCTTCTCCCGGAAAGACCCGACCAGTCTCGGAATCCCGGTTACAATACATTTCGACAATGGTAAAACAAGACAAGCAAGACCGCCTGAATGTGCCGACAAATCCCGATAGGAGCTACACATATCTCATTCTCAGGGCACACCGGATGAACACTATGTACAGCAACTAAAGAACCTGGGTGAAGGGGACCGCAAGTGGCTCTAGGTTGGACCAACACTCACAGGAGCACTGGCCCGGGGGGTTAAATAAAGATGACCCTCGGGTTTGCAACTCCCAAGGGAAAAGGTTAGGGGGTTGTTAGCCAAATGTTAAAATCAAGGTTGGGCCTTGCTGGAGGAGTTTTATTCAAAGCGAACTGTCAAGGGGGTCCCATAACCCCAACCGCATAAGGAACGCAAAATCAAGGAACATAACACTGGTATGATAGAAACTAAGGCGGCAAGAGTGGAACAAAACACCAAGCAAAAGGCCAAGCCTTCCACCCTTTGCCAAGTATATAGATGCATTAATTAAATAAGAGATATTGTGATATCCCAACATAATCATGTTTCAACATGGAGCAATCTTCAACTTCACCTGCAACTAACAACGCTATAAGAGGGGCTAAGCAAAGCGGTAACTTAACCAAACAACGGTTTGCTAGCAAAGTGGGGTAGAGGCTTGACATGGCAATATGAGAGGCATGATATAACAAGTGGTAGGTGGCGCGACATATCAATAGAACGAGCAACTAGCAAGCAAAGATATAAGTGATATCGAGGGTAATGGTCATCTTGCCTGAAATCCCGCTAGGAAGAAGACCGAATCCATGAAGTAGGCGAACCAACGTAGTCGAACGAATCCTCACAATCGCAACGTAACCAGAACTATCAAGGAGAAGCGCAACCAGAAAGAAGGAAACATCATGGTAAACAACCATCACATCAACATGGCATGATGCACAATCAAGTATGATGCATGTTCGGTTTAATGAGGCATGACATGACAAAGTGCAACAAACAATACTACAAATTAAGTGGAGCTCAATATGCATTTGCATATTGACGAAACACCACATCAATTATTTAGTTCTCTCTCGTTTATGTACCCAACAATATTAAATGTTGTTAACATGGCAAGAGGTGAAGCATAATAAAACTACCTATCTAGGCAAGGTTAAATGAGGCCGCCAAACAACAATTCTGAAAAATCCCCATATGCATATTTTGAATTTGGTACTGTTCTGCCCTAAACCATGTTTAAATGTTGTTAAACAATAAAACAAAGTGCACCAAGTTAATCTATGCATTATTCCACCCCATTTACATATAAAGTTTGTTTAAATTCGGAGCTACGGTTAATTAGTTATGAAATAAATCATTTTAACATGGTATTTATGCAAAATTGAACAAACAGAAAGTTTAAACATTTTAAACATGGATGAGAGTTGGAAAATATGAAACTAGAAGAAATTCTAAGCACTTTTCATATTTGAAGTTTTAACATATGGTGCATGGTTATTTAGTTATTAAATGCATGAACAGCAAGGGTTTTTCTGCAAAACAGGCATTCTCTGGATAATGCTAAAATCGCAACAGAGGAAAAAAAAACATGCATCGGGCCAAAACTGGTTGGCCGAACAGAGCAGAGGGGCTGGAGGGGCTGCTCACCCATGGGCTTCGGCCCGGTTCGGTGGAGGAGGCAGACCGGCTGAGGAGGCGCTAACCGGGCCGGCTGAGGAGGCGCTGACGCGGTCAAACGGGCGCGGGTGGGGCGAGCGGGACTCCGGCGAGGCGGCGTCGGATATGGCCGGATCCGGGCCAGTTCGGGTCAGGGAGGCGAGGTAGCTGGCCGGCGTGGAAGAACTCAGGCGGCCATGGCGTTTTCCTGTGCAGAGAGAGTTGACATGGAGTTGAGAAGGGACGCAGAGAAGAAAAAGAAGGAAGGAGGAGAAGGGAGGCGCGCGAGGACTGGCCTGGAGGTTGCCGGCGCGGCGTGAGGAGGCTCGGGAGGCGGCGCCTGGACATCAGCTGGGGTGCTCGGGGTTGTGCTATTGCTGTGGGCTCGAGGAGAAGCAGAGGAGGCCGCGAGATGAGGTGGCTCTGGTCACCGGTGGAGCTTGCTCCGGCGAGGCAAACGGAGGAGATGGTGGTCGGTGAGGCCCTCGAGCGCGAGGTCCTTGGCGATTGGGGATCGAGGCGCAGAGGGCGTCGGGCTCCAGAGCGATGGAGCCATCGAGGGGAGGCACTGTTGCGGGCTGGATGGGTGGATTGGGTGGCGGCGGAAAACAAGGGACTTGGTCGGAGAGCATTTGGGTCGGGAGGAGATGCCGAGGTGGAAGAGGACTGGCGGCGACGGGTGAGGGGATTTGGTGGATGGGACAAGCCCCTAGGATCTAGGGTTAGACTGATATTTATATCAGATGAATTTAGGTTAGGGGATATCACGTCCCTACGATCGCAATCGGACGGGTGAGAAAATATAGGTTAGGACGTCCAATTAAGAAAACGGAGATGTTTTATAGATGTTTAGGGATGATCCGGACCCAACGGTAACGATAGTCTGGTTCGGGTTCGGAGAAATTCTGAACACGGGCGAGGGGTCGATGCACTATGCAAAGAGGGTTAGGCGGACAAGGTCAAGTGTGTGGTCGGACTGAGAATGGTCAAGGAAGACAAACGGTCTGACGACATCCCCCAGAGACAAGGAGAAGCGACAACTATGAATGACTACGAGTTCTATGAAAACATGCGGATGCAATATGCATGATGACATGATGAAATGCAACAACAACAAAATAAAACACACGACGACAACGAAGAACATGGAAGGCTTCTGGAGCGTCGGTCTCGGGTCATTAAAACTATAACTAGAACTGGTTACTTGAGACATGTGATGGATATGTGGCTCCCGGATTGCTTTCTCGTAGGGAGTCGAGGAAGGATCTCTGGGCGTTAATGCTACAACATGTTTGTTCACTAGTAGAAAAGAGGGCTTTGGTTCAGGCCGGGTCAGCCCATTAGTCCCGGTTCAGTCCAGAACCGGGACCAATGGGGGCACTGGTCCCGGTTCGTGAGGCCAGGGGCCTACCGGGCCTCGTGGGGGCATTGGTCCCGGTTCTTCTGGCCCCTTTGGTCCCGGTTGGTGGGATGAACCGGGACCAATGGGCCTCGCTCCTGGCCTACCACCATTGGTCCCGGTTGGTGGCTTCAACCGGGACCACATGCTGCCCTTTAGTCCCGGTTCATGCCACGAACCGTGACCAATGAGGTGCCTATATATACCCCTCGCCCGCGAGCAGAGCACTCCAGTGCTCTGTTTTTCTCTGGCCGGCGAGGGGAGGGCTTTGTGGTGCTCCAGCTCACCTCCTATGCACATGAGGTGTTCGATGAAATGCCCGAGCCACAGTAGTTAAGCTTTCTCCTCTCGAAGCTCGACCTCAAAGCTCCATTTTCCTCGAGATTTGTCTAGGTTTAGCGGCCTGTCACATCCCATTCCCGTCTTCACCGCCGTTGATCGCCCGCGCCGATCTCGTCGCCGGCACCACCGTGGTGAGCCTCTTGTTCTTATCTTCTTTCTGAAAGAAAAAAATTCTTACTTTAGATAGACACTTGTCTATATTTCTTACTATTGTATTGCTTGTTATTATATAGTGCAATGGTTTTGGTATCCGCCCCCGTCGGCCCTCGTCCTGTCTATGATTCGGATGTGGTATATATTATCTTTATAACTATTGGTTCATTTATTGTTTATGAAAATTATGCCGACCAACGTGACATAGATTTTATTTATCTAGGAGGTATGTGAACCGGAAATTCCAACCGACCCTATTGTCGAGAGGTTAAATTTAGTTGAAGGACGCAATGCGAAAGTCAAAAGGAGAAGCTGAAGTTCGATCGCATGTTAGAGGATCACAAAAAAGGGTTGTACCCCAATTGCAAAGATGGCAACACAAAGCTCGGTACCGTACTGGAATTGCTGCAGTGGAAGGCAGAGAATGCTGTGCCTGACAAAGGATTTGAGAAGCTATTGAAAATATTGAAGAAGAAGCTTCCAAAGGATAACGAATTGCCTGACAGTACATACGCAGCAAAGAAGGTCGTATGCCCTCTAGGATTGGAGGTGCAGAAGATACATGCATGCCCTAACGACTGCATCCTCTACCGCGGTGCGTACAAGGATCTGAACGCATGCCCGGTATGCAGTGCATTGCGGTATAAGATCAGACGAGATGACCCTGGTGATGTTGATGGCGAGCCCCCCAGGAAGAGGGTTCCTGCGAAGGTGATGTGGTATGCTCCTATAATACCACGGTTGAAACGTCTGTTCAGAAACGAAGAGCATGCCAAGTTGATGCGATGGCACAGTGAGGACCGTAAGAAAGACGGGAAGTTGAGAGCACCCGCTGATGGGTCGCAGTGGAGAAAAATCGAGAGAAAGTACTGGGATGAGTTTGCAGGTGACCCAAGGAACGTATGGTTTGGTTTAAGCGCGGATGGCATTAATCCTTTCGGGGAGCAGAGCAGCAATCACAGCACCTGGCCCGTGACTCTATGTATGTATAACCTTCCTCCTTGGATGTGCATGAAGCGGAAGTTCATTATGATGCTAGTTCTCATCCAAGGCCCTAAGCAACCCGGCAACGACATTGATGTGTACCTAAGGCCATTAGTTGAAGAACTTTTACAGCTGTGGAATGGAAACGGTGTACGTACGTGGGATGAGCACAAACAGGAGGAATTTAACCTGCACGTGTTGCTGTTTGTAACCATCAACGATTGGCCTGCTCTCAGTAACCTTTCAGGACAGACAAACAAGGGATACCATGCATGCACGCACTGTTTAGATGACACTGAAAGTATATACCTGGACAAATGCAGGAAGAATGTGTACCTGGGCCATCGTCGATTTCTTCCGACCAACCATCAATGTCGAAAGAAAGGCAAGCATTTCAAAGGCGAGGCAGATCACCGGAAGAAGCCCGCCATGCATACCGGTGATCACGTACTTGCTATGGTCAATGATTTACACGTAATCTTTGGAAACGGTCCCGGCGGACTAGCTGTTCCGAATGACACTGAGGGACACGCACCCATGTGGAAGAAGAAATCTATATTTTGGGACCTACCCTACTGGAAAGACCTAGAGGTCCGCTCTTCAATCGACGTGATGCACGTGACGAAGAACCTTTGCGTGAACCTGCTAGGCTTCTTGGGCGTGTATGGGAAGACAAAAGATACACCTGAGGCACGGGAGGACCTGCAACGTTTGCACGAAAAAGACGGCATGCCTCCGAAGCAGTATGAAGGTCCTGCCAGCTAAGCTCTTACGAAAGAAGAGAAAGAAATCTTCTTTGAATGCCTGCTCAGTATGAAGATCCCGACTGGCTTCTCGTCGAATATAAAGGGAATAATAAATATGCCAGAGAAAAAGTTCCAGAACCTAAAGTCTCATGACTGCCACGTGATTATGACGCAACTGCTTCCGGTTGCATTGAGGGGGCTTCTACCGGAAAAGTCCGATTAGCCATTGTGAAGCTATGTGCATTCCTCAATGCAATCTCTCAGAAGGTGATCGATCCAGAAATCATACCAAGGCTAAGGAGTGATGTGGCGCAATGTCTTGTCAGTTTCGAGCTGCTGTTCCCACCATCCTTCTTCAATATCATGACGCACGTCCTAGTTCATCTAGTCGACGAGATTGTCATTCTGGGGCCCGTATTTCTACACAATATGTTCCCCTTTGAGAGGTTCATGGGAGTCCTAAAGAAATATGTCCATAACCGCGCTAGGCCAGAAGGAAGAATCTTCATGGGCCATCAAATAGAGGATGTCATTGGGTTTTGTGTTGACTTCATTCCTAGTCTTAAGAAGATAGGTCTCCCTAAATCGCGGTATGAGGGGAGACTGACTGGAAAAGGCACGCTAGGAGCAGACTCAATAATATGCAGGGACGGGCATTCTTGGTCTCAAGCACACTACACAGTTCTACAGAACTCTACCTTGGTGACCCAGTATGTCGATGAACACAAGAACAGTCTGTGCTCCAAACACCCGGAGCAGTGTGACGACTGGATTACATGTGAACACATCAGGACTTTCAGCAGTGGTTGGAAACACGTCTCAGAGGTGACACCACTATTTGTGATGAGTTGTACTCGTTGTCCATGGGACCATCTTCGACTGTATTGACTTACAAAGGATACGAGATAAATGGGAATACATTTTACACGATCGCCCAAGATCAAAAGAGCACCAACCAAAACAGCGGTGTCCGCTTTGATGCAGCAACCGAGAGGGGAAAGGACACATATTATGGTTACATAATGGACATATGGGAACTTGACTACGGACACGATTTTAAGGTCCCTTTGTTTAAGTGCAAATGGGTCAGTCTGTCAGGAGGCGGGGTACAGGTAGACCCACAGTACAGAATGACAACAGTGGATCTGAACAATCTTGGGTACACTGACGAACCGTTTGTCCTAGCCAATGATGTGGCACAGGTTATCTATGTGAAGGACATGTCTACCAGACCGAGAAAAAGAAAAGATAAGGAAGCGAATACATCATACGATGAGCCAAAGCGCCACATAGTTCTTTCAGGAAAAAGGGACATTGTGGGAGTGGAGGGCAAGACAGACATGTCTGAAGATTATGAAAAGTTTCATGAAATTCCTCCCTTCAAAGTCAAGGCTGACCCAAGCATCCTGATAAACGATGAAGATTATCCATGGTTACGGCGCAATAAGCAAATGACACAAGCGAAGAAAAAGTGAAGACTTTCTCCCGCAACTATTATGATGATACTTCGAAAGAGATTGTCCGTTTTGTACATGAAGTGCATCCAGTTTTTGCCGTAACCCTCTCAACTTTCTTGCACATGCTATGTGGATCAAATGATGATACCATGCCAACTTTCAACCTTTTCAGAGTTCATTTGAAATGCTTTTCAATTTTAGGGTCTTATAGCTCAAAATAATCAGTAAATGCATGAAAAATAAAAAATAAAATAAATAAGTAATTAGAAACAAAATAATATAAACTTTAATAAAATATATAAGTTGAAACAAAATAAAATAAACTTTAATAACATAAATAAAATTTATGAAACTAAAATTATCAAAGTATTTTCTGTTCAAAACATTATAAGCAACCTCTAGTATTATTGAAACTAAAATTATATAAAATTGATGCAACTGAAATTATCGAAGTATTTTCTGTTCAAAATCATTGAAAGCAAAAAGAATTTTCATAAAGAACTTTTTTGTTAGAAACTTTAATAGCAAAAAGAATTATCATAAAGTAAAATAAATAAGTAATTAGAAACAAAATAAAATAAAATAAATAAGTTTTTTGTTGTAAGTAGAAACAAAACTAAATAAATAAAGCAAAAAGGAAAACAAAAAAACAGGCAAAAAATAAAAATTATGCCACCTACTAGGCCACCACGGCCTGAATACGACTAGAAACCCATCCATGGGCCAGGATTCAGGCCCGCAGAAGGCCTAGTAGGCCCACAGGCATGTACAGAGAGGTTAGGCCCGTAAGCCTGCTTTAGAGAGGAGCTCGACAGCTCAGGCGCACCGCACCTTATAAACAGGTGCGGCTCTCTCTCAGCTAGCGAGGTGAGACTAAACTCCCACCACCACGCCGCTTTGCAAGGCTTTCCGTCCCGGTTGGTGGCACCAACCGGGACTAAAGGGTGCCTTTGGTACCGGTTGGTGGCACCAACCGGGACCAATGCCCCCCTTTAGTCCCGGTTGGTGCCACCAACCGGGACCAAAGGCCGCCGCTTCCCGCCCTTTGGGCACCTTTGGTCCCGGTTGGTGGCACCAACCGGGACTAAAGGTAGCATTGGTCCCAGTTGGTGCCACCAACCGGTACCAATGCTCTTTGTATATAAGTTGGACTTGTGAAATTTCACAACTTCACCGTCAGTTCGTGCCCGACGCCCCAGCGCTGCTCCTCGTCGCCGTCGCCGTCATCGCCCCTGCCTCCGACGCCGTCACCGCGCCGCCCTGCCTCCGACGCCGTCGCCGCCCTGCCTCCGACGCCGTCGCCGCGCCGCCCCTGCCTCCGACTCTGTCGCCGCGCCGCGCCGCGCCTGTCCCCGACCACGCCGTCGCCGCGCCGGCCCCTGCCGCGCGCCCGAGCCCCTTCCCGTGGCATGTCCCCGCGCGCCGGCGCCCTCGCCTCCCCCGCCGTCGCCATTGCCAGACGCCCCCGCTGTGAGCCGCCGCGCCGGTCCGACTCTGTTTTTATTTTGTATTAGATTAATTTTTTGTTCATATATATATAATGTATATTTGTATGTATGTGGCTACATGTAAGTTCAGAGCATGTTTTTTATTAGATTAATTTATTATTAGATTTATTACATTAATTTTTTGTTCACAACATGTTTTTGTTCATATATGTATTTTTTGTTCATATGTGTATTAATGTTTTTGTTGTATATATGTAATTGTTTTCAATGTATATATGTATGTGGTAGCTATATATGCATGATGAGGGGGGTGGGGGTCGATATACCCCCTCCCCGATAATTTCAACATGAGGGGAGGTCGATACCCCCTCCCCGACAACATTTTTTAGAAAAGTTTTATATATCTAGCTAGGAAGAAAGGAAGAAGGAATGAACTAAGAAGAGGATTAAGAAGAAAAATAAGAGGAGAAGAAGAAGGAATAGAGGAGAAGAAGAAAAAATAGAGTCTATTTTTCCTTCTTCTCCTCTATTCCTTCTTCTTCTCCTTTTTTTTCTTCTTCTCCTTTTTTTCTTCTTCTCCTCTTTTTTTATCTTCTACTTCCTCTTCTTAATTTTTATCGGGACCTCCATTCCAAAATAACTTCGACATGATGTGTGGTCGATATATATACCCCCTCTCGACCGTGATAACTTATACCACGGGAGCACCCCCCCGGCCCTCTCGCTCGACCAAAACTCTCGAGGACACCCAAACCGTAGAAAAAAAACGATGTCGGTCTCCTACCCCCTCCCGCCGCGCCCCTACCCTTGAAGCGTTGCTGAGGCCACCCCAAACCCGGAATAAGCTAGGTCTACGTTTGCACTAATATATCCACCTGCTGTCATGTTTGTGTAATAATTGCCATGTTGTAATATTTGCAGAAACAATAGAGCACGGACGAGACGAGGAAGCAGAAGAGGTGTTGGGGGACATAATCTTAGCCGGAGGTGATGTCTTGTCGTATCTTAATGACAATGATGGTCTGGAAGAACAGGGTGACGAAGCAGGCTACGATGATCGAAGAGTGGAGGAGGAAAGGCATGATTATGATGGCTTCGGTGACCCAATGCTGGTGCAAGAAGGAGCCCGTGGTGACGGCTCCGGTGACCGAACAGAGTCCGACCAGGTAAATATATTAGTTAAGCCTGCGCTGACTAGCTAATTGATGCATTCATTGTTTTGGTATGTACACATATTAATTAACTTTCGTCTTTCTTCTTTTTTCTAGCCCTCCGGATCGAGCACAACTTCGGTAAAGAGACGAGCCCCGAAGAGAAAGTTGCGCTCGGATGAAAGGTTTGAGATCACAGCAATCGCGCGCGACGGCCAACCGATTGAACCCATCCAGACAAAGGAAGCATTTGCTGCTCAGTGCGGGGTTCTTGTTAGGGACAAGATCCCGATCAACATCCACCAATGGTATAAGCCTAAGAAGGAAGACCTTGAGGTGTCTTATGTCAATGATATGCAGAAAGATGATCTTTGGACTGAGCTGAAGGCAAATTTCACCCTACCACCAGAGGAGGATCCGGAGAAGCCAGTTAAAGAGCAATTAATCAAGTCTCATGCTCTTAAGAAGATGGCAGACCTATTCAGGAGGTGGAAGAATGAGCTGAAAATGTTTGTCGACAAAGAAGAGGCACCAGAATTCATCAGCCGGTATGAGAAGATCAGAGATCACTGGCCCGCATTTGTGGCCCACAAGACATCGAAAAAGAGTAAGAAGATGTTAGCGACAAACAAGAAGAATGCTACGAAGAAGAAGCTTCACCATCGCACGGGGTCAGGTGGCTACCTCAAAGCCCGGCCTAAGTGGGCCAAGGCTGAGAATGATCTGCTTGATAAAGGGATCGAACCACAGACAATGAACTGGCCAGACCGTTGCCAGACTTGGTTCTTCGGGGCTGGCGGAAAATTGGACCCTGTATCAGGGAGGTGCATTTGGACGGACGAGCTTTTGAGAATACCAGTCAAGAGGCTTCAGCACTATATCGATGCAGCGCAGGAAGGGATGTTCGTTCCAGACAGAGAGAACGACGAGCTCACAATGGCCCTCGGGAATCCTGAGCACCCTGGACGGACACGAGGCACGCCAGGCTCCGTTCCGTGGAAGTCTGGTTTTCCGGACGCAGGCGGTTACAAAAGCCAGGAGAGGAGGAAAAAAGTGGAGCAGACCCAAATTCAGAAGCTGCACGAAAGGGTTCAAGCGCTAGAGGTACGAGACGACAATCGACATGCCGAAACTACCCACGAAGCTACCCCGCCATCTCAGCGGAGAAGCAGCGTGGCTTCCACCGAGCTGCTTCAGCCGGAGCATGTCTTGACGGCTCCTGCTAGCTACCCCGTGGATGCTATCACGGAGTCTCAACATTGCCACCTTATGACGCAATGGCAGAACTTCAAAGTCAAGGCGGCTGTTGGCTCTGTTTTACCTCCTGAACCCGGCGCAACCTACCACTGCCGGCTGATTCCAGAAGGATATGCTAGGGTGATGGTGGATGAAATAACTGAGGGATTTGAGGACCTCCAGCTTGACCACCCTACCGGTGAATGGGAGACTCGGCTAGGTTCTGCTCTGAAGACTCCATGCCTATGGCGGAAGGAGCTCATCAACCTTCCGAACTGGACGCCTCCGGCGAGTAAGGGCACTCCGCCTCCTCCTCCACCTCCTTCTCCGGCGAGTGATCAGGGCACTCAGCCTCCTTCTCGCCTCCTTCTCCGCCTGCGCCGGTGCGCCAGAGCAGCCAGCCTCCTCCTTCTCCGCCTCGTCAGCAAGGGCGGAAGAGACCCGCCGCCGCTCCGGCTGCTCCGGCGCGTCATAGTCCTTCTCCTCTGCCTCGTAATCAAGGAAAGAAGACAGCCGCAGCCGCTCCGTCTGCTCTGCCGGCGTCTAGCAGTACAGCCAGAGGCGGGAGGCAATACAGATTCGGTCCGTCTCTGAAGACTCCAGAGAAGTTACCATACGAGAGGACCGAGGAGGAAACCACGAAGATCGTGCGAGCCGAAGTGACGAACTTCTTTGAAGTGGTGAAAGCAAAGAAACATCCACCTCCGGAGGAGAAGGTAGATCCGGTGAAAGCGAAGTGCACTCTGGCTGCCCTGACAAAACCACCAAAGTCTCCGCCGAGAGGCAACTATGAGCGCATTATTGCAAAGACATTTGCCGAAGCGGAGCGGTCGGGAAGTACTGTCAGTGATCAAAGGTTAAAAGAACGACGAGCTGGGAAAAAAATTGCCCAGCTCGGCGAACAAGCGAACCAATCGTGCCCCCCGCTCAAGGTGTCTAGCGACATCATCGCTGCAGATCCGAGGATGGTGCCCGGTTATAGCAATCTTGGAGATTACCTGCCCGACGATGTACATTATGAAATCTTGGAGGTGGACGAACACAAATACCATTACAGGAAGCCTCTCGTCAAAGATGAAAGATCTCTAACAACGATGATGCGAAGATTACATGATTGGTACATGAAAACCTGCAGAGAGTCTGGGGGGGAGGAATACTTTGACGCTGAGAGTTAAACCGGAGCATGACCTCGTTGGAATTGAACTGTTGAATGTTCCATTTGAGGAGTTCTTCCAGTTTTTCAATCAAAAGGCCCTCGATAAATCAACGATCACTTGCTACTGTCTGTAAGTAGTACTACTTCTGTCATTAAGTCTCTCTATATAGGTCAGCTCTTTCATTGCATGTAATTATAATTGCCCTCACTATATTATGCAGATTGAAGATCGCCGAATTGAAGAAAAGACAAATCGGTGATATTGGGTTCATTAACACAAATCTCATAGATGCAACTGAGGTTAAATATCATGCCGAAAATACTGAGGCCAACTTGCTACGATCGTTGGTAATAAATGAAAACAAAGATATAATACTCTTTCCTTACAACGTCAAGTGAGTGTAACTGTCTTGTGCATATTCGGTTTCCCTTATTAGTCCGGGTTATAGTAATGTAATTGATGACTTATGCATGCGTGCGCAGCTTCCACTACATTCTCCTAGAGATTAAGCTTGAGCAGGGAGTAGTAACCGTCTTAGACTCGAGACGAAAAGATCCCCAGGACTATGCAGCCATGACTCAAATGCTCGAGAAGTAAGTTAAATCGATCATTATCCACCATATCAGCAACTTTGTTCATTTCCTGATATCAAGTAATTGTTTTCTTTGTCTGGCAGGGTTTGGAGAAAATTCACCAAAAAAGCTCCGGGACTGCCGAAGAAGTTGCAATTTAGACACCCAAAAGTAAGTACTATAGTAGCATGTTCCGCGCATCTCCTAGTGATTCAAGCGCTAGTTTCATCAATACCATTTAGCATGCTTGCTTATCATTTTGATTGACCTCTATTTCTTGTAAAGTGGTTGTGGTAGAAACCCGGGAATAATTACTGTGGATACTACGTTTGCGAGTCCATCCGCTACACGACCTGTGAGCGGGGCTACTCTGACGAACAATATGAAGTGCATAAGCAATAATATTCACAATTTTATTTTATTACCATCATTTGTGTCGAGTTTCATTTATTCATATATATATGTATTGACCCCCTTCTTCAAATTAGATCTTTCGGATGCGGGATGAACTCCTAGCACCAGATTGTATGCGAGCAATTCAAGAGGAATTGGCTTCATTCTTCCTTGACCACGTGATCGCTGAAAACGGAGAATACTATGTGGACCCTGTGTTCTTGCAATTTAATTAGGAGATTATATTGTAAGAGATAATTATTGTATATATGTAGCCGGTAGTGTCGGATAGATATACGAGAACTTGTTGTTCGACCAATCTCACGAAGAAGGAGAGGTGGTCGATATCACTTCTCTCTGTATGCATATGTTCATGACGATCTTCTGTTTCCTTCATTTGCTTACTAGCTAGCGTGTCTAGTCCTCTCCATACGTATATAGTACGTAGCGTCGACCAAGCATGGAGATAAGAGAGGACACTTCTCTCTATTAATTAGCTAGCTAACACAATATATGAAACACCTAAATTAACCCCCC